>NC_080043.1:39160274-39469405 GCF_012489685.1 Lotus japonicus
TTTTCCATTCTAATGCTTCTTCTGTTTCTTACATCAAAGATCAGACCAGATGTTCAATGACCATCTCCCTTGCTAGTCATTGGCTTCCCTTCTTTCATCTTTCAAAGTTTCTGCTTTCTCATTTTCTCCATTGACCCCTTTCCAAATACAGCTTATGTCTGTCTTGTATTCTTCATGAGTTTTGTCTTCTATTACATGTCTTTTGCCCAGCTGCCAACAACACAGATAGGTTGCTCTCAAGTCTCAACTTTTGCTTTGCCTCGTTTTTTTTTCAAGTCCTGATTTGTGTATTACAAAACAGTAACAATATTTATATATTCTTTTTTTTCTTCTTCTTTTTATCTCTTTTTTCCTGTCATCTCGTAACATATGAACCAAACCCAAAAGGGACACCATGACAAAAACGACCCAACCCACTCCTATTCCAATTTTCCTACCAGAACTACCTAGAACTGCACCCAATGGCCAATATGAAAGGTAAAGGCCTCTGAAATAAGCACCATGGTATTAGAGTTAACCCTCCAAATAAAGAATCACCGTTTGAGAGGAAGGATGCAACTCATCCTCCATGCTATAACGCCCTAGAAGCATTCGAATCAAGGGCTTATCCTTAGAATGAAGATGTCAGGACTATTGCCTAATAATGCAACATTATTTAAGCGAGCACTCCATATCTATCATCATTGCTTCAAAGGTACCTCTTAATGTTTTGGTGAGCTTACAAAGGCAAAAGACCCAACAACATCTCAATCAACCAAAAGGTCTCACTGAGTGAGTGTCATAAAGGCGGATTTGGTTACTGGGTAAAGGTCAAGCAACCATGGAAGGACCGAGATTACCACATTAAAGCAAGGTTGTCAATAGTCAACCTTGCGTCGGAAGACCCTTCATAAGGGCTTCCCTAGAACCTGCAAAGGTAATAACGATGCATCCCAAGCCTATAAATACACGTGTCATGGTTCATTTACTTAAAATAGTTTTCATTACTACAATCTCTAAGTTCTTCTAAGACTCTAAGATTCTCTCTTAGCTCTTTCACTGACTTGAGTCTCATAGTGTCTTTTACGGGTACACCCCCTATTATGTCCAAGCAGCTTTGTCGTGGCCCGTGTCTGCACCGTGATCCCAGGCCATACGCCACAATAGAGAAATAGGAGAACTCTCAAGTTTGAACCCTGGAAGGATACTTGACAATCGAATCCATTTGATTAGAAGTAGATTGAGGTAGCCAGTGCACTTTCTTCACATGAATCAGAATGGTAGAAATAATTGAATTAATAAGCATAATCTGACCCGCTTTACTTGGAAGCTTACCTTTCCAAGGGGCTAGACGACAAGCAACTCTATCCCCAATAAACTAGAAGTGTTGAGTCCTCTTCCTTCCATAACAGATTGGAAAACTCAAATACTTCTCAAAGTTGGAAGTAAAAGCGATAAAAGAAATCGCAGTAATCTTATTCTTCTTACATTGGATTGAAGCAGTCGATGCCAAAGCTCTGGATTTCTCCACATTCACCTCAATCCCAAAGCCAAACAAAATATATGAAGAACTCCTTGGAGCACACGAACTTGGGAGACTGACACCTTGGAGAACAACAAGACGTCATCAACAAAGAACATATGAGAGATGACAAGGTCATTCCTAAAAATAGAGATGGGAATCCAAGAATGCCGCTCCACTTTATAGAAAATGGCATGACCAAGTCTCTCGATGCATAGTATAAATAAATCAAGGAAGAGAGGGTCCCCTTGTAGCAAATGTCGCCAAGGAGCAAAGGAATGAAGTTGAACACCATTGCAAAGTAGAGCAAGAGAAGAAGAGGTCAAATGCAACAACTTGATTAGGAATGAAGAGTCGTGCGCAAGAAGTTAGAGTCAACACAACGCTTTCTCCACATAATGATGGGATGGAAATTAAAAATGATAATACTTTTAGGCTTAAATGGTTAATTTGCCCCTGTAATTGTAAAGGGAATCAGTTCTGATTCCTGTAAAATTTTTGCATCAAATTGGGTCCCTAAAAATGTTTTTTTAATCCAATTAAGTCATTTTGCTCAATTTTGACCGGTCAACGGTCCAGTGGCAAGCCTAGTCAGCTAAGGATGCCCACGTGGACTTTTTAACATCAATTTTAGTCCCTTAAAAAATACTTTAATCAATTTCACTTCCAATTTTATTGATTTTATGAATAATAAAATTAATGCTTTCTTAGTTATGGCCCAAATTTATCTTAAAATACATTAGAACATAAAGATATTTTGTTAATTATGTTAGGACCCCAAATCATATGATCCTCAACCTCTCATTCTTCATCGTCCTCTTCTCCTCAACCCAGTAGATAAATATAGAGGAGAAACAAGAAACAAAAACCAAAGGGAAGAAAAGAAAGGAAAGCCTAAGGAGAATAACAAGCCTACATCAGATACCCAATCTACGCCACCAATTCCTTAGTCAAACTTCTCTATATCTTCTCAGTTAACCAAGCTCCAGAAACAAATGGAAAGCTTCAAACTAGCAGAAAACACCAACACCACCTTTGAGCTGCAATCCAACTTACCCTGAAGCATTAACCAGCAACCACCGTCTGTGAACCGCTCCACCATCTTTCTTTCACCGCCGCGACGACGTCATACTGCCTACATTCGCAACGAATCTGGACAAGAACCACACCAACCCTGAGCAATCAAAAAGCGCACGGATCTGGACCAGATCCGCACTGATATGGTGCTGGACAAGATGGGAGGACCTGGCGTGGTGGCGCGAGGATGGAGGAGGACCTGGCATGGCGATGCGAGGACGGAGGATGTTCAAATCGAATTCAATTCAAACAATGAATCGGTGAAATTGCGGCAAGCGCTCACCACTCAGCAACAAGCCATACATAATTTGTATGTTAAATTGGTGGAGGAGAGTGATGTTGCATCCTCTGCTGCCAATGATATTGAAGTTGCAGAGCGAGAAGGCTAAACTTCAAATGGATTTTGGGAAATTGAGGCTTAATTGGGGTGAAATTAGTTAATTAGGACTTAGTTAAGGTTTTATTTTGATTTTCAATTAATCATGAGTTGGAATTAGTTTTTATTAAAAAAAAAGATAAAAGCCATGTGGAAATGCTGACAATGTAAAAATTAAGACACATCAGGCCAAAGCACACTTTGTCCTTAATTGGATTAAAAAAATATTTTTAGGGACCCAATTTGATGAGAAAATTTTACAAGGATCAGGACTGATTCCCTTTATAATTACAGGGGTCAATTGACCATTTAAGCCTAATATTTTTATAATGTTAAAATTGTTATTTGATTTCACGGTACACCTTTCTGTAAAACATAATTTTTTTTATATATCGGAAAACTTCTATAAAACATAATTCGTCCATATTGTTCTCTTATTAACTAATTAGGTGAAATTAACAATATAAATTGTTGTATTGTTTTTCTCCTTTCAAAAAACAATGTAATTGACATTATAGTAGTTTTTTTTAGAAATCAAAATGATGTATTATTCACAGCTTTGAGAACAAAGCTAAAAAGGAGACATAGCAGATAATGGTAATTAGTAACAAAAAAAAGCTAATCACCCACAGTGTAGGACGGTCCCCAAAGAAAAGAAAAAATTGATAAACCTAAACACCAGACACGAAACCCTCAACCAACCAAAAACAAGGGAATTCCAATACAGTAAAAACCAACCTAAAAACTAAAAGACCTAAAAGATAAGATCAGAGGAACACCAAGACATTATAGTAGTTAAAAATAGTAATTGGGCTTTAAGATAATAAATAAATAAAGAGCATTGCTAATAAGTACGAAAGTAACTCAGCCGAAACTCAAGAAATCGATCAGTACGTGTTAGAAGCTGAGTAAAAGTTGAGCTTTAATTACCATACATGGTTTATATTTGTTGCAAAAATAAAATGGTTATATAACCTTTCGTGAAATTCGTTTTCGTACCAATAGGCATTTACCATAAATAAAATCATATTCACAATATTTCAGTTGACATGATCAACCAGTGAGAAGATCATAATTCATACATTACAGGGAGTTGTTTCTCTAGTGTGTCATGTTTTTTTCGGGTATTTATTTTTTGCATCTGGAAATAACATGAATAGTTTAAAATGTTCCAAGATTCACGGATTTCAGAAGGTACTGAGCAGTTACCTACATTTAATTCAAGCTATTATATTTATTAGTAATTTGCTTGCAAGGCAAGTAGGGGCCTCCATTACACACTATATAACACCTTTGAGCCTTTGACATTTCCCTTCGCCATATTAATTTAAACTGAAACCAATGTCTCCCTCAACTTCACTATTGTTTCCTGTCATGGCTCCTAAAATCTTCATGTACTCAAGCCTCCTTCTGCTGTTAACAAATGCTGCATTTCCAACACCTCAATACTTGAAGATTATTCAAGAAGCCAAACTTGGAGCTCTTGCTACAAGACATGCTATTAATAACATTCCAAGCTCTTGGATTAGGAAGTTCCATGTCCTCCCCAAAGGGCAGCCAGTTCCACCTTCTAGCCCTTCAAACCGCCACAATGGCGGCCACCACCACCACAAGGGTCCCAATGAAGAAGCTAGAGTTGGAGATCAGGTTAGAAGACATCATGCTATTTACTATATTCCAAGGAGAATGTTATATGTCCCCCCAAAGGGGACCAAGTCCCCACCTTCAGGCTGTTGAAGTGGAAAGTGCCGTAATAAATTCTGAATCTCCTTTAAGTCACTCATCACATTCATTTATTCACAAAACAATGGTTGAGACTTTTTTTTGGTTACATATTTTTGTTTGGTTACAAATGGTTGAGACTAAGATCATATATATGTATAACAAATTATATAAATCTCAACAATTAATATCTTAGTTAACAGTTGTAATTAATAATTACTTATTTTACAATTCACTATTTTTGTAAGAAATTGCTCTTGGAGTCTAATTAATTGTGTGTAGTAAAAGTCAAATGTCTTTTCAAGAATATCTTTCATAAGGATCAAAAGTTTTACCTAAGAGTCCAAACTGTCACTTTTAACCACTACAATTCATTAAGTTAGCTCTACTAAATCCATAAATTTGTTTAGAGTGTTGGTAGTAAGTTCAACCCGATACTCGCTATATATCACAAAGTTTATTGCTTAAGGTTGAGACCTGAAAAGTAAAATAACAATTATTGATAATACAATGTTATTAAAATACCCTTATTTAGTTTTAATAGTACTATGTGTAGCTATTAAATTTTATATTGAATAGAAAAGAATGTAGTTGACAGAAAATAGTTATAATTAATTAATATGGGAGATTATAGATGAGAGAAAATATATTAAACAAGGGTGTGTGTGAAAAAATTAGAAAAATACATTTTAATTTATAAGACAAAAAAATACAAATATTTTTTAAAACTATAAGAAGATGCTTCACTATGCCAAAAATTCAATTTTACAGCGCTTATTTTTTCAGTTTTAAAACGCTTATGAAGCGCTGTAGAACGTACCGCTGTAGTACTATCCAACGCTTTTTTAAAAGCGCTGTAGAACATGAGACATCCTACAGCGCTTTTTGTTAAAATGCGTGGTAGTATGTATTCATTCCATAATGCTTTCTTTAAAGAAGCGTTGTAGCATGTAAGCATTTTGAAAAGAAGCGTTGTGGAATATATGAATTCTATAGCGCTTTCTTTAAAGAAACGCTGTAAAATATCATGTCCTTAAAAAAAATTACAGGTAAGCCTACTATATCTAGTTCAACAAACAACCACTATTTACAAAAATGGCAAGTTAGATCCAAATTCAAGTTTAAACATTTAGAGATTGATGATACTATTAAGCACTATATCAATTGTCAAAACACATGTGACAGTTCCAATTCACAAAACAAAACTAATCAATATATATATATATATATAATTGAGCTGCAACATGCACAAAAAGCCTTGAAAGTCATAAAATTAACAAAGGCCGTCAGACATTAGATGTTATCTAATTGATACCTAAAATAAGTAGAAAGCACTGCCAGAAGCATCCCAGGTTTAGTATGTATGTGTTCCTGAATACGAATGATATTTGTACCCATTCTATGAGCAGCTCTATCTAACTGGCCTGCATAAGAAGAGCCAAAAACATCACATCACATGAAGTGTACGCATATATTATTTCTGCTATTGATTAATCTATAAATTATCTCTTATTTGCACAAGTGTTAGGAAAAGAGAAGCTCAAAAAGTTTCAGCCAGAGCACAAACTGAATCCAGAAGTCAGATCTGAATTAACATTTCACATATAAATGGGATTTAGAAAAAATCTGCCAAGATACTCAAAATGAAGCTCCTCTGCACCAATAACAAGAGCAGAGTGCTAGCCTAGCAGCAAGCATTCGACAACATCACATTAACAACAGACATGAAGTGAGTTCACACAATGAATATGACAATAATCTAGCATAGAAAATGATAATTCAAACAAGAACTAATAGTTGGGAATTGCAATTCAGAACAAGGGATAAAGCTCAAGAATAATAAATTATGTAAAAGTATTTTTTGAACTGTGCCCTCTAGTATTTCTTATTTAAAATTCCAAGTATTTTAATAACGAACTAGCCGCTAATTTATTCAAAATTTCGGCAAAGTTACCCTTTTTTTTGAGTTCCCTATTATGACAAAAGCACCTGTCAGAGTACTAATTCACCAAACGTAACTAATATAACGATTGCTAAAATATATAATCCAACATTGGTGCTCAGTATCAAGTAAGAACCAAAATTCCAAAACAGAATAACTCTAAACTCTGTTGATGGGAATAGTAAGATATAGTTAAATAATGATTAGGGAAAAGACCAATGTTTTCTTCATTCCAATTAGTGTCTTTGTCCTGTACATCTCTTTGTCTCTGCATGTGGCCTTATTTGTCCTTAGACCAGTTCAGTATTTTCTATCTCTCATGCAGAAAAAATACCACCCCTTTCACCCATTTTGGCCCTCCACACATTGAAAAGCAAGGAAAAGAAATTGCATAATTTGAAGGTACCAGAATGCTGAAAAATAAGAACAATAGAGGAACTAAAACTCATTGAGAAGAGTCTCAGAAGGAAAATACCATGGTTCACACTTGTGCAAATCAGCATCCGCAATGGCTATAGCATAGAAATAGCTGTCAAGAACCTTCTGTGGGAGGTAGTACTTATGAGCTCTTCATTGGTTGGATGAAACCTGAATCCCTTATCTTTCTTTCTAATACTGCAAATAGAAAATGACCAAGGTGATCAAGTCTACATTGTGTAATGTGTATCATTAGCACTCAAGAAGGCTAATACAACTAAAAGAAAGATGAATACCACCACCCCATGGGTAAAATCATAAGTTATCAATTCCCTTTAAACACTTTGAAGTAAATTACTCCCTATTAGAGGCAGGAATGTCCTCTAATCCAAAGTCATTTGCAATTGGAAAGTGTCACCTAAATGAAATGACTAGCTAGAAACAGGACCAAATTATTTACTTGTAGTTCAGTTCATTAACTGTACGGAAATCTCTCGCAGTTTCATAGATAATTATCTATCCCAAAACAGATCAAGAAGTATTACCATTTTGAATATGTACACTCCCATGGAAGCAATGTATGATGGTTTATTTTCAGCCTCTTCTTGTGAAAGGCCCAAAACTGTCGTATCCACTTGCTAAATGATGAAGCAGTATTAGCCATAAATCAAATTCCTGAAACTTATAGTGTCTTCGTAAAATAATAAGCATGAATTACCATTGCTTTCAGATCTTCTTCTTTGGTCTTCTCATTATAGCAACTGATAATTGAACTATAATCAACCAACACTTTCTAGTCTCGGAATCAGAACCAATGGCATAGTTTGCCATCAAATCCAGCATAAACAAAATCATAAACGCTTGAGAGGTAAAATGACATATTTCCATAGTGGAATAAAATTTCAAATTTGAACGAACCTGAGAGAAGTTGGAATGTACAGAGTTAAATTACCCACATCAATCAATAGCGAGCATTAAGAGCCATAAGCAAGTTGATTCCCCCAGGGAGGTAAGCCATATTGGGAGACTTCGTAAGCGTAGCATCTGAAAGTGTTGTAGCAGCTCCTTGCAATTTCCTTCGATTAGTACCTTAGACATGAATAATGATGACAATAAGTAATAGTGATTTTGAATTAAATTGCTCCAAGAAACTATTTGAAAGTTGTAATGATCATCTAATATTTCTTAGCCTTCATATTCATTAAACTAAATAACAAAAACACATAGAAAGGAAGGGGCTAAGGTCACCATCAATTCACCTAATCTTTCATCATTTTTAACTCCTTAGCAGTTGACCAAGCATTGGGGATCATCAATCTTAGTGTTGAATCAAGTTCCATTTTTTATTCATGTTGTCAATCTTCCCGTGGAAGCATCAAGTGAGAGAGGATTGATGATATCTTGGAATTTCAGCTCTACTACATTTAGCTTTTCAATGCTTTCAGATTGAATAGCAACATCACAGGCTTGTAAAGTAGCCCTAAATGCAAAGCTACCATGATGTTAACAGAAAATTTTAGCAATAAAAGGCTTTCACACATGCACACAAAGCACAAATTGTTATTTCATTTCGTTTAATTACACTTGAACTCATATTGACAATTTATCGAACACATGGTGGACACTTAAAAATTCCCTTGCATCACTTCCTGCTTTATGTACATCAACCCCAATATTTCTTAACCAACCCCTAAACTTGAGTGGTCATGAAATTGTTGAATTAAAATCCTTGCAACTACTGAAGAATTAAGTAAAATTAGGATAATAAATCCTAAGAAATGTACCACTTTTGGAATATTGGGGCACAAACCTTGTCTCTGTTGCAAAAAAAACAGAGTGAGAATTGGAGATGATGTGGAAGAAGATGCTTGAGTCTCGGCATGAGATAAAGCTTGTCGCAGAGAGAGCTTCTCTCAACCTGGTGCTGGGCGCACGAGAGGCAGAGACCGAAAGGGAGAAAAGAACAGCGATGGTTCTCGGTGATGATAACAGACTTAGGCTTGGCTCGACGGTGGCTGGTGCGCTGGCGTTGAAGTCTCCGGCGGTGAAGGAGATTTAGAGGTGCTGTGTCACTCAGATTCTCAGAGAGAGAGAGCTACCTGAATCCTTGTCGCGCGTCTTTCTCACAGCTCTTGAACACACCTTCTTGCAGAAACTGCTAGCCTGTTAAAGAAAATTAGGATCTAGACTTTTGAGTGGGGGGTGTTTTTTTTTTTAAACTTAGTGGCAGGTGAATCTTAGATTTAAATGATATATTTATTTTAGGGTTAATCATCTACTTGGTCCCTGTCTTTGTCTCGCCGTCTGAAGTAAGTCCCTCATCGGAAAATTTGCAAATCTAGGTCCTCTTGTTTGCAATTTGTGTGGAGCAGGTCCTTGCCGGAGCCCGGAGCTCCGGCGAGTGATGAATGAGCGTGCTGACTGGATAAATGAGGCTGATGTGTCAAGAAAAAAAATTAAAAAATTAAAAAAAATACAAATCAGTTTTATTTAATTAACAGTCCCTAATTAACCCTAAAAACTAACTAATCCTAATTAACCAATCTATGCAAACAGAACCCAGAAATTTTTTACTTTTGGAATGTTCCAGAACTGTTTCTTCAACAAAACTTGTAAATCCAGAAACACAAATCAAAATCCAGAAACAAAATAGCTTTTTTTTTTGGTAAGCCAAGTTTATATTACAATATGCACAAGAGGTGCAAGTAAATTACACAGTACAAGGAGTATACAAAAGAAAGAGAATAGACAGGGGGAATAACTAGCAGCAGCAAGAAACAGATAGAACAGAAACATGAAATAGTGGTGGAAGAAATAGGGGAGCACGGGTTCAGATCAGAGAAGAGTGACAGAACAACAACATCCTTCATATTAAATCCTCTTCCCCATCATCAATCAAGCAGTCGAAACCCCCCACAGCAACAAAATCACTCACTCCCAGAAACAAAATCACTCACTACCGCTACCCATCCCACACACACAACACGCACCCACCGTCCAAAAAGCAAGGCACCTCTCCAATCGAAACACCAATGGAGGCAGCCCGTAGAATTAGTGGCGGTGGCCAAGCCGTGAGTGGTGGTAGTGGCCAAGAATCTCGTTCGCAAATCTCGTTCTCTGTTCCTCTCTCTCTCACACCGTCTTCTCCTTCTCCTTCTCTGATAAACTCAGATCCAAACCCAAAATTTTGGATCCGAACTCAGATTATTAGAACCAACTCAAGCTCTTTGTTGTTTCTTTCTTTCTTTCCCCTTTCTGGTGTTAGATTAGGGTTGGGGTTTCGGTTATGGGTGGGGTTCAGGTTAAGGGTGGGGTTCAGGTTATGGGTGGGGTTCAGGAGTGGGGGTTTTGGATTTCGGTTGGGTGGGGTGGGGGTTGGGGTTTCGGTTGAGGGTGGGGGTGGGTGTGTATGGTGGGAGAGGGAGGAAGAGGAGAAGATGGAAATTTTTGTTTTCTGAAAAGAATTGGTGAATGATGAAGAGGGTAGAAGACCTCAGTCAGGAACCCTAAATTGATAGAGATGAATGGGAATTTGGGGGTAATTTCAGGAATTGAGATTATTTGGGGGGAAATGAATTTGTTAGTTAATTATGGTTACCTTCGTACTTTACAGTGCGAAGGCCACGCACTTTAAAGTGCGAATAGAATCTCAACCGCACTTTAAAGTGTGTAGGTAACGCTTTTAAAAGTGCAAAAAATAATCAGAAAGCAAGAAAGCTAACTGTTTTCATGCGAAATCGAACAAGAATGCTAGGGTGGTGGGCGCGACAGTAAGTGCGACGGCAGAAGCCTCTGGGTCAAGGAGATCTGACGGCGGTGAGCGTTGCTCGTCTCCGATGGTGGTTGTGGCGGTGGGTAACAATGGCATGAGGAATTGGCGGCGGTGAGCGCTACTGATCTCCGACGGTGGCGGTGGGAAACAATGGCATGAGGAGGAGGAGGAGGAGGATGTACCAAAGTAAGAAAGGGAAAGTTTGGAAATGAAATGTATGGTGGGAGGTAGTGGGTTAGGGAAAATTTGAAATGAAATTTGAGAGTGGTGGTTTTGGGAAGTTATGCAAAAAATATTTAAAGGGGTATAACAATTACCTTCATTTTATTGTATCATACTCATGGTTTCACAAGAAAGGTAATTTTCAAAAACCGATACAGTTACAGAACCAATTGATCATAACAACATAAAAAATCTCGTTTTATTAATCGTAACAACACTGGTACATCTCTCATTTATTAATCATAACAACACTAATACTATTGAAACAGAATCAGGAACATATAAGAGAGAGGCGGTCATATAATACAGCAGCAACAGTTCCTGCAAATCTTGAAAAATCTTTTGGATGACCACCGGTGCGTTTTGAGCACCTCCTATTTAACTTTTGGATAGTCTAAGATAGAAGAATTAAGGATAGTGATCATTTGAGCTCTTAGGTTGCTCATTAAGGTCTCTCTGCAAATCCTTTGAAATAGGTTAATCCTTAAACTGGTTGGAAATTCAAACTTTGAATTCCCAACAAGTTTAAGGACTAACCTATTTCTCAAAGGCTTTGAAAATAGACCTTAATAAGCAAACAATGAGCCTAGTTGAGCATTATCCTTAATTGAGACAGTGAGAATTGGAGAAAGAATGGAAGAAATGGAGAAAGAATGGATGAAAAATTGTGAGAAAAAGTTGCCTATTTATAGAATCCGAAATTGTCATATGAATTAACATATTTCCATAGGAATTAACGGTCAAATGAATGTGTAACATATGCTTTAATTGGGAATTGAGAGTTTTGAAAAGTGGAAGTTTATATTGTTGAACCACTTGCAATCAAAGTGACCGGTGTCGCACTTTAAAGTGCGTAGTTAACGCACGTTAAAGTGCGTAGCTAACGCAGTTTGAAAGTGTTACAAAGTGTGATGGGTAAAAGATTTAAGGGTATTTTGGGATTTGGAATATGTAAGGGAGGTAGAATTATATGAGAAAGTGTGGAAATAACGATTATCCAATTTTTATGACTTGCAGTGGCAATGGGTGTTTATTATATTTTAAATTAGACTCTTAAAGAAATATTCAAGAACTTGTTTAATTTTTTTTTTTGACATGCAACACCTTGTTTAATTTAATTCTTAGGAACTGATTCATTCAAGAAAATATTTTCTATTTTTATATTTTATTTTTAAAAATAATTTTCATTTATAAAATTTAGAATTTTTTTTGTTTAGTGTTTTTCTAAAAAAGAAATACGTGACAACAACGTCTCCCAAGTGAACAGAAACAGAACAGGACAAAGCTCCAGTACAGATAAGACACAAGCCAAAACCAACACAAAAAGCAAAAAAAGAAAACGCAAAGGAGCCAGTCAACGCAGCAACAACAACAACAATAAAGAAAAACAAAGTGGTGCTACAAAAGGGTGTCACTCGAGAAACTAAAATAGCCAGCAAAAGAAAACTCCAAATAGTTGCAAACCAAGAGGACTTTTAAAATAGAACTATGCCTTGTTGTCAAGATAGGTCAAATCACTCCAGAATGACTTCAGCAGGGAATCAGCGACCTTTATATAAGCAAAAGCAAACGCGAAACAGATACCAGAAAGCAGCAACCCACTAAGGGGATCAGTCAAGCACAACCAAATTGAACAGGAATCTTTTAGGAACAAACAGAGGCTAGAAGGATAACAGCAGAAATACATACCATAGCGAAACTGATTAGCTCCAGATAAAGTCACACAAATGACGAGGCCATATTGACTAACTCTTAATTCAGTCACTGGGACAGCGGCGAACAGAGACGAAATCAGTCTTTCCCTTGCATAGCCTAACATGGCTAGGAAATCAGCAATGGTGTTCGACTCCCTAAAAACATGTTATATTCTTTTTTGTTGAAACTAACGTTTTTTTTTTAATGGAATTGACGTTAAACGATTTTTATTTGAAAGTGAGGATTTTTTTTTGAAAAAAATAAAATAAAAAATAACCAGAATAAAAAGAAATGGAAAAATAAGTTTACATTAAATAATTTTGATTTGAATGGAATATTCCGTTAGCATCTTTTGGATGGAGTTAACATGATAAAATGAGTGGGGTGGAGTGTATATTTTGAATAAGAATGGAGTGGAGTGTTTTTCTAGCAAACCTTGAGGGGGGTAAGTGTATTTTACTCTTTAATTTATTTAAAAGGCTTCCAAGGTCGATTATCTTTGTTGCTACGTCAAAGAGGAATCGCTCTCTATCAAGAGGTGATGAAGCTTCTCTTGGCAAAAAAGTAGGGTTTATTGTATTTCCTTAACTTCTGCTTCAAAAGCACACAACTCGCCTACTGCCATAGTATTGACAAAAAAAACCTACTACCATAGAGAAATTTCCCAAGAACTTCCTGTTCGAAATCGCACCCCCAATACCATTGCACCCGAGAGAGCCACGGAAGAGCCATCATCATTGACCTTGATGACGCCCTCGGGAGGGGGTATTTTTAGTATTTTAATAAAATGTGAATACTAAAAATGCTTTTTATGAGGCTTAATTGCACATTTGGTCCCTGAAGTAACACCATTGTGCAAAACTCGCCCCATATGTTTAAAACGAGCGCTTTTGATCCTACTTGTTTTTTACGTGAGCGATTTTTGTCCTTCCGTCAATCTACCGTAAAAAAGGTAACGGAACTTGCTGATGTGGACTCATTAAATGACATGGCAGACCATATCAGCATGACACTTGGATAAATAATTAATAAAACTTTAAATTTCTAATCTAACCAATTTAAAAATTTAATTTAAAAATAATAAAACCTAAAAAAAAAAATTCTCCCAAAAGCTCCACCCCTGCCTCACGCTTCCACTCTCTATCTCCCTCCCTCCTCCCCTCCTTCTCGTGTTCTTCATTATCATCCCATCCCATAACTTCTTCAATGATGCAAACAAGGACCCAACCTTCTTCTTCTTCCTCTTCTCCATCCAAACCCCAAATCAGAAAAACAAACTCTCATCTCCCTTCCACCCTATGCAAACCCATAGAAATTTCGCCCCACATGCAAATTCCAGATCTTCATCCCCAATCAAAGGGCTCGACGCAGGGTTCGAGGGAAGGAGGGAGAGAGAGATCGTGGAGTAGAGAAAGTAAATAGAGGACGACGATGGCAGGCAGAGAGCGGCGCACGACTCTAAGGCGCGGCGATGGAAGCTTCTGTGACAGTGATTCAGTCCGGGGAGTCGAGGTTTAGAATCAGGCGTTGTTGACTAAGAGGGTTTGGGTGGCGCTGGATCTGAGTGAAGATCAGATTATCGTGAGGCAGAGGCTGGAGCCGCGACGAATTTGTCTTCTTCGCATCTTCTTGTACATGTTTGCCCCAAAATCCAGGCTCTTAGTCTTGGAATTAGATACATCTTCCATCTAGATTATAAAATTTGAAGTCTTTTCATTCATAACATTTTTTATTGGATTTTAATTCTTGATTGTGTTGGTTTTAGGTTTGTTGATTGGGTTTTAACGATGGACCTGAAGTTGGAGAATTTTGCCCACAAAAAATGCAAGGAATAAAATAGAAAGGAGTGGAGAAGTATTGCGTGCCCAAAGTTCTTTGGAGGGATTGAGACGCTTGAATATACTTAAGGTGAATTCACTTCATAAAGGGGTGGATTTTGATATATGGAGCTAATGAGCTTTACTCGAGGATTTTGAATTCACTTCTTGTATCACTTTATTTTTAGTTTGTTGGGTACAGGCTACTTGCAAGGTTAATGTTTTTTGTCAGTTCAATTTTATGAGAAGAGTTTGATTTTCTGGAGATTAAAGTTTTGATTTCTGGGTTTGGTTGATGAAGATGGAAAAAGAATGATGAATTTTCTGGGTTTGGTTAAAGAAGTGGAAGATATGGTGATTTGTGTAAATCTCTGGAAATCTAAAATTAAGATGAAAAAGAAAGAGATTTGGAATTTTTTCTTTCAATTTTTTGATTTTTAATTATGTGTTTTAGTGTGTAGTTAACCCTTTATTTTATTTTAGTGTATAATTAACCTTTTTATTTTATTTTTAATTAACAAATATCCAAGTGGCGTGCTGATATGGCCTGCCATGTCAATTAATGAGTCCACATCAGCAAGTTCCGTTATCTTTTTAACAGTAGATTGACGGAAGGACCAAAATCGCTCACGTAAAAAACAAGTAGGACCAAAAGCGCTCGTTTTAAACATATGGGACGAGTTTTGCACAATGGTGATACTTCAGGGGCCAAATGTGCAATTAAGCCTTTTTATGAAAATACAAAATAAATTTTAAATTGATTTAAGCACCACTGTTGTGTCCCCAAAGAATAACTCAAGTGGTAAGAGCTAGGAGCAATGTGAGTTGAGAGGGGAAGGTCAAGGGATCTATCCCTGGAATGTGTAATTTATATTTCCGATGTACAAAAAAAAAACTACCGTTGTCGTCTTTCACCGTTGTTATTGTCACCACCATCACCATCAAATTGGGGGTTGTTTGGATACTAAGTTAGTGATTTTTGTTTCTTTTTCGGACAATCACTTATAAGTTGGAAAGCCATCACGGTGTCTGGATCTTCTTCCTAAACGGAATATTGAGCTCAAGCTGGAGCAACGTATGATACAATGGTTGATATACTTACTCCAAGATTTGGGCATTTCCACTTCTAAACAACCGGTTTTTCCATATTGTGATAGCAATACTAGCCTGATGCTCTAAGTGCCCTATGTTGGATTTTTATTTTAATTCTCTATTTAAATTATGTGGATTAACATTAATTAATTAATTAGAATGTATTATATTCGACCATTAATATCAATTATGTGAATTATTAATTTAATTCTTATACATGTATTATGATTGATGGTATATTAGGCTTTTGTTTGTTAGCTAATCTATGATTGGTTAGACCAGTTAACTATACCTAATGAGAGGACCATGGTCTCGTCTGATGGTATATAAATTGTTTCCACATCAGACAATTTACCTAGAGCGTAAGACACATTACCATTAGATAGCGAGAATTTCTACTCTCTGACGTTCACGTTTCTCATGTGTAATTGCGAACAAGACTATAAAATTTATAGAATTTAGTTACGATGTCCCACGCATGAGCTTTTACACCGCACATGTGTGGAGCTTCAAATCAAATGGCTTCTTCCGACAGTCATGCCACGCATGTGCGTGGCTTTTCCACCGCACACGTGCGGAACTCTAGAATCTTTTCTCATTCCCTTTGATTTGAACTTCTTCTTCCTTCAAAAAACCTCTTTATTTAGCCTTCAATAGTCATAAATGCCCATAAATCTGCAGTTAAAACTCCTTCATACACATCAAAGCACAAGATGAATACCTATCAAACTCCCAAAACATCATTAAGCCCTTCTTACTCATCAAAGCACAAAAGAAACTCATGAAACCATAATTAATCAACAATATTTCATCAACTTCTCTCATGATTTGCAAACAAAAAGGTCATTAATACACTCATAAGCTCAATTACTCTAACCTCAATTATGACAAAGTTTTTAAATAAAAATAAAAACTTAATTAAAACTAACAAAATGACAATTAAATAAGATAAAAACTAATATAACAATGCAGATGCAGAAATACCCTAAAAAGGACTCAAGAAGACTAAAAACTCCACAAAGGATTGAAAATACATTAAAAAAACTTAAAAAAACTAAAAAATCCCAAGGGGGGAGGGGTCATCAAAATCTTCAATTAATTTTACCTAATTTAAATTGTACAAACATTAATTAGATTCAATAATTAGAATATAATCATTTATCTATATTTTAATTTTAAATTTGAGGGGTGACATTTGATGTCATGTCATTCACTTCACTTGAGTTTTCTTGTATAATAATATATTATATAATATGATCTCTAAAGAAAAAATCATTTTTTAGACAATCGTGTCCACGTTGACTTCTTAACCATAGTTTAAGGCATCTCAACCGACTAAAAGACATGTACCAAAGAATTTTCTATAAGGTTGGGTTCAACGATTCAGCAAGAAACATCTTACCCGCTAGTTTTTGTTCGGCCATCAAACTACCGAGACTAACGAATCGAGGAATGAGGACGAAGGAGCACCTAACCGCTCAGATGTTCGACTTAAAGGGTCTCCTCACACTTGTAGAGACAATTGCCAAGGACTTCGACCATATAAATACATGTTTTATCGTTCATTTACCTTTTTTATAGGCAAATGTTAGTTGTTACTCCCTCCGCTCCAGAAATATTATTTTGGATATTCTTTCAATATTCCAAAATGTTTGATGTTTTAGAAAACTAATGTACTTTTATTAAATAAATTTCTCTCACTTATCACATTTTATATAAACCAACCACAACTCTTCTATATTAACTACATTCTTCTCTATCCAAGTAGAATTTAATAGTTTCACATGATACTAGTAAATTTAAATAAGGTCACTTTAGTAACATTATACTATCAATAATTGTTATCTTACTCTTTGTGCCAAAACCTTAAATAAAATTTTTTGTGGAACGGAGGGAGTAATTGTTAGTGAATTAGTTCCTTCACCAAGGTTTGAACCTTGGCCCTTCACCATGTCCCTTCATTTCCCTTAGTTCACTAAGTGAGCTACCCATCCCCTATCTTTCATTTACATAACATGATATTGATTCTTATTTAGAAGCGTATCCAATGGGGGCTGTCAGGGAACTCCACCCCCACCCCCCAAGAATTTTAGTTTTTTGCCGACTATATGTAATTTTAAGTATAAATTAATATCATTTTATGTTTCTTTCTATAGTTTTTCCTATTGTCATCCTCCACAAACCTATAACATACATATATTTTATACTTCAACTGATTTACAACTATGTGAAGTAAATAGAAGATTTAAGGTTGAGGTAGCATAATTTCTTAAACTTAGTTCAGCTTTATATCGTAAAAAAAATTTTAAATCATTCGATAAGACAAAATATGTAAGCTTGCTGAAAAATTTATGAAGATAATTTTTTTGAGATGGAAAAAAAGTAATTTTCCGTTTCAGTTAAGACATTGTCTATCATATGTTTCTCCAGATATTAATTTAGAAAAAATGTCCAGTTTATCCGAGTTTTAACAAATGATAGTTGAAATTGGAAAAGCAGCAATGACCCCACTTTTTGATAGATTGATACATCTTGTTTTAACATTTCCTATTTTAACAACATCTATAGTTCACTGATCACTCTAAACTTTCTCTCTCAAAAACCTCTCCCCTTTTTCTTTTTCATCCTCTCACCGATCTGGTCCTGGGTGGTCGTTGCGCCGCCCTCGACGCGACGAAAACCCTCCCTTCTGCTCGAGTTCCCTTCCCTGCCCTCCCTCTTCCTCTTTACCTCCTCATCTCTCCTCTTTTGAGATATTGGTTGTCCTCTTCCTTCCCTCGACCAAATCTGAGTTCAACGACTTTTCGCTCCTCCTTCATCGCGTGGTGTGAGGTCTTTGGTCCTAGATCGGTGTTTTCCACGGTTCCTTGAGGATTCATCGCGACTAACCTTGGAGGATCCAGCTGGGAAGCGGCGGTGCTTCTGAAGGACAAAGGTGTTGCGTGGGGAGCAACATGACCTCTCTTGATGTGGGGCTACATCTTGGGACTCTTTTTGAAGCTAGATTTGTTCTCGCGGTTGTCTCCTCCGAGCTTTCGATTGCGTCGCCAACCTCTAGTCTTTGGTGTGGTTCTTTACAGGTTATGTAGCGGTGTGGATGGTGTTTCCTTGTTCTCATGTCATGTTTTGATCAGCCTGCTCTCGATGTTTCAAACCATGGAGGGAGTTCTGACTGTGTGTGGGGTTTTTAGGGTTCTTGGAGATCTTTATGTGTTGTGTCTGCGGTTTTGGAGGTGTCGTGGATGCTTTGTAGGCACTGATGTTTGCTATTATTTGATGACTTCTCTTGCTCTTTTTGCTGTTCTTTTTTAGGTTATGAATTTATGCTCTATAGCGCTTTGTTGGGGTTTAGTTTGGTGGGGGTTTTGGTCTTCTCGGCTGGTTTGGTCTCTGTTTGTGGGTGTCGAGTGGCTTGATAGGTTCCCGTGTTAGTTGAACTTGTCGTCATTTTCTTGATTTCAATAGAGAATTTTTCAGTGGGGTAGGCGCTAGGGGTTATTTTGGCCTTTTTAGCGCATTTCTGTGCTTCTTGGGTATTTTTGAGGTTTTGGCAATAGTGGCAAATTTTTATCAATTTTATGCTGCTAGGTTACTGTATCCATGTTTAGATAAGTCAATTCTTAACACTTTCTATATATATATTTTATATCATTTTGAATTCTTAAAAGAAACAACATCTATAGAGTGAACTTTTTTTCCAACAAAGATTGAGTTTCGCAACAAGATCAAAGATGACATTCTCAGAGATTTATTAGTGTTATATATTTTGAGATATTGCTAAATAGATCACTATTGATACGATAATAGGTAAATTTAGTACTATGAATGAATACAAAGTTTTATTTAACTAATTTCTTAAATTATGAAAAGTAGTTATACAATTCATAGTAAAGTTTTATATTTTATTTCGGCACCTCCAACAAAAAAATCTTAGATATGCCCCTGTTCTGAGCATATACACTTAAGTTATAATTGAGTATATGAGATTCTCTCTTAACTCAAATATATTGACGGAATGACTACTGCAGGTACCTCTCGTCGTGGAACTTAGAGTTCCACAATGACTTCTATGATCTCCATTGAACCTTTCCACCATGAACTACAAGCACAACCGAGAAATATTAACGCCAAACGCCAAATTCTCGTGTCTGGACAAATCTTAAAATCACTTTATTTAAAGAGTAATAATGCATTCACACCTAACTTTCTGTTTGATCTTTTTTTACTCATTTTTTTTGGACTGGGCGAGCCCCCAGGGTCCCTCGCCCAGGATGCTCACACTTAAGCGCGGGATAGACCCAGGTCTTTTGGGCCTCGCACCCCAAGGCCCAACCGACCCATTAAGATTGTAACACCCCGATTTTCGGGTGTCACTTTAGTAACTCAAAAATAAAATAAAGCGGAAAAGCAGGTTTTTTTTGTTTAAATAAAAGACTTGTCGAAATAAAGACTCAACCCAATCGCGATTAACAGCGATTAATATACAATATAAGCACAGCCCTTGCTGCAACCAAAAACATCGCCACGAGTGTCCTCAAGTGGCGGAAAGTAACATCAAGTAATTGAAAGTAGCGTCCGCAGGCAAATAAGTGCAACTCATAGACAGAGTCATAAGTTCTATAAATACAGTCCTCCAAGAAAGTAAGTCAGCCCCAAACGGCCTCCAAAAGACCTCTTACGTCCGACAAACTCCCTGTGATCTTCATGGAAGAAAACCACACAACAAGCTAATAGTCGGGGACCTACTCTGCCCCAAAATAAGAAATGACAATTAGAGCTATGACAACGACACCCGATATACTACACCCCTAACATCGACCCTCATCCGATCCTGCATGAAGTCCGGGTCCACGTCGAAGGCTCAGTAGTAGTCATTTCGCTCCGGGTCCTCCCCGAACGACGAACCATCACGAATCAACTGTTGAACGTCTGGCAGCAGGCCAACCGCCCAAACACAAACATGAACACAAATGTTGTATAGTAGATAATACAAGAAACATGTGAAGAATAAGGGGGTATATATATATATATATGTTGTATATATACATATAAATTCTGCATTGTCTACCCTAAGGTATATACATGGCATGTTATCGAATCTCTAGTAACAACACAATATTCAATATCTCAACAATTCAACAAATAACATAACAATGTTCACCAATATCAAATCATCAAAATCTCAACATATGAAGTTAGGTGATAATGTTAGTCCAACAATGTATCATCCTCCCAACGCAAGAGTGTCTAACTAAACAAATGTTCCCTGTCGTTTGCCCTAGGGTAAACGACGATGAAATCTCACGCTTCCATGAAGTCTCACGCTTCAACGGAGTCTTACGCTTTCACGAAGTCTCACGCTTCAGTGAAATCTCACACTTCCATGAAGTCTCACGCTTCAATGGAGTCTTACGTTTTCACGAAGTCTCATGCTTCAGTGAAATCTCACACATTCACGAAGTCTCACGCTTCAGTGAATTTTCACGCATTCACGAAGTCTCACGCTTCAGTGAAGTTTCGCGCCTTCATGAAGTCTCTCGCTTCAATGAAGTTTCACACCTTCACGAAGTCTCACGCTTCAGTGAAGTTTCACGCCTCCGCAAAGTCTCCCGCTTCAGCGAAGGTTCCCGTCTCCACAAGGTCTCCCGCCTTAGTAAAGTTTCTGCTTTCACGAAGTCTCACGCTTCAGTGAATTTGCATCCTTTCACGAAGTCTCACGCTTCAGTGAAGTTCCATGCTTTCACGAAGTCTCACGCCTCAGTGAAGCTTCCCGGCTCATCCTTTGGATGGCTAAATAAACTGCTCAAAGAGCAAAGGAGTACCAATGTACTTGGAAACTTATAGTTCCCCGACTTATCCTCTAGATAGTCAAACAACAAACTGCTCATCGAGCGAAAAATACCAACGTACTCAGAAACTTATTAGTTTCCCGGCTTATCTTTTAGATAGCCAAACAATAAAACTGCTCATCAAGCAAAGGAGTATCAACGTACTCAAAAACTTATTAGTTTCCCCAAAACTTGGATTCGGCGACACTTCTCACTTTCCAAAACTAATATCCAAGCCCTAAGCTTTCTTCTGACATTGTTATCATTATTTAAAGGGTTCAGAGGTTGTTTAGTGTATTATGAATTTTCCTTGTAAAATAGTTTCCATTTAGGTTTATCTCTAATCTTATAAGTTTAAAAGATCCCATCATCCCAAGTAATTCCCAGAGAAGGTCTCGATCCACTAAAATAATACAAGGCCCGAACCTCTGTTCGTCCCGTCAAACTTTCCCAAAATCTCGTGATAAGTTCTGGCATAACTGCCCATTTATCCTCTCTGACGTACAACAGATATATGTGTAATTTCATAATCAAAGTAACACAATCCAACAGTCATGGCACATATATCAACACATCATAAATTAACCATTTAGCACATAGCATGTGAATCAATCCCAAAAACAATTCAAGCGATAAATGATTATCAATTGTCAGTCGTAGCCTCAGAAAACATTTTTCCCAGTCAAACACAATCAAGTGCATAAACAATAAATCAAGTCGAATTCATCGACGCCTAAAACATTAGCTAGCAAGGTCAGTTGCCCTCACCTCGAGTTGTTCCAGTCTCGCGGTGTAGGTCTCCCTCACAAGCTTGTTCAGTCAACCCCAAAGTTTCCACAATTGAACCTTTGAGCAAACAAAGCAATAATAAATCAAAGCAAGTCGATATAATCGAAACAATACTAACTAAAGTTAGACAAAGCTCAAGAAGCTTCTGAGTACAACATTTAGGCACGAATGGAAGGGCTTCCCCCGAATGGATGAGTTTTGACTCGATTCAAGTTTTGTACAAAAACACTTTATTCGCTAAAACGTGCATAACTCGAGCTACAGAACTCGGAATGACATGAAACCAACGCCAAAATTTCGAAAACGGAGAGAGCTACGCTATAACTCAGGTCATTTAGACCCAAAAATTATTTTTGGATACGGTACCATGGCATATAAGTTTCGGCCACTATCAAAATAGGGCTTCCCGAACTTTTTCTTCGATCTAATTTAATTCCTAGGTATTCTTAGGCGATATCTAGGCCAGGGAAACTCTCAGAAAAATTATCGGGTCGAAAACTGTCGCAGGGGTATTTTGGTCAATATTTTTAGCTCAGAATTTTAAAATTGGAATTTCGAAAAACAAATTGGATGAGGACGTCACCAACGACGCTTATGACAACTAATCCTACTAACGCTAAGCTCAGTCGAGAGTTTTAAGCCTAAAGGACGAAGCTTTGTCCGAAAATGGGTATTTTACTCAAATTGAAACACGGCGGCAATTCGGCGAGATTTAGCAAAAAACAATCGGATATTCATGCTCTTGGGCATGTAGGCAATAAGTTTAGACACTGAAATCAAGTTATTTGGACAGTTTTACAAAAAGCTCAAAACTTTGAGCACAGAAAGACATAGAGAAAAGCGACAGAATTGACGATCAGAAGTGAGGAATAACATCTATACCTCGAGGTCTACGCGTAGCAACGAACGGTGCAATGAACGGTGCAACGATTAGGCAAGAAACGGTGAAAATCACTTCTCCTCCTCCTCCTTGGGTGCTCGCGGGTTTGGGTGAGAATGGGTGAAGGGTTTTTGAAAATTTTTCATTTTCTTGCTATTTATAAGTTTTGGAAAATGCGGAAAAATGAAAATTTCGCGATTTCGATTTTTCCTGCATATTCCTTGGTGAATTCTAAGATAGGTTCTGGCGACAGAATTCCAAAACTCAAAACAGGTTTCTTGGAATTAAATCAAACGATCCAGAATCGGTGTGAATCGGTTTATCCCGAAAAACTACTTTTTGCAGTTGATGTCGGATGAGAAAACTTCGTTCTGAAGAAAGATTCAAAACATCGACAGAAATAGGTGTATGCATGTGGAAAATTCGTTTGAAGCTCCGAATAGAAAAAGTCTTCATCAACCGTTTATTTTAGGTTTCTTGAGCTATCAGGGTTTTAGTTTCGGCAAACCTCCGAGAATTGGAATCGGACGTTCGTAAATCTCAGGGTTTCGTATCGAAACGCTTGTCATGGAAAGGATTAAGAGAAATTCTAACATTCCTCTGAAGATTTTTGGAATTAGTTCCTATAGTGCTTTAAGAGTAAATTAGTCGTTTACTAACGCTCTTGCCCTAGGCGTAAGCGAATAAGACTCGCGTTATAACTTATATCGACTTTAATACTATTCTTAGTCTTTTCCTTTACTTTCTCCTTCATAATTTTATTCCCTTTGATAAACACTTGTTCAGGTTTCCTTCACGATACATCGAAACCTAATCGTGAATATGAATTTAATTAATTTATTCTAAGCTTAAAAACTTGGGTCTCACATAGACAGATTAAAGGCACGAAGGCCCAACCCTAAATCTATAAATAGGGGACGGTTACCAATTGTAAGGGACTCTTAGCTCATTTGGCAATAACCACATTGAGATTCAGTTATATTCTCTCTCTCTAAACAGTTAGGAGTTCATCTCTCTAAGATTTCCGATCACACTCCACACACTTTAGGCACCATGCCTTGATTCTATGTTCTTGACCGGAACATTGGCGTCGTCTGTGGAGATCGGTAGATTTCAATTCCCGGACAACGTGGATCAGGATTTCAAGGAAGGTGCAAAATCTCTTGTGGAATCTTCTTGAGTTGATAGGAGCCACCATTGGAATCGGTTCGATGGGAGGGTATCATCGATTGCGTGGAAGACAGTCAAAGCATGTGCGCGATCAGCCAAAACAAAATGTAAGCCCGCAGGAACGAGACGAGCAGGACAAGCAAATGCCAGCGAGCGTGAGCACGTAGTTTCCAGAATTGGAGGCTGACGGAAGTTGGCAAAAATTGATCGGTGAAGTTGTTGGCCGTTTGAAACAACAAGATGAGGCAGTTACCATAGTGGATGCGGCGTCAAAACCTAGCGGATTAGACAGGAAAAGCTACCGAGGTTCCGTGAGGAAGTTAGAGTCTTCTTCGGCGAGGGATAGGATGACGGAGGAATGGTGTGCTTATCACCAAGTTTCTGGTCATGATACCGGAAAATGCAGAGCTTTACAGCATGTAGTTGCGAAATTGATAACAACAGGGAAGACTATTAAGACGCAGCGCAACAAACCATCTACGATCGGTGAGGTAGGCACAATCGCCGACGGCTTTAGCGGATGAGGAATCACTAGTGCAGCGCGCAAGCGATACCTCAGAACGGTAAATGTGGTCGCGGAAGCGCCTTTCGGTTTCCAGCATCCGGACATCACGGTTTCATATGCTGATTTTTTCGGTTTAGTACCACATTTGGATGACCCGATCGTGATCTCTCTTCGGGTTAACAACTTCGACGTACAACGAACACTCCTGGACCAGGGGAGCTCAGCAGATATCATCTATGGCGGAGCGTTTACGCAGCTCAGAATAGGAGAAGGAGACCTTATCCCATATGAAGGGAACTTGGTAGGATTCGCAGGTGAACGAGTGTGGGTAAAAGGAGTCATAGATCTTGATACCACATTCGGTGAGGGCGAGGATGTCAAAAAACTAAAAGTAAAATAACGTGATCATTGGGAGGAATACCTTAAACCGTTTGTGCGCTGTGATATCAACAACTCATCTAGCAGTGAAGTACCCGTTGGCGGGCGGGCGAATAGGACGGATTGTGGTGGACCAAAGGGTTGCGAGGGAGTGTTACTGTAACGCTGTGGATCGGTATGGTAAGAAAAACGCCTCAACAGGACATCATTGTAACGAAGTAGAGGCTCAGGAGGACAACTTGGATCCAAGGGGCAAAGGGCGAGTCAATAGACCCACCCCGATAGAAGAAACCAAAGAGTTGAAGTTTGGCGAGAAGGTGCTCAAAATAGGGACCAGGCTAAGTGAAAGCCAAGAGCAGAGGTTGTCAAAGTTGTTGGGAGAGAACCTGGACCTTTTCGCCTGGAGTCACAAGGATATGCCTGTCATAGACCCGAACTTCATCAGTCATAGATTAGCACTGAAAATCCAGGGGCGAAGCCAGTAACCCAGTCTCGGCGACGCATGGGTGATGAAAAGGAGAAGGCGACCCAGCAAGAGGTGAACAAGCTACTCGCCGCGAATTTTATTCGCGAAATTAAATACCCTACCTGGTTGGCGAACGTGGTAATGGTAAAAAAAGCAAACGGGAAATGGCGAATGTGTGTGGATTACACGGACTTAAATAAGGCATGTCCGAAGGATTCCTACCCTCTACCTAGCATAGATAAACTGGTGGATGGAGCCTCTGGGAATGAACTTCTGAGTCTAATGGATGCACTCGGGGTACCATTTTCGGAATACAAGGGGCTAAATTTTTAGGTTTCATGATTACGTCAAGAGGGATTGAGATTAATCCGGACAAGTGCAAGGCGATACGGGAGATGAAGAGCCCAAGCTATGTGAAAGAGGTGCAGCAGCTAACCGGGCGAATCGCAGCTTTGTCTCGATTTCTGCCTCATTCGGGTGATAAGTCAGCTCCGGTTTTCAAATGCCTTAAGAAGAACGCAGCATTCAAGTGGAGTCCAGAATGTGAAGAAGCTTTTACTCGCCTCAAGGAAATGTTGTCAACACCACCTGTCCTTTCGAAACCCGTCCAAGGTCTTCCCCTGCATTTGTACTTCTTCGTAGGAGATCACGCGATCAGCTCGGTAATCCTTCAGGAGGTAGACAGGGAACATAAAATAATTTACTTTGTGAGCCACACGTTTCAAGGGGCCGAAATGAGGTATCAAAAGATAGAAAAGGCGGCGCTCGTTGTCCTTGTCACCGCCAGACGTTTGCGACCCTACTTTCAAAGTTTTCAGGTAAAGGTGAGAATTGACCTTCCTTTGAGACAGGTATTGCAGAAACCAGATTTGTCAGGAAGGCTCGTCGCATGGTCAGTGGAGCTGTCAGAGTATGGACTGTAGTATGATAAAAGGGGGAGAGTTGGGGCGCAGACCTTGGCAGATTTTGTGGTAGAATTGACACCCGAGGAAGGAGAAAGAATAAACACACAATGGACGTTGTTCGTCGAACGACAACGGAAGTGGAGCCGGAGTCACACTGCAGGGGCCGGGAGAACTGGTGTTGGAGCAATCTCTCAGATTCCAGTTCAAGGCCAGTAACAACCAAGCGGAATATGAAGCTCTAATTGCAGGACTAAAGCTGGCGATCGAGGTGCAAATTGACAGTTTGTTGGTTAGGACAGACTCGTTGTTAGTGGCAAATCAGGTTAATGGGGAGTTCCAGGTCAAAGAACCGGCTTTGACAAAGTATCTAGAGCGCGTACGATCGCTTATGAGTCAAATAAAGGAGATTGTGGTCGAGTACGTGCCGAGGACGCAAAATCAAAGGGCTGATGCCCTAGCTAAGTTGGCTAGCACCAGAAGACCCGGGAATAACCGAAGCGTGATTCAGGAAACACTCACCAACCCCAGCATAGAGGGAGAACTAGTAGCCTAAGTAGATTGCCAGGCAACTTGGATGAACCCCATCATTGATATCTTGGCGGGTGAGCCAGGCGATGTGATAAAATACTCAAAGGCTCAAAGGAGAGAAGCAGGGCATTACACGTTGCTCGATGGCATCCTTTTCCGGCGAGGATTCACTTCGCCCCTCTTAAGGTGCCTACCGCTAGAAAAGTATGAGGATGTCATGACGGAAGTTCACGAGGGGGTTTGCGCGAGCCACATCGGGGGAAGATCTCTGGCGGGTAAAATCCTCAGGGCAGGTTTTTATTGGCCCACGATAAAAAAGGACTGTGCGGAATTGGTAAGGAAGTGCGAGAAATGTCAACAATTCGCAGATTTACCCAGAGCCCCGCCGGAGCAATTGGCCATGATTAGTTCCCCTTGGCCCTTCGCCATGTGGGAAGTTGATCTCGTCGGGCCTTTTCCCACTGCCAGATCGCAAATGAAGTTCATTCTCGTGGCGGTGGATTACTTTACTAAATGGATAGAGGCTGAACCTTTAGCAAGCATAACGGCAGCCAAGATAATAAGTTTTTATTGGAAAAGGATTGTGTGCCGATTTGGAGTGCCAAGGGCGATCGTCTCGGACAATGGGACACAATTTGCAAGCAATCAGACCAAGGAATTTTGTGACGAAATGGGGATCCAGAGGAAGTTTTCGTCGGTGGAACACCCTCAGACCAACGGCCAGGCGGAGTCAGCGAACAAAGTCATCTTGCGAGGATTGAAACGCCGACTCTCGGATGCCAAGGGGGCCTGGTTGGACGAACTTCCGATCGTGATTTGGTCATATAACACGACGCAACATTCGTCTACGGGAGAAACACCGTTCATGATGACATATGGGGCAGATGCTATGCTCCCCGTAGAAATCGACAACAGCTCATGGCGAACAACGCCAAAGTTTGAGGGCGAGAATGCTTCGAATATGGCGATGGAGCTGGACCTGCTATTAGAGACACGCGACGAAACTCGGCTAAGGGAAGCGGCGATGAAACAGCGAGCAGCGGCTAAGTATGACACGAAGGTGCGACCAAGAGAGATGCAAGCAGGGGATTTGGTGCTTAAGAAACGAACAGGGATCACGGGAAACAAGTTGAACCCGATCTGGGAGGGACCGTACAGAATCTTGAAGGTCCTAGGGAAGGGAGCTTATCACCTGGAAAGCTTGGATGGGAAGCGGATGCCAAGATCGTGGAACGCTGCTAGTCTAAAATACCACTACAGCTAACGAGGTCAATAAAAACGCTGAATCCGATGCAAAGATCGGCAGCAGACTTGGCGAGGGAAAATTCTTTTGTACTTTGTTCAAAGAAATTGTCGGCCGAAAGTGCCTGAATGGTAAAAACAAAGACATGTTCTTGTTCTCCATCTCGGGAGTTTGTTGACTATCACGTATGATTGAAAATACAAAAATTGTATCCAGCAATTTCAATCACACTGAATTGCGGCGAGGGCTCGGTGGAAAAATTCTCTGAAGGTGGCAATCCCAACACGACCTTGATGTCTGGGGATTGCTCCGGAAAGTCCGACGCAGCTCGCCGTCACTCGTCGGCGATGTGTGCGGATAAGCTTCTTATCCCGATAATCTCCCCGAAATATGGGCGAGCATTGTTCAAACTAGGCTCAAAAGACTCGGGTAAACCCATACAGCCATTGGGCTCTGAGCAATTATAAGTCCTCGCCTAATAAGGCTGGCGAGGCCACACTTGATCTTACGGGAAATATGTGTGTGAAAGAAAGCCTCAGTTCAGAAACTGAGCCAAGAGCCCTAGTCGAGCCTAGCACACCATCAATGTCGTCAGACGTAATTCAGAAATTAATAAACAAGCGGGGGAAACAAGAGAATAAAAATTGGAAAACATTAAACCATGCATAAAACACAAAGATAAGTAAAGACTGAAATGAGTCAACTCAAAGTTAAAATACAGTAATCCAAATAAATAAAGAAGCATTGTTTCTATCTATGTTCTCATTCCTGTTTGAACAGCATCCCCTAGGTGTAATCTTCTTAAAAACTCCCGGAGGATCTTCAGCGCCTTCCAGCCCAGCAGGTGTAGTCTTCTTAAAAACTCCCAAAGAGCCAAGGTTAACATCAGGATGAAGATGTTTGACTTGAGCCTTGGCGATCAAGAAGCCCCAGATGCGTTCAACAGCTGTTGTCTGGGCTGCGTTGTTCTTCATTTGCTCCTCCCAAGTTTTGGTTTGAGCATCGTTATCGGCCAGAAGTTTGCACTTGGACTCTAGATCAGAACGAGCGTCCGCGAGAGCCTTGCGCCTGTACGATAAATCCTTGCGCAGTTGGACAATCTCTTCTTCCTTTCTGATAAGATCTTTCTCTTGAGCAGCGAGGGTGGCATCCTTAGTTTTAAGGGTCTGCTTGAGTTCTTCAATCTTGGCTTCCAGACGCTCTTCTTTCTCATCCGCTGCGGCCCGCGCCGGTTTTGCCTCAGCAAGTTTCTTTTGCATCTTTGACGTTTTCTCCGCCTCAGAAGCTAGCTGGTGGCGTAGGTTGGAGCAAGTTTCATCGAATCGAAGGTTGGCGGCGCGCAGAGTCTCCACTTCCTGGCGAAGCTCAGCAACGCCAGATAGGGGGCGAGCCTGCCAAGCTACCTGGGCAAACATGCAACCCGCGCGAAGAAGGTTCGACGCAGCTTCCTGAGCCACATCTTGCGGGTTCTGGATGAGAACTTCACTCAACTTCTCAAGATATGGATGAGAGAGAAGGAAGGAAAATGGATCGGAGTTGGAGTCGCCAGGGGGGCCCTTTGGGCGATCGGGCGAGGTTTCCTTCCCCCCATCGACATTCTTTGGAGAAGGAGGAGTTGGTAAAACATTGGTGAAAGAGTTCGGGCGATCACCAGACGGCGAGGGGTGAGCTGTAGCAGAGGCGTTCGCCTCGCCCTGATGATCGGCTGCATGAGACTTGCCCGCATCTGAGGAGGAACATGGGATGGGAACGATGCCCTCTTCGCCAAAAACAGGGGAGATGACGGAGGGATTCGCTTCGCTCGCCTTACTCTTCTTTGGGGCACCTTCGTCAGTCAGCGAGCCCTGTCTTTTCTCCCCGGCATGGGCAGAGGAAGAGGCCTTGGAGCTGCTAAGAACAAAGGCATTCAACAATTCAGCAGTAGAAAACTTCATCGTTCTACCTGAAAAAGGAAAGGAAAAACAGTCATCAGGGGGAAAGACGAAGAAGAAAGTAAGCGACAAACATACAGAAATCAGGACCTAATCGGGGAAGCAATTTAGATCACGGGGGGCATTAAGCAGGTCAACACAATTCAGGAGCGGGAGTTGAAGTAAGGTTTTCAGGGTAGTACTGTCTTTGGGGGAAGGAGACATGGTATGGGGGCCATTTAAAGATCGAGGGGATGAGGTCCAATAAAGAGGGAAAAGGGTTTTTCCTTCCCTCTCCGTGAATAACGAGGGGTAGGCAGGGTGGATAACGATCCGGAAGTATCTTCGAGCGAGATAAGATTCCGAGCCCACCCCGTAAGGAGTGAATCGTTCTCGACCGGGCCTAGGGGTCAAGACGACCCAACCTTGAGATCTTTGAAGATCCACCTCAAAAAGGAGGGAAAAAAGGGCAGGAGAAGGCGCTACATCAACATTGTGGCAAAAAATCTCGAAACATCGTAGGTAGGCCTAGGAACAGGGGTGAAGTTGGCAAGGGGAAACATTGATGCTGCGCAACATGAGGGTGAGGAAAGGGGAGAAAGGAAGTTTTATGTTCAGATCAAGGAATAGGTATTCATGGATAAAGAAAAAGTGAGAGTATCTGAGTTCGTTAAACTCTCGGTGCTGCCAAGGGCGGTCTTGTTCTTGGCAGCCGGTGGTGCAAAGGAGGCCATTAAACAAGGAGGAGTAGCAAAACCCACCGAATTGATGGGCAAGGTTAGAGACAGATTTGCTGGTTGACAGTTCTGATGATTGGTCAAGGATTTCTTGGTTGGGTGCCACCGTGATAAGGGGGTGGCGAAGGTTGCCAAGCGGTGAGCCTTGATTTCCTCGAGAGAGGACAGAGCCCCTGTGGAAAACATCAAAAATAAGAAGGAGAAGAGAAAAGAACTAACCAGAGGAGTGATTGTGGAAGGAAGAGCAGGAAGCGGAGCAAGAGATTCGCAGGATTAGTAAGGGAGGCCGGCACAAGAATCAGGAGCGAGTGGGGGGATAGTTAACAAGGAAAGAGGGGAAATGTGGGGAAGAGAATTTAAAGGATGAGAAGATAGAAAGTGAAGGCAACGTGTCAGGCGAAAAGTTGTAACCGTTGATGCTGATTGGTTCGAATTCAAAAATGTCAGAATTAGACGTAACGCATTAAAAGGAAGGTACAGTAATAGAAGGTTATCGGTCGAAATTTGGGTTGGCAGGGTTCCTTGAGATTTGAAAAGACATTTCAAAAGTGACAGTTGAGATCCAGTAGATTTGCTGACCTAGGCATCACTTCAGGGCACAACGCGTGGCGAACGCATGACACTTGGCAAGATATCATGATTCAAGGCACGTGCGCAGGGCTGGCGAGGCGAGCGGGTCGGATGCCATCGCCGAGAGACTGCTAGTGAACTCAATTTGCTTGAGGAAGGGATGGTGCAGCGAAAAGTTTGAAATACGTAGATTTTTTACTTTACTCTCTCGGCCATGTTGGCCATTACTTTTTAATTCTGATAAGTTTTTGCATTGTTTAGTCTTTTATGGTCCTCGCCTTGGGTTCTTCTGTTTAAAGACACACTCAGCTCTCATGCTTCGAGCTCGGTGTCTTGTGGACTGGGCGAGCCCCCAGGGTCCCTCGCCCAGGATGCTCACACTTAAGCGCGGGAGAGACCCAGGTCTTTTGGGCCTCGCACCCCAAGGCCCAACCGGCCCATTTAGACAGATTAAAGGCACGAAGACCCAACCTCAAATCTATAAATAGGGGACGGTTACCAATTGTAAGGGACTCTTACATTGAGATTCAGTTATATTCTCTCTCTCTAAACAGTTAGGAGTTCCTCTCTCTAAGATTTCCGATCACACTCCACACACTCTAGGCACCATGCCTTGATTCTATGTTCTTGATCGGAACATTTTTCCTTTTTTTTTTACATTTTTTTTCACATCATAAATCATTTATCACTTTTCACTTATTTATTACCTGTGGAGGTGAAAATAATATTTTTTTTACAGATAGAAATGAGAAACAAATACCGTGACAAACACATATTACTAGTTTTGACTGCTTTGTTATAATAAGAAAAACCAGATCTTACGTCACATGTTTTGTTTTATCCACTTTGTTGCCAGTTCTATTTGAATGTTGACCGGAAATTGGAAGAGGAGATAAAAAGGCGTTTTTTTTTAGCAAAGGACGCCATTAAATATTATTTATCATTTTATTTAAAAAATAGTGGGAAAAAAGTATAAAAATTTCGTAAGCAACATTTTTTTATAAATATAGGAAAAAGAAATTTAATTTGTATTTATTTGGTGAAATTTTAATTAGTATGAAATTAATTTCGAAATATTTTTATATAATTTACTATTTATAAAAATCCTTTATAAACTGGGTATTACTAGTAATTGTGATGTTATATTCTTTTTTGTTAAAACTAACGTTTTTTTTTTAATGGAACTGACGTTAAACGATTTTTATTTGAAAGTGAGGTTTTTTTTTGAAAAAAATAAAATAAAAAATAACCAGAAAAAAAAGAAATGGAAAAATAAGTTTACATTAAATAATTTTAATTTGAATGGAATATTCCGTTAGCATCTTTTGGATGGAGTTAACATGATAAAATGAGTGGGGTGGAGTGTATATTTTGAATAAGAATGGAGTGGAGTGTTTTTCTAGCAAACCTTGAGGTGGTAAGTATATTTTACTCAAAAATCTATTTGTACAAAAAGTTTTTGTAAGCAAGAAAAAAATTCTATTTGTATAAAAACGTATGAAATACATAATTTTATTTTTTTTTGAAATTTAGCATTAGTCAGAAACTACTGCCCAACAACTTTCTTAAGGAACAAATTATTAAACTACTAATTTTGTTTTATTACAAGAGAAAAATCACCAAAACCACTAAATTAACTCATTTGCTTATATTTTTTCCCTTTTGACTCTTGTTGATAAATATAAATTCAAATAGACAATATGTTTAAAAAATCCTGTATTTTATCTATTTAAACAGAAAAAAAATTTAAATATAGATATCATGGTACAATACATTAATTGTTCTTTAACTCTTTCTCCCAAAACCACTTTCATCCAAAACCACAACATGACAGGCATGGTGGTCAGTTACAAATTTCACCCATTACTTCTCTCTCCTACCCTTTTCCAGTAAGTAGACAGTGAGACCTGAGAGATCAGTGAATTAATGCAGTAGAAACAACGCCCAATAATTCTGCAACTCAATTTATTTATTTACCTCAACTTTCTTTCCCATTTATTTGTTACTTGTTTTTTCTTTCAATCATATCTTTCATTTCCATTTCTTCAATTTCTATCTCTTAATAGGATGGATACAATCCAACACAATATTGTGATTGGTTTACTTTGAGAAAAATCACTTTCAAAAAAAAAAATACTTTGAGAAAAATCTACACAAATTTTAAGTAGTGAGATAAGAATATATCAATTTTTCAAAAAATAAACCAATTATAATAAATGCAAAGATTTGTGGTCTTAAAATAGTGTCTTGTACTCTTGTGAAGAAATGATTTCCCCCCTGCAATTTTGCATGTTTGTTTCTTGGAGCCCACTCTCACAGGCTAGTTAGTAGTTACCTAGCTTAGTTCAGGAGGGAAACTGTTCTCCTCTTCTCTCTGGTACCTTCCCTTCCTCATAAAGTTTCAACCTTTTCACTTCTCTCTTCCATTTTTTGCTTCTGGGTCACCCTCTTTATGTTCTTTTCTCCTCCACTACGAATAGGACAAGCTTTGAACGAAAAGTAGCACTTTTTCTCCACCGGGACACTGTTTTCTCTGAGACACTTCTGTAAGTAACTACCCTCTTTCTTTTTCCTTCATTTTTGACTCATTTTCATGAAATGTTGTATGATTATCCATGTTTTCAGTTGACCACAGCAGTTTGTAGTTTACAAGATTTGAAAATGAGAATCTTTTGTTTGTGAAATTGCAGTTTACTGGCTCCGCAGTTCATGCTGGTGTTTTGTTTCCCCCTTTCTAGTGTGATTAAACTTTGAAATTTGAAAAATCTCTATTTTCTTGGTGTTTCTGTTTGTTTTGAAAGTTTAGTAGCACTTGATGATTGACCTAGAACTTTCTTAAAGGATGCTTTTTTTTTTTTGTTCAGGACTTTTGTTTTTGCCCTTCTTTGCCAAAGCTTTTTGTTGTGGAATAATGGCTGTTGAGGGTTCTGGTGATCCAAATCTGTTAAGACACTCTGATTTTAGAGATGATGGGAGAGTGGCTTTGAAGCAGCACAATGCATATGAGAAGAGTCAACTGCATTATGAAGGATATGATGATGATGATGATCTCCCTTTGTCAGTGAGGGTATCCCGGCTTTCTAATTTGGGAACACCTAGCAGTAATTTTGATGCAGGCTCTGTTAAGAAGAGGCGTACTAAGAGACCATTCTTGTGCACTTTGGTTAATAAATCAAAATCAAATTTTTCATCATATGATGATGAGGATGATGTTCCCCTTTCGCAAAGAATTAAGAGGTCGGCCGCGTCTCCTCCTAAATCAGCTCCCGATATCTCGAAATTCACTTCGACTTTGGAAGGCCAAAAGGAGAAACAAGTGGAAGAGCAGGAACAAAAGAAGAGAGACATTCAGGAGTTTGCCAAAGAGCTTGAAAATAAGAAGAATCATGTTGCTTGTGTTCGAAGAATTAACCGAACTAATGAGAAAATACAAAGGAAAATTGAAGAATGTTACAAGGATTTGGTAACAAAGGAAGCACAGCTCAGTTTGATGAATGGCATGGTTAGAGAGCGTGACCTGGAGCTCAAGATAGAAGAGATAGAACTCCATCAAGTCATGGATAAAATTGATGAAGACCGTGAAAGGAAGAAAGAGGAACTCAAGGCTCTTTTCCAAGAAAAAATTGAATGTACGAAGAAACTTGGCTGTATTCGAAGAAATAACCAGGATCACAAGAAAATGCTGAGTAAAATTGAAGAATGTGTCAAGGATCTTGTAGTAACCCTGTTTGGTTTGATGGAGGATATGTTTACAGAGCACAGGCTAGGGCTTGAGTCAAAAGAGGTAGAACTTCATCAGGTCAAGGGAGACATTTATAAAGACCATGATGAAAGGAAGATAGAGGAAGCCAAGGCTCTTCATCTAAAAGTTAAAACACAAGAGAAAGAGCTTGATTCAATTAAAAAGTTAATTGATCAACAAGCAAAAGAACTAGATTCTGAAAGGAAGAAGTTACATAAGGTAATGCCAACAAAGGCTGACCAACACGCTCAGATCAAAGACTTTGACTTAACAAAGAAGCAATTTGAAGAACAAATTAATGAGCATGAGTCAAAAGAGAAGCATTATGAAAGGCGAGTGAAGGAGCTCAAGTCCAAGGAGAAGCATGTTGAAGAACGAGTGAAGAAACTCAAGTCAAAAGAGAAGCACCTTGAAGGTGGAGTGATGGAGTTTGAATTAAAAGAGAAGGAATTTGAAAGACAAGTAAAGGAGATTGAATTAAAAAAGAAGCATTTTGAAAGCCAAGTAAAGGAGCTTGAGTCAAAAGAGAAGCAATTTGAAGGGCGAGTGAAGGAGTTAGAATCAAAAGAGGAAGAATTTGAAGGTCATTTGAAGGAGTACGAATTAAGAAAGGAGCATTTTGAAAGTCATGCGAAGGAGCTCAAGTCAAAAGAGGATCAACTCAAAGGCCGAGTGAAGGAATTCGAATCAAAAGAGAAGGAATTTGAATCAAAAGAGGAGGAATTTGAAGTCCAAATGAAGGAACTCAAATTAAAAAAGGGGCATTTTGAAAGCCAGGTAATGGAGCTCAAGTCCAAAGAGAATGAACTCAAAGGTCATGTGAGGGAATTTGAATCAAAAGAGGAAGAATTTGCAAGACAAGTAAAGGAGATTGAATTAAAAAAGAAGCATTTTGAAAGCCAAGTGAAGGAGCTTGAGTCAACGGAGAAACAATATGAAGTGTGGGTGAAGGAGTTAGAATCAAAAGAGGAAGAATTTGAAGGCCTATTGAAGGAGTGTGAATTAAAACAGAAGCACTTTGAAAGCCGGGTGAAGGAGCTCGAGTCAAAAGAGAATCAACTCGAAGGCCGAGTAAAGGAATTTGAATCAAAAGAGGAGGAATTTGAAAACCAAATGAAGGAACTCCAATTAAAAAAGGAGCATTTTGAAAGCCAGGTAAATGAGCTCAAGTCCAAAGAGAAGCAACTCAAAGGTCGTCTGAGGGAATTTGAATATAAAGAGGAGGAATTTGAAGACCAAATTAAGGAGTTTGAGTCAAAAGAGGAGGAATTTGTAAAACAAGTGAAGGATCTTGAATTAAAAAAGGAGGAATTCGAAGGCCAAGTGAAGGAGCTTGAGTCAAAAGAGAAGCAATTTGAAGGAAGAGGGAAGGAGCTTGAATCTAAAGATATTAAGTTTGAAGTACAAGCGAAAGAGCTCATGTCAAAAGAGAAGCAAGGACAATTTAAGGAACTTGAGTTTAAAGAGAAACAGTTTGAAGCGCAATTGATGGAGCTCAAGTTAAAAGAAAAGCGGTTTAAAGCACAAGTGAAGGACCTGGAGTCAAAGCGGGATGAGTTTGATGAACAACTGAAGGAGCTTGACTTAATACAGAAGCAATATGAAGCATTAATAAAATCATTCGAAGAGGAAAAAGAATTGGGTAAATGTTCTTTATCTAGTTTATTGAAACAACTTCATTTCACCTGTTTCTTTGAGTGATATTGATATTTCTAGTTACCTGATCTACTTAATTTGTTGAAATTGTGTTTTGTCAGTCAAGTTGAAAAGCTTCTCTTGTTCTCATATACACAGCATGATGCACACATACATTGTCAAACTCATTAAGATTATTATTTTCCCACATTTTAAACATATTAAGAAGCTCTTAAATTAAAAAGGAAAAAACTGTAACATTTTATCTTTGGCTAAGTGATTTAATATTTTGGAACTCCAACAAATAGATTATTAGAGTCATGTGGTTTTGATTTTCAAATATATTGCAAACTGTGAAGCTTATGAGTTAAAATATTGGTTTATTATCCTGCAAAACATGGGGGCCCTTGTAGTCATGGTAGTGCAACTGCTATGATGATATTGATTTTAGCTAGTATAAAATGGCTTTTACACCACGCATGCATTCCAATGTTGGACAGTTTTTTCATTCTTTTGTATTATATTTCTATTTCAAATTCCTCTTTCACAGCTTGATTTACTGATGCTTCTATGAATATGGTTATACGGACTGCTAGCTAAATATGCAGTTATATCTTTCACAGATAATCAATTAAGTCCCACCATGTCAGAAGATGAATCTGAATCGCTTGACAATGAGATTCTAATCGATCTCAAAGCAACATCGGATCCATCAAAAGTTGTTTTGGATATAATACAGAAGCCCATTATTCCACACTTTAAGGACGGAGATGATGCCGTAATTATGGATAGCCGCCACGTCTTTCTGCTGAAACAACTTTTGAGAATCTCACCGCATATTAAACCTTATGTAAGAGAAGAAGCAATGAAGCTAGCACTTGATTTGAAAGCTAACATGAGACCAAGTACTAAAAATTCTTTGGAGGTTCTGGGCTTTCTACTCCTTCTGTCAATTTACGGATTGGTTCCTTCCTTTGATGAAAACGAAGTTTTAAAGCTTTTTGAATTTGCTGCTCAACATAAGCAAGCTGTAGAGCTGTTTCAGACCCTGGGTTTTGCAGATAAAATTTCTGGTATGTCAATTGTAAAAGTGTTTTTATTCCGTCACCAATATTCTGTCTCTTTATGCCATATAAAGCTATTATGTTCTTCTCACTAAAATGTAGGATAAATCACATGTTTATAAAAAAAATTGATGTCCATAAATACTTACTCTTAGAAACTGAATTATTTGAATCCAAGATTTGCCTTGTTTCTCCTCTCTTATAATTTTATGGATGGAAATAAATTCCATGTTCTCTTTTCATGTTCTCATTCCTGACTATCTAGTTTCCATGAAAACCTTCTCCATTGTTGATCTCTTCTGCGGTAATCAAATACTGTTTGAGAGAATCTTCCATACAATGCCTTAACTTATGAGTTCATGCTCTTATAAGTTCCAATACTCTTCGTCCTCCCCCCCCCCCCCCCACCACCACTATTTATATAGATGGCAGCTCTGAACTATGCTAAAGAAATATTCTTTTTCAATTTTTACTTCTGGGGTGTTGGAAATTATGCGGCTGCAGCATTTAATTTGGCATTGTTCATCTTGTTCAGATTGTAAAGGTGCACTTTTGTTGTATTTGAAACTTATTCCAGGTTTATTTTTTGTACACCCATCTATTCCACTTCTTGGTGATTTTATTTCGAGCACCTGGAACACAGTTTCAGTTTTGCCTCATTTGTGTGCATATGTTGTATTGTCAAAGCAAGTTTTCATGTGCTCAGTTATTGTTAACTTGAGTAAGAACTGATTTTCTGGCTGTACTGGTCAATTTTGATGAAGTGAAATTTCCCTACATATTGCAGATTTTGTTCGGAATCTTATCAACAAACAGCAGTATATTGAAGCTGTTAGATTCATTTGTGCATATAAGCTGGTGGACAATAACCAGCCAGTTGATCTATTGCGAGAATACGTGCAGAATGCAAAACTGATTTCTGAGATCAGTTGCAAGAACACCAACTCCCTTGAAATCAAGGTTCATTTTTTGTTATTCAAATTCTATTTTAATGATATTCTATCTTCATAGTTGCATGCTAGTTACATAGATATGTCGAATGTGAATACAGGATAAGGTCAGAGATCAAGAAATGGCAACTTTGACAAATGTTCTAGAGTGCATTTCAGACAACAACCTAGAATCTGGGGATCTAATTAATGAGATTGAAGATCGCATTCTTGAGCTAAGTAAGCAGAAGGTAAGTAGCGTTTGTACTCGCACCAGGTCCATCATCCAAAAGTGCAACAACCTGAAGGAAAGAAATGTGGTAACCAAAACCTGCTGATGTACACTACTTGGCGTACATATTAGTAAACCTGTAGACTAACACGGTTGTCTTTTCCTTACTTTATTTAAATTTTTTGTTTTTGGAGGAAGGTCTGGATTGGTTTATTGGTAGGGATAATTCCTTGGGTGATTGCACACTTGCTGGTTAATTTCATAGTTAGGTGTTAGTGTGTGGGGCAATTGTATTTTATTAGTTAGTGAGGTGGAGGCTCTCTTTTACTGGGTTACACGGTCCAATTCATCTGTTATCTTAATTGTGAATTGGTTTTTGGAGTAGGAAGTGGGGTAGTATTAACAGTGATGTTTGTGCCAAAGTTGGTTAGTTTCTGTTTGTTCCGGTTTGGGTCCTTGCTTTTCTTTTGTTCTCTTTTTTTTTTTTGTATTATGGGTTGGAGTACTTCTTGTACTCCTTTTTAATGCAATTTGTTGGCCTATAAAAAAAAATGTAATTTTTTTGTAAAGCAAAATTGGAAGAATCAAAATTTCCTATGTTGTTGAGAGAATGAAGATGGTGAAGAGTTTAAACAGCAGGTTTGGCGGGGTAGTTGCTCACCTCGTTCCTTCACTATGAGGTTAGGGGTTCGCTCATTGTCTATGTGAATGCAGCACATTTTGTGTCTATCAATTTATTGCTTAGTGCCCGAACTTGTGGCAAGGGTATTAGTCATTAGTCATTACTGTAGTGGATATCCTGGTCTCAACAAAAAAATTTAAACAATTAAAGGTATTTTAGTCATTTTGAACAAATGAGAATGATGAAAAAGGGTTTTGAGAACTTTTTGTTTCCCGAAAGCTTAAAATTTTATATCTAGAAAAGTTTTTGCATATGCATGATAATCATATTCAATCCCAATTCTTATACATCCCAATCGCATAGCAGTCGTAAAGAACACTTGCTTGCTAACGGACACTAGCTGGTCTACATATAAAGACTTTGTTTCGTTACAAATAAAAAAATATGAAAACGGAAAAGTAATACATGACACTTTGTTTATAAAAGTAATTTAAACACACTTAATACTTTCTCTGTCCTCTATTATTAGACTCCTTAATAATATATCATATATCTCTTAATATAATGTCTTCTACTAATGTTAATGATATTCCATATTTAGGTGACGCCTAATATGGACTAGTGAAAAAGTAGTCCAATTTTACACCCACTATTTTAACTGGTGACAACCTTTATGAATTTTTTATTATTTCAAAACTTATTATTTTAAACAGAAATGTCATTAGAACATAATCTCTCCCTTACCCTGTTACCTACATTGCCTTTTCTCCTCATACTGCTATCATCTTTTCGGATGACTCCTTTCATTGTTGTTGTCAGGGTGATTAAATCATGGTAAAGATGGCTTCAGCTTGTTTCACTGCAGGCCTTGGTTCTCTTTGGTTTGATTCTCCCTGGATCGGTCCATATCGGTGGCATCGACAATTTAGGAGGTGATGGTGCCGGCCGGTGAAGAGGAGAGCAATCGTCGGAACCAACAAAGGGTGTGCATATGCTAGCCACCGCACATTTGGCTCTTTTGGCTGCAACCTCTACAAAGGCTTCGCTTCCACTGAGCAGCACTGTCGCCGAAGCTCACGCGCGCAGATCGTCATGACTAACTCGCCTTCTCAATGTACGAAACAAGATCTGATTTTTCTTCCTTTCACAACACACTTTTGCATCCTCACCTTCAGGGATCTGGGTTTAGATTTTAGGAATTTGACTTTTGATTCACTCATTTTCTAGGGAAACCCCATTCAAGTGTTAGTCAATTTTGAATTTCACTGGTTTGTTACTGGGGTTGTTTAAATAACCCAAGGTAAAAATTGGGTTAAATAACCCAAACCTAGATGTCCCAATAGTATTATAACATGTGTCTTAAAAAAATTACAACTCATATTACATGTGTCATCATAGAATCCAAATCATTTCATTATTAATTTTTTTTTATTTTTGTCAAATTTATTTTATTAAATAATTTATTTATACTTTGAACTCATCAATTAGAATAAACTACACAACAAACCTCTTTTCCCAAAAAAAAAAAAATTTTAATAAAACCAAGAACCCTAATCCTAATTTTGAATATTCTGTCTCAAAATTCTTTGCAATTCCATTCTAGCAAATCCAAAAAAACCAAACCAATTGTGCTTCAAACGATTCCCTCTCATGTCCTGAATGAAGTTAGCCAATGAAAAGAGCTAACAATAATGATTGTATTTGAGTCTTACTTTTCACTATCTTCACTACTGCAGTGCATTTATAGCTACGCAAAGAACCAAACCTTGATGAAAACGGCCAAACCTATTTGCAAGAAAAATGCAGCAACAACCCACTTGAAGATCAATGCTTTCTAAATTCTATGTAAGACCTCAGGTTTAACGCAACAAAACTAGTTGACGCACCGCACAAAGGAGTATTACTAGAATGAATGAAACTGAGATGAGAAGAATTTTGAAACATGACATTCAAATTGGGAATTAGGGTTCTTGGTTTTTTTTTGGAAAAGGGGTTTCGTTGGATAGTTTATTGTAATTGACGGGTTCAAAGTATAAATAAATTATTTAATAAAATGAATTTAATAAAAATATAAAAATATAAATAATAAAATGACTTGGATTCTATGATGACACATGTAATATGAGTTGTAATTTTTTTAAGACACATGTAATAATACTATTGGGACATCTAGGTTTGGGTTATTTAACCCAACTTTTACATTGGGCCATTTAGACAACCCTTTTGTTACTTTGTCTGATGTGAAATAAATTTGGTTGAATTAGTATGGTATGTTGCTGCTTTGGTTTTTAGGATATCATGTTAGTTATTTTTGATAAATCTTAACCAGTGGGCAAAGCAACAATGATATATACACACCTCCTTTTTTATACACTTCATTTCCATATATTTTTATCTCTATTTCTCTCATCTTATCACTTATCACATTATATTTTCTCTCTTATCTTTTTTCATTTTTTTCCTATCTCTCTCCTCCTCCACCTCATTCCACCTCATTTTTTATGTGTCAACAAATAATTATTCGTGGGCAAAGGGAGATGAAGGAGAGAAAGAGAGTTGGGAAATTGGATCAAGTGCGTGGTGGCGAGCATATGCAATTCTGCCACCGTCATGTCTCCGCCGCATTGCCGCCGTGTCTCCACCGTCATGTCTCCGCTGTGTCTCCGCCGCATTGCCATCGTGTCTCCGTCGTCACGATGTTGTTCTCTGGCGTCAATTTCCAGCACAATGTATTAGGCAGCAAAACACAATTTTAAATTAATTAACTTTAAAATGAACATTAAAAATTTAAAATACATATGAATAAATACTGGTTGAATCTAGTGTAGCAGGTCAACCCCATAGGTCTAAAATTGGACTACTTTATAACTGATGCATATTAGGGTAGCGTTTGGCAACGGAACAGAACAGGACGGAACAGGGCAACAATGTTCTGTACATTGTGTTTGGTAAACATACACAGAACATGACAATTAGATCATGTTTCATGTTAGGTGCATGTTTCACATAACAGAGCCATAATGTTAATTACATATATACCCTTGTCATGTTTAATGTTTTATAAAGCATATGGATTAACTAAATAAAATATTTTTCATATATATTAATTTATAACAACCGTATAAAATTCAAAAATCATTGTAAAAATTTATTCAAAAACAAGACTACTGATAAAATTATAAATTGACGTCAAAATTTTAAAAAATTATGAGTAATTATCAATTGTTGATATTGTAACTAATTTTAACAAGTGCTAAGTTAACTAACTTTATTTTCTAACTATTTTTAAATGACAACAGTGCCTTATTTTCCTGGAAAAATTCATCAAAGAGAAAATCCTATTCATCAACAAAATATCAAAACAACAAATATTGTTCTAATGTCATCCAAATAAAATAAAAGTTTAAATAAGAGGTAAACCAAAACACCCTAGCAATGTATCTTTGAACCAAAAAAACATAACCAAAACTGATAAATATGTCTTCCTTGGTAGCATCTAGTTTCAATCCTTGAGCACCTTATTAACGAATTCATCTCTGCCCTCTCCTTCCATCTTGAGAAACAACCCTGTAAGTGTAGGACATTTTGCTATCTTAATAGTTGCTTCAATACGATCAGCACGTGTTAAATTAAGCTTCTTAAGTTCATCTGCAACCAAGTCATGCTCTCGGTTTTGAGGTGCAAAGTTGTTAGCCACCATTGCCATGTTATCATTTGCTGCGCTAACACTTGTAGCAAAAGCTTCAACACATGCTATTAATATATCATTTTCTCTAGCACGTTTTCTTGAAGCTCAAGAAGTTGAAGCTGGTCCTGGAATAGGAACAGATTGAGGTGAGTTTATAGGAATCTCACTCTCTTCTTGAGTGGTCTCATTGCCTAAATCATTTTCTTGTTGAGTATCTTCTGCAGCATCAGCAAATGACTCAGCAATGTGACCATCAGCACGATCGTTTCCAAATATGATTTGCATCTTCTCATATTCTGGATATGGTTTGTTGACAAAATTTTAAGCTCTCGGGTGATGCTTAATTAAAAAGGAAAAACATAAAGAAAGTTAGATAAATAAGAGAAAAAAATATTAATATAATAATATAGGTACTAAAACAAAAACATATACTGCTAAATATTGTTGCAACACTTGCAGGCTATCAACTATAACACATTTTTTGGTGTCGTCCCATCCAAATCCACTTGTATTTATCATGTCAAACACAGAAGTATATTTGGTGTTCCATCGTTTCAGCTTATTCACCACATGCTTAAAAGTAATGTCAATACCTTCCATCCTAGCCTTCATTCTTTGGGCAGCTATCTCATGTGCTCCTGCTTTAAATTTGCCATTTGGCTGTTTTTGACCTTCAACAACCAATTCTTGTAAAATATTCATAAGATTCTCCTCTTCTATCAAAGTCCAAGTACGACTCTTCCTTGGATCCCCATTTGCTTCATTCTCCATAGCTAAGTTAATCAAACACTCTTAACTTATTATTGAAATCAAACATATAAATATGAAATACTCAATAATCTGTAAGTTAATAAGGCAATGCATAAGATAAATCTAAAATAAATGAAGTTCACATTTGTATTACATCAAATCAAAAAAAAAAAGTCAAGCCCTATTTCTACTAGCCTGCCACTCTACAAACATTTGAGTTGCCAAGTTATCCCTCCCTTGAGTCCACTGGTTGCTTGTCTCAACTACTCCAATTACATTGTTTGGATCCTCCCCTATAGGTATTGCATCATCCATAAGTGGAGTTTGCTCTTCAGGATCAAAAGACATGCAAATCCTAATAAAATTATGAAGTAAACAACATGCTAATATGATTCTGTTTTGTGTTTTAATTGGATAAAATGATGGGCTCCTAAGAATTGTCCATCTCTATTTTAGTAAGCCAAAACATCGCTCAATAACATTTCTGGCACTTGCATGCTTGAGATTGAAAAGTTCTTCTCGATTTTGAGGTGTTTGGCGACTGTTTGACCATTCTTGCAAATGGTATCGTCTTCCCCGATAAGGGGCAAGAAATCCTTCTCCATTTGTATATCCAGCATCAACAAGGTAACAACAACCTATTAGATAAACTTGTCACCGTAAGTTCAATTACTAGTTTGAAAATAAATTTTATTAACAAAATTTGCTACATACCAATAGGTATTTTCAAGCCATTATGCCTACTAATAGCATCTCGCAATACCCTTGAGTCAGCAGCTGACCCTTCCCATCCAGACAAAACATACGCAAATTTAGAAAAATAGCAACTTGCTCCTCAATCATTAATTTTCCATCCTCAATCAACCCTCCTTGAACTTTTAATAGCTCACACAATTTAGCAAAAGTGTTCCTACACATTCGTAATTCCCAAATACAATTGTTATCGCTGCTTTTTATAATTCTATCTATTACACTTCCTCGTGCGATGTCTCTAATATGACTATTATGCTCTAAAGGAGCTCTCTCTATATTTTTTTTCACAAACTCGTTAATCAATATAAGTGCAGCTCCAGACATTATTGCCTATTGTGAAAAATAAAAGAAATTAGGGAATATAATTTACACAAAAGAAAGTAATATCATGCAATTTAATTTTGCTTAATTTATCATCTCATGCAAGTTAATTAGCTTTCTGTGATTGTAGGCTGTAGCAGTATGATCACATAAAATTTTTGTTTGAACTGGCATGATCCCATAAAATTGTAAAATAATGAATATAATTTAACCAAATAAGCTAACCACGTGATACCTAATTTTTTACAAGTGATTATAACCAAATATGATACTGCTACTTAATTCTTTACTGGGTGATTGGTGATAAAAAAAAAATAGTATGAGAGGTGAGCTATTAACAATAGCATCACGTGAGTTGTGGTCAAGAAAGAAAAAGATGGAATCAATTAAAAAAAATAGTGATTTAGACATGAACACCTAAAAACCAAAAAGTAATGGCAAGAAGATGTATCATAGCATCATGTGGGTACAGAGCAAAACAATTTTGATGAACGGTGGAGTTTTTGGATTACCTTCGATGGAGTGAGAAAATCGAATGAGAAGATTGAAGCCGTAGCAGCCGCAGAAGACGTCAATTGAATTTGACGAGAATGAGAATGATAGAGAAGCGTTTCTAACGCAATAGTCCTAGAGGACAATTTTGTCACCGTAAAATATTTTAATTATGTGTTCTGTTCTGTTCTGTTCCACCTTTTTTTAGGAATCAAAATGTCTCGTTCTTGAAGTTTTTTGTCCCGTTCTGTTCCGCATTAAAAGCATGACAAACACAGAACAGAACCCATATGTCATGTTCCGTTCCCTTCCCCCCTGTCTACCAAACGCTACCTAGTCGTCGCCCCATATTTAATCCTTGTATTTGTTAATTTCAAAAACTCAACTATCACCTATTCATGGCTATTCAAAAATTTGTTAATTTTAGAGAGAAACTTTTTTTTTTTATATCGGAAAGATAAATTGCACTCGTCAGGACTCTAGCCAATCGATATGTCCCCTACATCCTACCACTTGCATTATTCTACGGGGACGGATAGAAACTTTGAAAAAATAAACTTAATAAATGATTTGAATAAAGATAAATATGGAATATTGCAAATAATTTTTAAAACTAAAACGTTAAATAGATTTATTTTCAAAAAAAACATTAAATAGATTCATTACATATTTTATTGATAAGTTTTTCTTTATAGACAAATGTTAGTTGTTAGTAATGCTAGTAAATTAGTTCTCCTCGGAGTTCGAACCCTAGACCATCCACCCTCCCAAGCTCTTATGTCCCCTAACTCTACCACTTGAGCTAACCTTTGAGGATATATTTTATTGATAAGTGTAATTTTCTGAACAAAACCTTATAACAAGGAATGGAGGGAGTAAAATGAAATGGATAATATCATGTGAGGTGAAATAATAAAATTATGAGTAAAATAAGGAGTGAAAAGAAACACGTATTAAAGAGTGCATTTAAATTTGTTAATTTTCAGAAAAATATTAATGTTATAATTTGACTGAAACACTCTTATTTAATATGAGTTATATGAAAGAGAGATAATGACAATAATTGGCCAACTAATTAGTGAGAATTGTGATTGGTGGAAATAAGAGGTGATACTTGGGAGATACAATATTAAATGAGGGCATGAGTGGAAGATAATGAGATAAAATGCTTTGAATATGTAAAATAACAATGGTTTTGAAACAAAAAAAAAAAGTTAAAACTACATAGTTTTGGAACGGAGGAAGTATTTGTTTTCTTATTTTACTCTTTAGTATACACTAGTATTATTCCCGTTTGTTCGTGCGATGCACGAATAATTTTTTACGAATTCCACTGTTAATTAAAATTATTGAGTATTTGATATATGTGAATAATACAATGATGTATTTACTAAGACATACAATTTTAATTAGTCAAACACTTATATACCATTATTATCTTATTTTTATCTTTAAATATTTTATCTTTCTTATATATTTGAATTATATGAGTTTCAAATGTTAATTGTGTTTGTCTCCTCTATCGACTTGTAATTTGGCGCAATCTTTATTGTAAAAGATGAAAAATTGGCTGAAATGTAATAACATATTAGACTATGAGGGAGATATTTGAAACTAAAAGAAAATATTTATACACATATCCAAGAGTAATGATTTATTCATATCTCACTTTCTTTTCTATCTCATTTTTATACATTTCTCTATTTTCTCTTACTATATGTCTAAAGTGGATGTGAATAAGAAGTGTCAACAACACATTATTCCATGAGTTCAAACCACTAAAGGAGTAAAGAGCAATGATAACAGAAAATTTTCTTCACATCCATTATTTCTTTCATAAGTTTTTTCTTCTAAAATATTTAATAAAAATTATGAATCAAAGAAATTCAAGTATAACAAAATTTATTCTTCTATTAGTTTTAATATGAAAATATTTTCATACAAACCCCATACCTAATATGAAAATATTTTTTTAAAAACTCTATACTCCATGAGCGCTTTTTACTCTGTAACTTAAATGTAAATAAGACTTAAATATGTTTTCGATCCTTCTAGAATTAGGGTCTTTTATTTTCTATCAAAGTAGGTTATAAAGAAAGTAGACAGTAATATGGAGAAAGAAAAATATCACATAAATTAAATTGGTATTAGTATTCTTTTAAATGAGGGTGATTTAGAGAAACAGTTATGAATTTATTCTTATAAACTAATAAACTAATTCTATGAACCTTTTATAAAATTAAGTTAATATGATTTATAAAATGGAAGAGATTAATATAATCATTTTAGGATAAACCAAATAGCATTGGAAATGGTATATGTTAAAAACCTTTGATGTTGAGAAGAATGACATCTCATTTATAATTAAAATTGAATTTCAAATGATGGATAGTTAAGCAAGCGGATAGTTAATTTTTTACAACTAAAACATATATTGATAGAGAGAAAAACCATGAAAACACTCCCCTCATGGTAGAGACCAAAATAAACCAAAACATCAGACTCAAACAGTAGATACATAAGAAACCATTTGAGACCCAGCTTAGGATAGGAACATATTGCATATCCGAATCCTTTTCTAAACACATAAATAATTATGGAAAGAGGCCAAGAGGAATGATTCCAATTATAATTAGTCTAGACCACATCTTGCTAAATTAAACTGAAACTCCCAGGTGTTGATGTTGGGAAGGTGACAGTGATATCATGAGTTTAATATTCCACAAAAAATTTGCACTTCCAAGCGATCTTTATTTATACATTACTAAAAATGTTTCACATTTTTAAATAGTTACGTTAATAGTTTTTTACTCAAGTGACAATAGAAAACCAGAAGATAAACATTATATCAACTTTGAAGAAAAGGAACACCCACCAAAGGTATAATGAGTTGTTTCCTAAATCTAGAACTTTGTTATTCATGGGCTTAAACTTCATATCTATCCTTTACTCTTTTTTTCTTCGATCCAACTTCTACCACCATTGTTATAGACCTATATAGCATTAAGAAATAAAAAGTGGTCATCCAATACATAGGTAACAGATATAAATGTTTCTGTACTTACTAAAATTGTAAGTAAGAATGAAAAAGAAAGAGAAATGAGAATTGTCATGAGAAAAGAAGAGAGAAATATAAAGTGTAAATATTATTGAGGTGTGAAAAATGTTAGATAATTATTTATCAGTTTTATTTTATTGTTTTAGTCTTTGTCATGTGTAAGTGGTCAGTTGTATGATTTAGCACATAGCCTAAACTTTAGGAGAAAGTTAGGATGTTTTATCTGTTTTAACTTTGTAACCTCCCTTTCCCTTTAAAAAAAAAAAACTTTGTAACCTCCCAGCCGTTATTAGCCTATTTAAAGGCTATAGTGAATAATACTAACAAAAAAACCATGTCACATAAAAATGCTAAACATCTCAGTAAAGACTACTTATATATTTTTTAAAAATAAAAACACTTGAATCTGTTACTAACAATGACAATTGGAATTTGATATTGCATGCCCCCCTTAGATAACTTGATCCACATCTCCATTACAAATGTTCATCTTAACCTTGAATTACATAAAAGTCCTCCTCTAGGATGAGTAGAACGATTGCATGCATCCACCAATGAACATAATAGAAGTCACTAATTAGAAACAAACTGTCTGAGGATTGACATTGACTATAAAAAACTAAAACTACAACGTTCAGTTGCTCCGTGACAGCACTTTAAACTTTTGATGAATTCGCTATTTTCTCTTTATTGTCTTGCACAATAAAACATAAAACCATCAGAGAATTTCTCAGCAACAGATCAGAACTCATCTCTTCAAAATTAGAAATAAAGAGGCTATAGAATAAAAATAAAGGGGCCAAGAGAGAAAAAAACAATATCAAGCTTTAAATTCATGCTATTTTATTGGTAGACCATAACTAAACAATAATATAGAGACTATGTAATAGATGTAAGCAATCAATAGCTGTCCACGACTCAGAAAGAAAGAAGTGATAGGTTAGTATAAAATATAGAAATAGGAGTTATTTTTCCACTAACTTGCAATCTGTTTCAAAAACTACTCTCATAAAACACAACTCTTTTGACATCCCCCTTACCTATAGTAAAGAAAAAGTCTGCTATAGCTAAAACTACTCTCATGACTCAGTTGGTGAAGTAGATGATTGTTCAAATATTGTTGTTGTAGCTAAAACTACTTCACCAAGAGACGGTCATAGAGTGATTGCTCACTCTCCACAAAGGCTTCAAAATCTTCTACCTTCACCAAGGGAACAATCCATTTGAAACAAAGATAAATTCAAGGCTAGCTCATACAATGAAGAGTTAGAAGCCAGAAGATACAGAATAGAAGCATCCCCTACTCCAATCCCCTTTTTCTTTTCTCTTGATAAGTTCATGTGCCCATGTACCAATACTCCTCAAGAACAGAGAAATTGAAGTAGCACAAAATTGTAAGAACCTATGCTTGAAGCTAAAGAGAGTTTCAAAAGAAGATAAGCCCTCTTACACCCCTAGACATTTCTCTATAATGTCTAAAACATTTGTAATTATTTGAAGCAAATAGAAACAGACTTTTGCATCATAAGAAAATTGTATTACTAACATGTAAGTGAATCTGCCAATGCTATACCATGCCAATGTTAAACATTCCCTATATATTTCTATGTCCCAGCTTTGAAATTAAGTAATTTAACTAAAGCCTTTCAAATCATTGAATTGGTTTCCTTCAGGTTATATTCACAATCATTTTCTTCCAAAGATGTTGTGAGTATGAGTTTACATAAATACATGCACCAGTTATAAGAAATCTTCTGGGATAACATATATACATATAGAAGGAAATCAAGGGAGAGAAGGACTGAGAGAGGGCTTTGCAACTTTGAGCTCCCCTCAATCATCCTTAAGCGTCTGCATTGAAAAACAATACCTGCCAAGGACTTGCCATTGAAAAACATATATAGCTTTAGAACAAAACCAAAATTTTAGAAATAATAGTAAATCTTCAAAATACAGAAACCTAACCTGCAAGGACTTGCCATGTATCACAGACTTCCACATTTTTTGAACAGTTCTCTTCCTGCATTGAGTCATACCAATCCACACTAAATCTCCAAAGACCAACATGAAACTCAGTTTCTCTGCAATTCTGTCCCAGCTGTAAAAGACATACAAAGAAAAGGTTAGAACAATTAAACATATGGTTTGAGTTGTACTACTGTGACTTGAACTGCTAAGTTACTAACACACACCAGATAGAAATGCTAAATTACTAACTAACACACACAATGGAAATGGTGCTGGAGTGAGGGTTGTGTGAGAATTTATAGGCAAGGGGATCTGATAAAAAATTCAAAGGAGAATAGGTTGTGCAATCCACCTATAACCCTAGACCTAAAAACCTAATCCCAACTTCAAATCAGAGTGGAAATGACAGATGCATATCAGAATGGAAATAACAGATGCATGAGTAACTAATGAACCCAATCTAACCATAGGTAATGGTTGCAAAGCAAGTACCAAATCCCTCAATCTAATCAAAACTATCAGATAAAAAATTCAAATAAAGGACGAAATCAGGAAGAAACGTAAGAGATGTGCTAAGCTACAGTGAGTTCAAGATCAATGGAGAACTGTTCCGAAGCTTACCCACGAAATGGTTGAAGGGTTGACGTGAAAGCCATCACCGGAGAAGCCATGAGAAGAAGCCGCAGATCGTGGAAAGCAGATCTTCTGGTCAGGGTGACGTCGATCTTGGCTGGAACGCGTGATATATGTGACGTTGGTACTGCCGTAGAAGAGACAAATCAAAGAAAAGTTATGCACGAATGGAGGCGGAAGAGAAACGGAAGATGATGAATGGTACGATGGAGTGGGTAGAAGGGGAGAGCAAACACGTGATTGCCAGCTTAGGGTTCATGAGAACAGAGATGAATGGAGAACGACGTCGTTCTGGCCCTATCGATCAAGGAAAAAAAAGTAAGTAAAAGCAGGACACGTGTCGATGTGTAATTGGCGGTTATTTAGCTACAGTTGTGGAAGATTAAGAAGTAGTAGATTTTGTCTTTTCTTATTTATTGCTCCTCTAATGACACAATTAGGAAAAACATTATTTATTGTATTTTTAAAGAGCACTGATGGATGGCTCGAAGATTTCTCACTACGAATTCAACGAACCAGTTTTTTAACCTATAATTTCTGTTTTATAATACATGAGTTGTGATATTATTTAATCAATTAACCAATAGCAGTTGGGAAAGCACACTTACGAAAATCGTCTCGTACCACAGTCCACAGAGCATTTCCGTTTTTTTAAACATTTTTTTTATGGACAAATATATAAAAATAAATATTTTTCTTCAAAGTGTACGGTCATGAATAAGTAACTACTCTCTCCGTTCTGAAATGGTTTTATTTTAATTTTTCACATATTTTCTAAAATAACTGTGGTTTTCGAAATTCAATATTATTTATCACATCTTTTTCCATATATACTCTCATTTAATATTATATCTCCGGTCATATTTATAAGAAGTAAAGAGAAGAAAAAATTTGGTCATTTTTATAAGAACCAAATAGAAGTTTATGCTATATTAATTATTTTTTTCCAATATAATCCTTATTAATTCTAACTAGTAAAATGTGTCTCATTAATTATTCTCTCATTTTCACTCTCCAAAACTAGAACAAAGGGTAATTTTGGAAGTTTATTCTAATCTATCACAAATTTAATGTATTTTAGTAACTACATTTCAAAAAAAAATTCTTATAAATAAAATCGGAAGTAGTATATCTCTCACCTATCACGTCTAATTCTCATCAATCACAATTCTCACCAATAGCTATCATTTTTTCACTTTAATAAAACTTAACTTTTAATATGAGCGTTTTAGGTAAATTTTATATTAATTAATGAACTCTTAAACTGTGTGCATTACCTTAAACAACAATCATTTTGAAACGGAGAAACAATAATAAAACTTTCTATCCTTCCCACTCTCCAACACTAGAACAAATGGTAATTTTAGAAGTTTATTTTAATTTAATGCATTTTAACTAATTTTAGTAATTATATTTCACAAAAAAAAAATCGATCGGAAGTAGTTTATATCTTACCTACCACGTCTAATTTTCATCAATCACAATTCTCACTAATAACTATCATTTTTCACTTTAATAAAACTTAACTTTTAATATGAGCAGGTAAGTTTTATATTAATTATTGAACTCTTAACTGTGTGCATTACCTTAAGCAACAATGATAATGTAGAAAAAAAAATTTCAGGGTATAATATGGGTCATATATAATTAGACATCAAATATTTTTTTCTAAAAAACATTATAATTAAGAATAAGCTTGAATAGGATTATATGCTTAGATTACACGCATGATCCCAGAAAAAATATAAAATCAATTAGTTCATTGGAAATTGGTGTTACTTGAAAAATCGCAGAGCAATGACGGGAATATGGTGTACAGCTCATCTCTAGACTCTAGTCTTATCAATCAATTCGCCAAATTTGGAGATTTGGTAGAGGGACAAGTTCATTTGGTGCGCAGAGCAGCTTTTGTAAACTCTAGTTCACATGATCCTCAAAGAAAATAAGTATATTTTCTACCACTTTCTATCCATTTGAACCACGGTTTGGGGATGATTAATGTTATGCTCACCAACAATGATATATACACACCTCATTTTCTAAACACTTTATTTTCACTCATTTTTATTTCTATCTCTCTCCTCTTATCATCTATCACATCTCATACTTTCTCTCTCTTACTTTTTCTCTTCTTCATATCTCTCTCCTTCTCCACCTCTCTCCACCTCATTTTAGAGGTGTCAACATAACATTATTCTTATGCTCACGTACCCACACCAAAAACGTAAAAGAGAAAGAAATATTAGTTTTAAGGGTTAATCGTCTATTTGACCCTTGTCTTTGTCTCGCCATCTGAAATTAGTCCCTCCCTGAAAAATTTATAAATTTGGGTCCTCTCATTTGCAATAAGTCTGGAGCAGCCTTCGCCGGAGCCCGGAGCTTCGGCGAGTGATGAATAGGCATGCTGACTAGGACTACTTAGCTGACATGGCAAGAAAAAAAAAACACTTCAGAATATTGGATCCAATTAATGAAAATCAATTCCCCAAATTAATTAATAAAATCAATTCCCCAAATTAATTCCAATTAACCCAAATTTCCAATCAAATAAGGGTTAAAAAAAAAGTCCTGCAACCCAAAATTTGATAGATCGTGTTCAACTCCTTCACCTTCACCATTCTCATCTTCAACACCAACACCGACACCAATTCTCAACCCAGAACACCCACCCCTCCTGCAACCTCAACCTTCACCCCCACCCCCAAACCAAAACACCACCCTAACCCCCAACCCCACTTGCAACCTTAATCTCCACCCCCCACCTGCAACAGAACCCCCACCCCCACCCATAACCCCAACCCTCTGCAATCAGAACCCCAACTCCAACCCTCCACCCCCAACCATAACCGCGGCTTCCTCCTCGAGCTCGACACGCACCCACCTCTTCCCTCCCTTCAAACCTCACTCTCACCTGCAAAATCCCATATCTGAATCGTTGGGCTGGTAGCGAGATTGAAGATCAACAGCGAAAGAGGTTGTGCCTTTGTGAGGATGAGACCTTCTTGAGCAACAAATCTGGGTTAATCATCGTCATCGAAGCTTTTGTTGGGAACGAGGTTGTTCATGGGTTTTTGGATTTGGGAATACACTGGCAATGATATCGTTCGTCCCAGATCTGGAAATTATATTGTTCGTCCATGACCCTGGCTGGTAGCGTCGAGCTTGCTGCAAGCAGTGGGGAAAATAAGAGGAAAACAAAGAAGATCTATGCTACAGTGAGGAAGAGGAAGAAAACCACCACCATTTCTGGGTTTCCTGGCCACCACCAGCACTTAAGGGTTTCTTTTTCTTGTTCTGTACATGTTTGGGGCGGTTATGGTGGGGATGAGATTTTGTTTTCTGAATTTTGATTATTTCTGGACTCTTGATTATGATGATGAAGACCCTGGGAAATTAGATTTGGTTTTTTTGGGATTTTATTGTTTATTTTTTGGGTTATAATTTTTTGAAGAAAATAAGATGAGATCAATGTAAAAAACATGATGTTGAAGAAGATGAATTTAGATTAAAACAATTGTTTTTATTTTTTTTAAATAAACTAAAATTTCTGACCTGTTTTTTTTTTAATCCACATAAGCAACATTAACCAGTCAGCATGCATATTCATCACTCGCCGGAGCTCCGGGCTTCGGCGAGGACCTGCTCCAGACTTATTGCAAACGAGAGGACCTAGATTTGTAAATTTTCCGGGGAGGGACTAATTTCAAACGGCGAGACAAAGACAGGGGCCAAGTAGACGATTAACCCTAGTTTTAATGACTACTTCCCCCATTTTAAAATAATTGTGCACTTTAGAGAAAAAATTTGTTTTAAAATAAATGTGCACTTACAGTTTCAAGAAAGCATTAATTGATATTTTTCCAAACAATACCCTTACAAAAAGAATAAACGAGGAGAGATAAAGATACATTCTAAAAGGTAAAGTAGGAAAACAAATGATATTTTTCTAAAAGTTAAGAAAATTAATTCCACTTCTTAGTATGTGTTTTTGACAAAGTGGACAGTTACTTTGAAACGGAGAGAGTATGTTATAAAACTAATGAATTAAGAAAGAAATATATATATACACGGGTAATTTTGATCAAATTAATTGTTAATTATAATTATTAAGTATTTGATATAATTGAATATAATATTAATATCTTCTTTTTATGGAAATGTTTCAACTTATTTATACATTAATTATATAACTCTGCAATATTAAGTTTTACTCGCCTTTTACGGTTAATATGAAGTTTGTGGGTGTGATCTTCGACGTAATCTTACAAGTAAAAAAGAAAAAAAATAATTCACAAAGAGGTACGGGAAAGTTATCTGACAATTTATTAAAATGAATTAAGCAATTTACAAATTAATTACTATATAATAAGAAGAAGATGAATAAGAAGAGCTTCATGGGTTAATTAATTAATTCACATAATTAAATTATATTTAACTATATTTTCTTAATAAAAAAATGAAATGGGGTTTTGGTTTTAGTCCTTTTGTTTGCCATGTTTTGACGTCATTAACAGTAGGGGCTAAAGGCTCAATATTATTTTTCGATTAAGGGTGTTTTTCGGAAAAAAAAATTAGAAGAGCTTAAACCAAAATATAGCACTATAATAGAGGGACCTACAATATATTTAAGCCTTTTACATTTCTACAACCTTTTCTCAAACCCACCAGTATGTTTTTTTACAAAAGGAAAGAAAAACCCACCAATATTTATAAGAACGAGTAGTTTTTATTAATTTTTTAAATTAACTCATTACACCATTAATAATAATTATCATGATCGATTTCAATTTTTTTTATCATGATCATTATTAATGGTGTAATAATTTACTTAACCTCTATTTATCTTACAAGAGCCAAACTCGGGAGGGATACATGTTCATGATATTCCAGTTTTAGCTAGTTAAGCATTGAACCAATAGGAGGCACTGATCTGGGAGCTTAATAAGATATTTTATTATTAGATTACCTCTTTTACAATATGTTTGATACATAAAAGAGAGATAGAAAAGATGGTAGAAAAGAAAGAAGTTGATTAGATAAAAATATGTGAGAAGTAGAATAGATTTATAGGTTGTTTAGTATGGTAGAGATAAGGAGAGATATAAAAAATAATAAGGTGGTAGAAAGAAAAAACTAACTTTTTGATTATAAAAATATTTTTAAAAACAAAAAAGTCATAATGTAGATAGTTTAAACCGCTACCAACCGCCAAGAAAATGAAGGAAAAAAAATCATAGTGGCGGTTTAGCCACTCAAATGATAGAATTGAAAAATATATATATATAAAAAAAATGCAGGCTCACATTTCTTGAAGACCTGAAAATTCTCATGTGACCACCACTACAACTCTCTTTTTCCTCGTCTCCATCAATCAAACACAAAATTTTCTCCTTCTTCTCCCTAACTCTCTCTTTCCATCTTTCTCTACCCAAACCTCCCGCTAACAAACAAGTCCATACAACACATAAACCTTATGACCTTAAAGGTTCGTTTGGTTGACAGGATAAGCAGACGGGATAGGATAGTGCAATCATATCCTGCTCTTATATGTTGTTTGTTGCGCCAACAGGATATGATAACGCAATCATATCTCTTATCCTATCCTGCCCATCATATGTAAAATTTATGTGGAGCGGGTGAAGGTATGAAAAACACTAGAAAGGGGGGTTTGAATATGGTTTTACATTTAAAAACTTTTCCTTTAAGATTTTAGAAAATCTTCTCGGTTTCTAAGAACACAACGTGCAAGAGATAAGGAGAGGAGAAAAGCACAAAAATGTTTTATCTTGGTTCACTTGATAAATCACTCAAGCTAATTCAACCCACCCGTTAAGGTGATTTCTTCCTTCGTAGAATGAAGGTAATCCACTAATCAAAGATTGTTACAACTGCACTAGCACACCTTGCTCAGTGACTAACAAATCTAAGAACTAGCAACACTAAGACACACAAGTCTTAGTCTTCTCAAGGAATCTGACATACTCGGTCCCTTAAGGAAATACAAACATATTTGTGAAAGGTTTGAGTTTACAAAGAGTTGCTTCTAGAAAAGCATGAGTAAACACAATAAGAACAGTGAAAAAATATTGCTAAGGTATTCGCTAGTAAGTTTCACTTGAATTGCACAATAGTTTCTTAGCCAATTTCTTCTCTCATCAGCCTTTAAATACTCTAAGGTGAAAGTGTTGTATCCGTTAAAGGAATCTAACCGTTGGAGGGAAATTCTGGAAATTCCAGAACCTGATGTGGCTGAACCTCGTTAGGTAAAGAGCCAGAATAGTACACTACTTTTGTACTATTGACAATGACATTTGCCTTATCCTAGTTGACTTCTGATCTTGGAGACGCTTCATGTTGAAACCTGTGAAGCAACTTGATCAGAGTCACGAAGAAGCTTGGATCCTCTGACCTTCATAACTTCTACATCTGGACCGTTCACTCGGAACTTCTGGTCTTCAGAATCAGAAGCACTTTGGTCTTGAGAGCCAGCTTTCTCCTGGACTTCAGAATCTTCAAGTCTTCAGCTTCTGGACCGTTCGCTCAGAACTTCTGGTCTTCAAAATCTTCAGCACTTGAATCTTCAGAGCCCACATCAGAGCTTTAATCTTCAGAACATCTGAAGCATTTACTACCGTTCAGAAGAACGTAGTGATTGTAGAAGCGTTTCACTGGTTACTCTTTGGTCTTTATCTTCTGATGGATATGTCTTTGAATCAGAATCAGAACCTGTTTGTCAAACACTTAAAAGACAAAAGTTAGAGTACCATAATTGTTCATACACAAATATAAACTTTTTATGATCAAAACATAGAGTTGTACAACCTGACCAAATCTTGGTCTTACAGGGGGAGCTGAAATAGAATTATCCTGATAGGATATGATAGATGTTTTTGATTCTTTTTTAATATCGTAACCCTAAATTAATTTTTTTTAATATAATTTATAATAATATTAATTAATAAATATAAAAATATTAATTTTAGTAATATACTAGTTTTATTATTTATCAATTACTACTAGTTGTTAATGTTAAGTTAAAATTGTTTATTTGCTCATAAATTTAATTAAAATGAGCTAATGGTGAAAATATTGAATTTACTCATATAAATAAGTAAATTATTATTATCACTTGTTACTACTTAGTTAACATTATTTTTTTAGTTATATTGTAATAAAATAAATAAAATTATTATTCACTAACAATGAAATAGACTACTCTTGTTGAAAACAGAGAACATGTCTGAGAAGCCACCTCAGAACCACTCATTACAAGAAGACCTTTATCCTCAAGGCTTACAAGCCCTGGTTTGGGGCCAGAAGAGCTCAACATGATTGGCATAGCCACTGGATTTATAGGGCTGCAAGTTGACCCTGTGATTTTGGACTACTCGAGTCTGGTGATCAATAACAGTACCAATTTTGGGGCTAATCTATCAGAAGAAAAGTGAGAATTAAGTACAACCTAGAAGCAACCAAGCTGAAGGCCCAAATGTCCAAATCCCCTGAGGAAAGTACACAGCTAACCACGACTCTGGAAAAAAGGAAGGGGGTGGAGCATAACGAGCAATATCATAAGCAAAAAATTAACCCGCTCTAAACCAAAGCAAGGAAGTACAATTCTTATCCAAGAGCAGTCATAAGAGAAATTTACGTCACAAAGAATTACGCAGTAGAACTCCCATCATATGAAGAAGAAGTGGAAGATGGAAGTCAACACAACCAGCTTGATCAAAGGCATGTTGCACAATTGGTCGAAGGACTATAAAGTGAATTGAGCCTTAAAAGGGGGCGTGAAGAGATTTGGCAGTATGGAAGACTACTAGTTATTGAAGGGGTTGAGGCATTTGGTGACAAAAAGGAAGAAGGTGACTCACCCTGACAACCACAGTACTATGGCTGAGGAGGCGGGCCTACCCATGCCCCACAAGGGGCCATGAAGACAATTAGTTGGAATTGATAAGGTGTGGCGGTCGCCCCGACAAGAAGTGAGCTGAAAGGATTAATTTCTACACATAAGTCGTCAATACTATTTCTCATGGAGACCAAAGCTAAGAGGGATAGACTAGAAAAGATTAGAATACAACTGAAATTTATAGGGATGTTTGTGGTTGAGCCAAGGGGACTATCAAGTGGGATGGCTTTATTATGGAAATCAGATGTAGACATAGATGGCTTAGCCTTTTCCCCTAATTGCATTCACACAACTGTGTCTTCAAGAGAGGACCCAAGTGTATGGGAGTGTTCCTTCATATATGGAGATCCAAATTCGCAATTCAGGGACAGACTATGGCAAACAGTAGCAAATCTGGTACACAGAAATTCCACACCATGGTGTTGCATTGGAGACTTTAATGACATTTTATTTCCACATGAGAAGGAAGGAGTGAGAGCAGCTGTTCAATCAAGAATCCACAGGTTCAGACACTTTCTACATGGATCCAATCTAATGGACTTAGAATTGAAAGGGTGTAAATTTACATGGTATAGTAACCTGCGAGGTGGTGTGGTCATAAGAGAAAGGATTGATAGAGTACTAGCTAACTGGAATTGGAGTGCTCTTTTTCCCAATGCACAAGCTATAGCCCTTACCCCAATCAGCTCGGATCACTCCCCGATTGTTATTAATCCCATCCTAATGGCAAAAAGTGGAGTCCAATTTAAATATAAACTTCTATGGGATGAGCATGAAGAATGCAGAGATGTAGAGAAAAAAGGGTGGTCTGAACCTGCAGCTAAGGAGAACCTGTGGGATGATCTAGCCAGAAGACCAAGGTCCAACCGGAGATCACTTTGCACATGGAAAGATAAAACCTTTGAAGCTGTTGATAAAGAGATTGTAAGGCTAAAAGGATCTGCAAAGGGATCAGGCCAAGAGACATGCTGATGTGAATTGGAATATAATTGCATATCTGAAATCTGAAATCAAGAAAACTTGGAAACAAGAGGAGCAATATTGGGGCAAACTATAGAGGTTAAAATGGATTCAATTTGGGGATAGAAAGAAACAACAAATTTTTTTCATGCTACTACCATTAAGAGGAGGGACATGAATCGACAAGAGAAGTTAAAAGATGACCAAGGGGTATGGAGAGAAGGAAAAAACCAAATCTTTTAAGCTTTTCATCATCACTACCGGAACATCTACAAGACAAATGGTGTGCAGCATTTGGACATCTGCTTAAGGTGTGTCCCGAAAATAGTGGCTGAAGAGGTGAACAACCAGCTGGTTGAGGAAGTTACAGACTAGAAAATTTTAGAAGCCCTAAACAGCCTAGGAAGTCTAAAATCTTCGGGTCCCGATGGCTTCAACGAAATTTTCTTTAAGAGCCACTAGGAAGAAATCAAAGAAGGAGTATATACTGCCATCCACCGCTTCTTTGAAGAGGGAGAATTACCATCTGAAGTTAATGAAATTGTGGTAGCCTTGATACCAAAAGTCCCAGGCCTAGAGAGTGTTGTCCAATACAGGCCAATTAGTTGCTGTAATTTCTTGCTCAAGATGATCACTAGAATTATGGTTTCTAGACTTAAAAGGGGCTTTAAATGACTTAAGTGCCTTTGTGGGAGGGAGAATGATTCAATACAACATCTTGGTGGCACAAGAGGTCTTCCATGGATTAAAACAAAGGGGAAGAGAGCTTAAGGACTATCTAGCCATCAAGTTGGGCCTTAGCAAGGCCTATGACAGCTTGGAATGACTTTTTTCTAGAGAAGACATTACAAGCCTATAGCTTCCACCCGAGATGGATTACAGAAGTCATGATAGTGGTTCGTGAAGTGTCTTACAAATACAAAGTAAATGACCACTTAAGAAGGAAATTGATTTTGGAACGAGGACTTAGGAAAGGGGGCCCTTTATCCCCTTACCTATTTGTCCTTGCAGATGATGTCCTCTCACATATGCTTATCCATGCACGCAGAGAAGGGAAAATTGAGGATTACAACTAGCCCCTACCGCCCCAATGTTGACACACCTTTTTTTTCGCTGATGATTCTTTGTTATTTGCCAAAGCCACTGACCAAGAAGCTTTTCAAATTATGGACATCCTTAATACATTCTCTTTAGCTTCGGGACAACGCATCAATTCGTCCAAATTAGGTATCATAACCAGCAATTTCTTACACTCTCAAAAGCGCTTGAGATTTGCCGAGATTCTGGGTATGGCAGTTTGGGACACTCCTGGAAAATATTTGGGCTTGCCAGCTATATGGGGGAGGAATAAAATAAACTTCCTGCAGTGGATCAGGGAGAGAATTGACGGGAAGATGACTGGGTGGAAAGAAACGATGCTAAACCAACCCGGAAAAGAAGTTTTAATTAAGGCGGTGATACAGGTCATTCCTACCTATGCCATGGCGGTGGTAAAATTCCCTAAAACTTTATGTTATTCTCTAAACTCTATTGTTGCAAAATTCTGGTGGAAAAATCAAGGGAAGGAAAAGGGCATTCATTAGAAAAGTTGGAGTTACTTGGCAAGAAGCAAAGGAGAAGAGAGAATGGGCTTTCAAGACTTTCTCCACCAAAACACTGCTTACCTGGGAAAGCAAGCTTGTAGATTACTCACCCAACCTCAAACTCTATGGGCTATGATAATTAAAGCAGTGTACTTCCCAAACCGTGAATTTCTGAAAGCAGGCAAAGGCAGACACCCTTCGTGGACCTGGAACAGCATATTAGAAGGAAGAAATCTACTGAGCAGGAATGGTAGATAAGCAGTGGGGGATGGTAATAGCATCAGGATAGGAGGTGACGCCTGACTATGGTCTGGTGATACTCTGTCTACTGGGGAAGTTCACTCAAACTTCAAGGTAAGTTACCTAATCAATCCACAGGGAGGGGGTTGGAACCAAGGAAAAATCACTCATCTTTTTCCTCCTCAAATGACAATTAAAATTCTACAAACCCCTGTGGGACTTATGGGTTGTGGTGACAAATTTATCTGGCCCCATTCGAGAACTGGGGAATACAATATTAAATTCGGTTATCATGTTGCACGAAGAGAGGCCATTACAACAAACAACACAACAACTACCTCTCGAATCACCCCTGAGAAGATCTGGAAAATCACATGGAGCAGTGATCTACCACAAAAGATTAAGGTTTTCGTGTGGAAGTTATGCAATAATGCATTGGCAGTTCAAGATAACCTTCATATACAGAATGTTTCAAGGAGTGGCCACTGTCAGATATGCTTAAGTGCAGCTGAAACAATCGACCATGCAATGTTGCTATGCCCGTGGACAAGGCCAGTATGGTTTGGATCCCCAACCCAGAGAATCATCATCCTAGAGGGGATCACTACCATAGATAACTGGCTCTTGATGAGACATCAAGAGCTCTCAAGGAAACCCACAACTCTAGATGAAAAGTGGACAACCTTATGTCTCACCCTATGGGCTATTTGAAAGGGAAGAAATAAAGAATTTTTTAATTCAATATCCCCAAATCTGATGGCTACTATTCAACATGTTAGGTAGCTTCAGAAGGATGCAGGGATTACCAGGCCCCCTCAACCAGAAAGAAGAGCACAAGGTAGAGATCACTTACCAAGGACTGAAAGAGATACTGCATGGAAATCTTCGCATCCTGGCTTACTGAAAATCAATGTTGACGCTGCCTTTGAAGCTACAAATCCCATCTGCAGTCTAGGGGTTGTCATCATAGACCAATGGGGGCAATTGGTAATGGAAACTGCAACAAGGAACTTTGCACCCTCCCTTGTTATTGCAGTAGCTTTAGCGGTAAAGGAGGGCACTGTCTTGCAAACATGGGATGGAATAGGATTGTGATTGAATCTGATTGTCAATTTCTAGTCTGCACCTTTCGTTGGACTCCCATGACATGCAATCATCCTGCTCATCTGGTTGCACAAATGCATCACTGAAACAATCTTCCCTCTGACTGAATGTTCAAGCCTCCTATTCCACTAGCTCGAGCTCTGGTTCAAGATGCAAGATGTATCCCATCAAGGAGAGGGTCTTGAAAATGCAAGGAAATCAAGCAGCCATGTGATGTAAGGCATCAAAGTTTTGGTAGGAGAAGAGAAATTGGAGCACTGCTGAGAGAAGAATATGGTTGCTTGTGGTAGATAGAAAAGGGACAGAAGAAGAACACAAAGTCATGGCCTTGAAGATTGTGTGAGTGTGTTTTGGTATATGGAAAGGCCATTTATTTTGGTTAGTTACATTATTATTATGCTTTGAACTACCCACCACGTGAATTAACGTCTTTTTCCCTGCCAGTGGGTGGTGTTGTCAGTTCAACTTCAAACTTTTAACCTCTCGTCCCTTTGTTTATTGGTTTTCATCTTTGACTGTAGTGGACTTGTGCATACCAGACTTAGTCCTTTACTGGAGTCTTGTAGCCCAAGTGGTAATTGGTCCGTTATTGTATTTTCCCCCATTGGCAGGGTTGGGCCTTGGGCCTTTTTCTCAATGAACAGTGAATAATTGATAAAAAAAAATAAGAGTTAGAACTTGAAGTGCTCCTTAAAGCCACCAACCCTGAATCCGAGCACATCAGCTCACTACAACAAAAACTGTGTTTAGCGACTAAAGTTTGGCGGCAATGAAGCTATTGCCAGCAATCTATCTGCAAATTAAAACATTTTGAGGCAATTAAAGAATAGACTTCAATAATTACACTTGAACCGGCAATTAGTAGATATAGGTTCCAGACTCTTCCAACGCTCTTTCGCTCCTTTTTTTTTTCATTTCCCTCTTTTTCTTTCGTTTCGCTCCAACATTCTCGATCAGAACCCTACCATTGATCCCTTGAGACCTTGCCCTCTCTCCCTGAAACTACCACCACCGTCCACTGAGATTCGTGTGAAGGTGAAGGTTCTCGTGAAGGTTCTTGTGAAGGTGAAGATTCTCGTGATGGAAATCACGTGAAGTGAAGCTTCTCTTTGGTTCTCTCTCAGCAAATCTGGAAGGTAAGTTTCTCGGAAATCTCTACTCTAATTTCGTTTCTCATTCCTCAATTTAGGGCTTAGGTCGTGTTACGATGGGTGAATTCAAAGAGGTTCATGATGGATCCTCAATCGGTGAATTCAGATAGGTTCATGATGGATCCTCAAGTGACTGGTTGCAATTTTCTTCCATGTTTTGAAGTGATGTTTTAAGTCTAATTTGATTGCATCGCTTAATAGGTTTGGTTCTAAATTTGAGTCTAATTCACTTCATTCCAATATAAATTAGTTTCATACCACATGATTTTCTACTAAGGCAGGGTTGGAATGGAAATATTGCACTGTACTTCTGAGTAAGCAATGGCTAGAAGTCTAGAACTGTATTGTTACTTTTGCGTTGTCCCTGATGTATCCTCTGAGTATAATTTGTTGATTGTTATTGATAGAAAGTTCTAGTTATTTGGTGTTTCATCTGCATTTTTGACAATTCTCTAGTCTATTTGTGCATGGCCGTATATTTACTGGTATGGAATGAAGTATTAAGTTATAAAGAGTTTTAGTTATTGTAGAGAATAATGGAGAGGTGAAATATGCAGTCAGAGTTTGGGAAATAGCTTAGTTAAGGGCTTGGAATTGGTTGAGAGCAAAGAGCAGAAATTTCTATGCATCCTTGTGCGATTGGATCACAAATCCAAGAAGTTTCTTTGAATATCTCTGAGTTTGTTTGCCTCTGGTTGGTGGTGACTAAATTAGAATATTTTAACAGAAAGATGGCCTTGTCATATTGGTTTGATGCATTTGCTGGCTTGTGATCCTTGCAGCAGCTAATGTTTTGTAAGATTTCAGCATATATTCTGCATTTTTACTGCTGGTTTACTGGTTTTGGAACTCTTGCTTCAACACTGTTTGTGCGTTCTCTGGTTTTTTCCTACTGGAATTTTGTACGGCAAAGATAGTATTGAGTGTTCAAGTCTGTTTGCTTCTGCCATCTCCCAGTGGCATTCGGTTAGGCTAGGTGCAGGAGAGTAGTTGCATTTGCTCTACCCTGTTTATTGGTTTTTGCCTTGTACATTGTTTCTTCCCCTGTATTGGTTCTTTTTCTTTATTCTCTTGTACATGGATTGAAGACCTAGTACTTCCTCTAATTCAATTTTCGCTAACCAAAAAAAAATTGTAGAGAATAATGTTAAGATGGAAATAATGGCTTAAGTTTCTTTTTTCTTTTCTAATTCACATTTGTTTCTCATTCTGTGCAAGCGAATAATGACAACATATCTAAATCTAAGCATTCAATTTTAGCTGGATTTAATTGCTACTCTTTATGGGATCAAAATCTAGCAGCTTCTTTCATCTGAGGACAGTTTTGATGAATTTTAAATTACTTGTGTTGCAAACTGGTATGACTCTGATGTGCAGTTGAGCTTTCTGGCCTCAATTTCCCTTATTTCTGATTTTCATGATTCACTTTAATCATATCTCTAATTAAGAATATTATGGTCAGGAATATTATTGTGCAACCTTTTTCCAGTAATTATACTTAGGCATTCAAGCAGTGTAGACTCCCCATAGACATCATCTTTGCCATGCTTTTGAACAATCCTTTTGTTACTGACAGCAATATGCATTTAAGAGAGGCATTCTGTGTGTGTGTGCGCGCGCGTAATATATGATATTTGTCTTAAGAAATTGTGTAACATAAATTCTTTTGTAGGCCATAGATGGGATAGAGCCTACCCGAGCCGAAGTTTTCATGTTAACTCATAAGAAACGCAAAGATGGTAGACCATTAGACGAGGAGTCTGCAAAAACAGTGGTAAAATTTCAATTGTAATTATATCATTTAGAAGTTATATGTGTGCTTGATTATATATCTTGGCTGTTAATTACATGAGTAATAAATTTCAATTGGTGTCACTCTTAGGATATGATACAAGAAAAGTTGAACAATGGAAGGACCTCTAGTGAACAATCTGATGGTAGTGTTGCTTGGAAAGGGGATGTGTATACCCAAGTGTTTGGACTTGAAAGAAGTGACTATGTTCGTGGTTTAGGACTTGGTCCAACTCCTTCTACATTATGGGGTACTAAATCTTTATCAGGGAATGCCTCTATGGGCAATATATCTAATTACATGGTCCAAAATTTATAGCAAGAGATGCAGGTGTTGAAGGAAATGCGTGATGAAGAAATTAAGCAGATGAAGGAGCTAAAGAAAAAGCACGATGAAGACATGAACATGATGAAATATAATCAAGAAAAGTTGTTGTCAGAATTATCTTACATGAGGCAAGTGATGTTTAAATTCATTCCTATGGAGTCATCTATGCTTCATAACTTCAGCAGAAGCTCATTTGGACAAGTAAGGCTTTGAAAGTTTTAAAACATATTTGTTTTATTTATTTATAAGAAAACATGTATTCAATGCCAGCACAAGGAGTTTAAACATATTTGTTAAACTTTGAATCTTTGATGATACAAGTTTAACATATCATGCCTTAATATTCTGTTATTAGGTCCCCCCTGATGCTAACAATGGCCATGAACAAGCACCCCAAGCACCTTCCATGTCATCCTGATTTCATAATGTTGATAAAAATATTAAAAATCTTCATGGTATTGCACTTGTATTGATAATATATTGTTTTTATTGACATTGTCTCATGGAATAGAACATGAAATTGTGCTATTTCATGACTTACATTATGAACTGCATATTGTGTATAGTTAAATAATTGTTTCTATGTTATTATTTTTCAATTGATGTCATTCTTTTTATGTTATTATTTCAGGGCATACTCTTTGATTTTGAGAAATCAAATTGTGAAAGATTTCACTGGAACACAGCGTTGAAGAGTTTGTTTATGAATAATATACTTTTGTATTATGTCTATGTGCTAAAGATCAAGTTGTTAGACAAAAGATGATAGGATATATTAGATTTGGACATTGTAACACGTTTTATGTTTTGAAACTCAAGGACTTGTAATAGTTGGATATACTTGATATTTTACTGTGGATTAAGTGAAATATGTGTCAAATGAAATTAGGATGTGTATTTTCAATCTCTTATATCAAATGTGTCATTCTAAAGTTGTACATAATTTAAGATTATTGTCTAACTTTTTAATAACTTGTGTCATTATTTGAATGACCCATTGATATCATGATCAATGCCAGATTTTCTATTTACTTTTACTTTTATATTATAAAAAAACAGCAGTGGTGCGATGGTTTACAGAAATTGCCTTTTAGTGGCAATAGAAAATGCTATTAGTGGCAATACTAATAGCCTCCCTAGAGTTTTATAATTGCCATAAAAATTGCCGCAAATAATTGCCGCCAAAAGGTGAACTTTTTTCCCGGCCCTTTTTTGGTCTTTACCGGCGCCCGGTTTATCTGCCGGTATACCTTTTACCGACCCTCGATACAACGGCGAAGTTGAGAATGCCGGTAAACGATTTAATGGCCATTTTTATTGCCGCCAAAGATGATATTTATTGCCACTAAAGGCCGTTTTTGTTGTAGTGGCTTGTGGAGCTGGTCACGTTGACAAGCTTAGTGGTGCTAACACCTATTTTAGTAACGGCTACGGATCGTTACAAAATGTACAAGTAAATACCCCACTAAAAATCATCTTTTAGTCAAAAAAAAAAAAGTGCTGAAGATCTTTAAGGAAACCATACATTAATATATTTAATTAAATCAGAAATGTGCACACGGACTTAATTATATTTTGTTAAGAGTAGAGACAAAATATAAATTTAAAATAAACAAAATGAAGAGGAAGAGGAAATAAAATGAAGATAAAAATCAATGAGTAGATTTTAAATATTATTTAGACACGAGAGTAAAACAAAGTAAAAACTCATTTTTATTTATTTAAAGTTGATGGCCTCCTTGATGATGGATTCAACCATGACTTTGAATTTCTTGAAACTTCATGTTTTGGTTGTGTATGAACTTGAAGGAAAATGATGAATTGATGTATGGAAGAATATGAGATTTGGCGTGATGTTTGTGGGCAGAGAAAGAATGGAACTTGAATTTTGTGGAAGTGTTTTGTTAAGAGAAATAGAATTTGAAGAGAGAAAGGGGCGCCACCTTGGTCAGATTTGGACAAGGATAAGCCTATGGAGATGAGGATCACCACAAGAAGAGCTTCTTGATAAAATTCAAATTAGATTCAGTCCAGAATCCAAGAGTATGAAAACTCAAAATTATATTATCAAAATCTGCCTATTATAATGGTATCAAGTGCAACTTGTAGGAGAATAATTCAGCCTTGATGTAAAAATCAACTAAGTGTTATAAGGGAATTTTAGGCTGAAAATTGAACACAATAAAAGAGAATAAAGCATTGGTCTAGGTGTGTAGGAGGCTGGTTGAAACACCCATTCAGAGAGCTCTTTATGACTAGAAAGACACAAACTTAATGCTTTTAATGCACTTAACTTCCTTTGTCTTGTAACTCCTAATTTAGCCTTGAAAATCCTTGAATGCTCTTTTCTCTTTTCTCTTCTCTTTGATTCAGATTGGAACTCTTTGGCAAACCATTGACTACTTATTTAAAAACAAAACAAAAAGTAACAAAGAGAGAGATAGGTCCCCATTTACACTTCGTGCGCCAACCACCAGTGGATTAAACACAACAAAACAAATACAAAGACTAAGTGCTTCTAGTCCCAACTTAATTAATTTGGTCACTTGCACATTTATTTAATTTAAATAAAAGAAAAGGTATACAAATGAACTCCTTCTTTAAAATGGCATCCACTCTTGGGCATGGATGACCATCATGAGCTTTGGGGCCATCATTTCACTTCCTTGTATTGCAAGTGTCTTAGCCATAAATTTGACTAAGTTCTCTTTGGTGCTTTCTTGCCATAGACCTGGTCATTAGACCTCTCAAGCTTTGAATGGCTTTTTGTTGCTCTTGATCAACTCTTTTTTATTTATTAAAAGTAGTTAATAAATAGTGAATGCAATTGTATAATGTCAAGCAACCACTTACCTCAAAAGCTTAAGCGGTTGGGTAAGGGCTAAATGAATTATTTAATATTATATTCTAATAAGTCCCCTCACGTAAGAACCCTTTGGACTTGAAGCGTGTGTTAATGCACATACCCACTACCATGTGCTTAAATTCCACTTTTTAATTAAAAAGTGAAGGAATAAGGATCGAACTCTAGACTATTAAGTCATACATGCTCTGATACCATGTCAAGTAACCACTTATCTTAATAGCTTAAGCTGTTGGGTAAAAGCTAAATGAATGATTTTTTATTATATTCTAACATTTAATAACCAATTACCCCAAAAGCTTAAGCGAGATAATTCATAATTCGTTGTATGACATGATATCAGAACCTCTATGATCAGGTGGTTCAGAGCTCAATCCTTGTCACTTTTAATACTTCTAATAAAAAAGTTGAAATAAAGCACATGATATGTAAGTATGTGCATTCTCCACCCTTTAAACTCAAACATACTCTTGCGTGAGGAGGCGTGTTTAAAATAATTCATGTGATCTTTACTCAATGACTTAAGTTTTTTGAATAATTACTTGCACGAGAGTAATATCTTTTGAAAAACAAGTAGATGATGAAGATAGGAAATAGAAAAGAAATTAGAAAACAAACAAGTTAATGGATTGTTTTGATAAAAAAAAAAGAGAAAGAAAAGTAAAAAGTTACCTGGATGAAAAAAATGCTATAATTCTCACTCTTAAAAATGAAAAATAAAGTTAATCATAATAAAATATTAGAATAAAAAGGAAATTGATTTTTAATCCTCACACGGTGTCGATATTCAATTAATATATGCGGATTTTAATATTCAAAAATCATAGTAAAATTACAAATATAGCTTCAAGGTACTAAAAAAAATATTAACCCTTTATCTCTCATATTAATTCTAACTTTTCAACTTTTCTACCACGAATAAATGAAGGGTACAATTGATAAAGTATAATTAATGTTTTCTTGAACTTTGTAAAGTGACAAATAATTAGAAACAAAATTTTGATAAAAATAGTGTCAGTTATTTAGGACCAGATAATATATATTTTTTTTGAAATAAGATAATATATATATATATCTTTGATTGAAAACACCACACAATTCTCATGCCCCTTAAGCAAGGAACTTGCAAAGTTTCTATTTTTTTCATGGACCCCACTGCCAGTAGCAACAACGTTGTTTAGCAAAGTTAAGGAAACTTTGAAAATGTTCTCCTCTTCTTTCTTCCTCATTCCTTCAATATGCTCCACACTGTGAACAAAATTTCTACCTTCAAAGTTTTCACCTTTTTGTCTTCCTCTTCAACTTTTTGCTTCTGGGGTGCCCCATTTCTACAGATTCAGCTGCGGATCAACACAAAGCACAACTGTGAGTAACACTCTGTTTTCCCCTAATTTTGTACCTCAAAATCTCCATGCATTGTGATGGTTTCATGTTTTCAGCGGTTCACAGCAGTTTTTTAACATAAAGTAGATGCATTTCCAACAATAATGATGATCAAGACGATATATTTACTAGCTTTGTAGTGCATGGTTCTGTTTCCCCTTGTTTTGTTGTGTGATTCATAGTTGAAATGTCTATTTTCTTGGTGTTTAGGTTTACTTTTCGAAGTTTATTATTGCAAGATTTGATTTTTTTATCTAGAGCTAGAACTTTCTTAATGAAAGTTTCTTTCTTTTTTGTTTTTTCTTCCCAGGATTTTTGTTACACGCCATTGCCAAAGCTTTACATAGTTTAACAATGGCTGCTGAGGCTTCTGGTGACCCTAATTTGTTATGCGGTTCTGATTTTGGAAATGACTCTATTAAGAAGTTGTCTGCTAAGAGACCACTAGCTAACTGCAAATCCTCACACACTGCTGTGAAGAAATCAAAGTTGTCTTTGTATGATGGTGATGATGATGATAGTGATGGTAATGATGTTCCTTTTTCCTCAATAGTGAAAAAGACGGCTGAATCAGCTGATAAATCATTATCCAACTTGAAGAAGTTCATAGATAGAGAGCTTTTGTTGGTAGAAAAATCAGTTGAGGAATGCCAAAGGAGGAGGCAAGAAAAAGAGCAGATATTGCAATCCCTGGAAAGCGATATTGACGAGTGCCAAAGGAAGAGGCAAGTGGAAGAGCAGATATTGCAGTCCCTGAAAAGAGAGATTGAGGAGTGCACCGAAGAACTTGTAAATAAGAGAAAGCTAGTTAGCTGTGTTCGGAGAATTAATGAAGTTTACAAGGTAGTGCAGAAGAAAATTGAAGACTGTGTCTGCGATCTTGTGACAGCGCAAACACTGCATAGTTTGTTGGAGGACTTGATTAGAGAGCGCGAGCTACAGCTCAAGACAAAAGAGGTAGAAATTCATCAAGTCATGCATAACATAAATAAGGAACGACAAGGGAAAGAAGAGGAACTTGAGGTCCTTTCCCAAAAAAATTCTAAATGTACTGAGAAACTCAAGACCAAAGAGGAAGAGCTTGATGCAATAGAAAAGTTAATTGATGGGCAAAAAAAAGAACTAGAGTTAGAAAGGGAGAAGTTGCATAAGGTAATCTCAATAAGGTCTTTTCAGTGTGCTCAAATGAAGGACTTTGAGTCAGAGAAGGAGAAACTTGAAAGCCGGACTAAGGAGCTTGACTCAGTAGAGAAGAAGGTTGAAGACCGAGTGAAGGAGTTTAACTTAAAAGAAGAGGAATTTGAAGGTCAAGTGAAGGAGTTTAACTTGAAAGAAGAGGATTTTAGACGCCGAGTGAAGGAAGTTGAATCAAATTTCGGAAGCCATGAAAAGGACATTGAGTCAAAGAGGAAGCAACTTGAAGGCCAATTGGAGGAGCTCAAGTCAAAAGAGAAACAACTAAAAGATCAAGAGAATGAGCTTGAATCAAAAAACAAGCAACTTGAAGGTGAGGTGCAGGAGTTTGAATCAAAAGAAAAGAACTTTAAAGGGCAGGTGAAAGAGCTTGAATCAAAACAGATCCATTTAAATAAGCAAGCAAAGGAGCTCGAGTTAAAAGAGAAGCAACTTGAAGGCCGAGGGGAGGAGCTCGAGTTAAAAGAGAAGCAACTTGAAGGCCGAGTGGAGGAGCTTGAGTTAAAAGAGAAACAACTTAAATGTCAAGTTAAGGAGTTTGAATCAAAAGAGGAGAAATTTGTAGGACAACTGAAGGATGCTGAATTAAAAAAGATGCATTTTGAAAGCCTAATGGAAGAGATCAGATCAAAGGAGAAACAACTTGAAGACCAACTAAAGAAGCTAAAGTTAAAAGAGAAACAAGTAAAAGGTCAAGAGGAGGAGGTTGAATCAAAAAACAAGCATGTTGATAGCCTAGTGAAGGAGCTCAATTCAAAAGAGCAGCAACTTGATATGCAATTGGAGGAGGTTGAGTTACAAAAGAAGCAACTTGAAGGCCACAAGAAGGATTTTAACTAAAAAGAAGAGGAATTTGGAGAAAAATTGAAGGCTGTTGAATCAAAAAAGAAGCATATGGAAAGCATGACGGAGGAGCTCAAATCTAAAGAGAAGCAACTTGAAGGCCAGCTAAACAAATTCAAATCTAAAGAGAAGCAACTTGAAGGCCAAGGGGAGGAGCTTGCCTTAAAAGAGAAGCAAGTTAAAGGCCAAGTTAAGGAGTTTGAATCTAAAGAGGAGAAATTTGTAGAACGAGTGAAGGGTGTTGAATCAAAAGAGAAGCATTTGGAAAGCCTAATGGAGGAGCTCAAATCAAAAGAGAAACAACTTGAAGACCAACTAAAGGAGCTCAAATCAAAACAGAAGCAACTTGAAGGCCGAGGGGAGGAGCTTGAGTTAAAAGAGAAGCAACATAAAAGCCAAGTTAAGGAGTTTGTATCTAAAGAGGAGAAATTTGCAGAACAACTGAAGGATATTGAATCACAAAAGAAGCACTTTGAAAGTATAATGGAAGAGTTCAAATCTAAAGAGAAGCAAGTTGATGTTCGATTGAAGGAGCTTGACTCAAAAGAGAATCAACTTGAAGATCAAGTGAAGCAATTTGAATTAAAAAAGGAGGAATTTGAAAGTCAAGTATCAAAAGAGAGAGGAGAAAAGCAATATGAAGTATTAGGAAAATCATTCAAAGAGGAAAATGAATTGGGTAACTATCGTTCTTTATCCAGTTTATCAGAAAAACTTCATTTCATTTGTTTCTTTTAATGATATTGATATTTCTATTCACCTTATCTGCCTAATTTGTTAAAATATCCTTTGTTAGTCAAGTTGAAAAGCTTGACTAGTTTTCATATGCACGAGCATGGATGCATGCATTGTCAAACTCATTAGGATATGTTTTTTGTCTGTTTTAAACATTTTCAGAAGCTCTTCAATTGAAAAACTCTGATATTGTATCTTTAGCTAAGTGTCTAAAATGTTATGATACTGCAACATATACATTAGTAGATCAATACAGTTTTAATTTTTCAACCATATTGCAACTGTGTGAAGCTTATGAGTTTCAATGTTTGTTCATTATCCTGACAAGCCACAAGGGAACTTGTAGACGTAGTCCTATTGGTGCAACTACTTTCTCTTGGCCTTTCGTCTGTTGTAGACAATATTTACTGCTTCAGTTATAGAGATATGATGATATTTATTCTAACAGAGTATACAATTCTTTCTCAACAGTCCCTATGCATTTCAATCTTGGAGACATTTTTCATTCTTTCATTCTATTTTTTCAAAATTCCTATTGTCACATTGATTTACTGATGCTTCTATTTAAATATGAAAGAGCTTAAATATCTACTAGCTAAATATGCAGTTACATCTTACAGATGAATCTGAATCGCTTGACCGTGGGATTCTATTTGATCTTGAAGCAACATCGGATCCATCAAAAGTTGTTTTGGATATAATACAGAAGCCCATTGTTCCACAGTCTAAGAATGAAGATGGTGCTGTAATTATGTATAGCAGCCACATCTTTCTGCTAGAACAACTTTTGAGAATCTCACCACATATTAAACCTGGTGTAAGAGGGGAAGCAATGAAGCTTGCACTTGATTTGAAAGATAACATGAGAACAAGTTCAAAAAGTTCTTTGGAGGTTCTCGGCTTTCTACTCCTTCTGTCAATTTATAGATTGGTTCCTTTCTTTGATGAAGAAGAAGTTTTAAAGCTTCTTGAGTTTGCCGGCAAAACTTCTGGTATGTTCACTGAATCACATTTTTGTCACCAGTATCTCTGTATTTCTGCCATAGAGTCCCTATACTTAATTTTTCATCTCTCAACTAAAGGTTATACCATATATCAAATGTGTTAATATCAATAGATAATTTCACCTAAAGTTGTTACTCTGAGATAGAGCATATTAGTAGTTGTCTCTGAGACTGAGCAGATCCTAAAGACGGTTAGATAAATTCTTTGAACCCAAGTTTTGCCTTGTTTCTCCTCTCGTACATTTCTATTAAAATTTTTAGTGGAAAATGTTCATGAATAAAATCATATTTTACCGCCTCTTGTTCTCGATCCTAACCCTTCAATTTGAAATTTGACACATCTGCAAAAACAACTGAGAGAGACAGCTATAGAAAAGAAAACTTCTATGTTCTTAGGTGTACTGTTTACTTACCAGCTTGGAATTTTGAATTAAGCCGCATAGTTATGGTTAACTAGAACTGATTTTGTGGCTGCGATTGTCAGTTTTCATGAAATGAGTTCTTGCATCCTGCAGATTTTGTTCAGAACCTTGTTAAGAAGAAGCTGTATATTGAAGCTGTTAGATTCATTTGTTCATTTAAATTGGCAGACAAGAATCAACCAGTTGATCTCTTGCGAAAATATATTCAGAATACAAAACTGGTTTCTGAGAGAAGCTGCAGGAACACCTCCTCCCTACAAATCCAGGTTCATATTTTCTGATTCAAATCCTATCAAATATTCTATCTTCATAGTTACATGATAGTTACCTATATGTATGTATGTGAACTCAGGATAAGGCCAGAGATGAAGAAATCACCACTTTGACAAATGTTCTACTGTGCATCTCAGACAACAACTTGGAATCTGAGGGTCTACTTAATGAGATTCAAGATTGCATTATTGAGCTGAATAGGCAAAGAGGCACTAGTGTTTATTCTGGCACCTGGGCCATTCTTCAAATGTGCAACAACCTAAGGAAAAGAAATGTTGTAAAGAAAACCTGGTAATGGCTAATTAGGGTACATATTTGTCAACAGACTGTGAAATAGAGCATTTAATGCTCTTAATTAGTAGTTATATTTTTGTCTGTATATAATTATGTTGTTTCCTGTTTGTACTTAGTTTATTTTAGGTAGTTTCTTATTTTCATTTATTCTCCTTAATTCTTCTCTCTTTAGTCAAGGATTTCTTTCTTTGACTTTGATCAATCACATTATGTAATTCCCTCTATAAGAAGAGGAATCCCTGTACAGTTTTTCATATCAATAATATTACCAAATATTTCAACTTGGTATTAGAGCAAAGATCTCTGCGCATCTGATTTGCAGCCATGGCTGACAGTTCCTCAGCCAGCGATGATCAGAATACGGAGGAGATTGTGGTTCCCAAAGTCTCGTAGCCTCCAAGGCAGGAGCAGCGAGTCCTGTTCGGTGAATCTCATTCTGTCCAAATCACAACTTTTCGACTCAATGGGTCGAACTATTTCCGGTGGTCCCAATCGGTCCAGTTGTATATTCGTGGCAGAGGAAAACTTGGGTATCTCACTGGTGAGAAACCCATGCCAGATACTGCTGATCCACAGTATGCTGTTTGGGACGCTGAAAACTCCATGGTGATGACATGGCTGGTAAACTCCATGGAGGAGGACATTAGCAGCAATTACATGTGTTATTCCACAGCCAAAGAGCTATGGGATAGTGTCACGGAAATGTATTCAGATCTTGAGAACAAATCTCAGATCTATGAACTCACCTTGAAAGTCAGAGAAATTCGGCAGGGAGGTAATAACGTGACAAAATACTTCCGCTCTTTGAAGCGAGTTTGGCAGGATCTAGATCTCTTCAACACTTACAAGTGGAACTCTACAGAGGATGCCAAACACCATCGCCAGACCGTGGAAGAAGGTAGAATATTTCAGTTTCTTGCTGGTCTGAATGAAGAGCTAGATGAAGTTCGGGGCAGAATCATTGGGAGAGCAACCTTACCTTCATTGGGTGAGGTCTTTGCTGAAGTTAGAAGAGAGGAAACTCACAGAAGTGTAATGATGGGAAAGACCAAAACAGATGCACCTCCTTCTGAGACCAATGCTCTTGTTGTAGAAACTGCTGCCCTTAAGACTTCTACTAACCAGAAGAACTTCTCAAACCGCTGGTGTGATCACTGCAACAGACCAGGTCATACTCGGGAAAGTTGTTGGAAAATTATTGGGAGGCCAGCACATCTAAAGGGTGGCAAGTCAGGTCCTAAAAATCAAAAATCTTTCCCTACAGCTCATGAGGCAGAAAAGACTTCCTTGAAAAAGGAACAAGTTGAAGAACTCATAAGGTTGTTAAATTCTAATTTTTTATCTGGTACTCCTAGTGGTTCTGTGGCACAAACAGGTAATTTTTCTACCCCTAGCTCCCTTAATTGAACCTCAAATATTCATGCACCATGGATCATTGATTCAGGTGCTTCAGATCATATGACTAGTCTTTCTCCTTTATTTAAAACCTATTCTCCTTGTTCTGGAAATGGAAAAATTAGAATTGCAGATGGTTCTTTTTCCGCAATTGCAGGGAAGGGGAAGATTACCTTATCCAATAACATTGACTTAGGAAAAGTTTTACATGTGCCCAAACTATCTTGCAACCTTCTTTCTATTAGCAAAATCTGCAAAGATTCCAATTGCAGTGTGACATTCTTTGACACTCATTGTGTTTTTCAGGACCGGATTTCGGGGAAGATGATTGGCAGTGCTAAGATGAAGGATGGACTTTACTACTTTGAGGATACTTTCAGAAATAAAGCAGCTCAGGGTCTTTGTGGTATGAGTTGCACCTCTGTTAGGGACCAAATAATGCTCTGGCATAACAGACTAGGGCACCCGAATTTTCAATATCTTAGGCATTTGTTTCCAGATTTATTCAAAAATGTTAATTGTTCTTCTCTTGAATGTGAAAGTTGTGTTCTTGCAAAAAATCAAAGAGCTCCTTATTATTCTCAACCTTATCATGCATCTAGACCTTTTTACTTAATCCATAGTGATGTTTGGGGGCCTTCGAAAATTACAACTCAATTTGGAAAAAGGTGGTTTGTAACCTTCATAGATGATCACACCCGGTTGTGTTGGGTCTACCTTATGCATGAAAAATCTGAAGTTCCTAATATATTTAAAAGTTTTTCACAAATGGTAGAAACTCAATTTGACACAAAGATCTCCATTTTGAGGAGTGATAATGGAACTGAGTACTTCAATCAAAATCTCAATGAATTTCTGAAAAATAAAGGCATTCAGCATCAATCGACATGTCCAAATACTCCTCAACAAAATGGCACCGCTGAAAGAAAAAATAAACATCTCCTTGAAGTAGCTCATGCCATTATGTTTGAGAGTAATGTTCCAAAGTATTTGTGGGGAGATGCTGTCCTAACAGCAGCCTATCTTATAAATAGAATGCCCACTCGTGTGTTGAATTATCACACACCTTTGGAAAATTTCAAAACCATTTTTCCAGCATGTCGATTACATACTGATATGCCTTTAAAGGTGTTTGGTTGTACAGTTTTTATGCATAAACCTTCCACATCTCGGTCCAAACTAGACCCAAGGGCAGAAAAATGCATTTTTGTTGGCTATTCTCCAAACCAAAAAGAGTATAGAGTCTTTAATCCTATCACAAAGAAGCTTTGTGTTAGCATGGATGTTACCTTTCTTGAACATCAACCTTTTTTTCAAAAAAATTCCCTTCAGGGGGAGAATAATAATGTGAGTGAAGACAATTTTTTGCATGAACCGCTGCCCATTCCTATTGTACACACGGAGAATACAAATTTTATTGATGAATGCAACAAGGAAGAACATGTGGAAACAAGTCCTGAAATTTCTAAAGGAAATCTTATGCCAGACTTAGGTGGAGCCCAAACAGAGAAAGAAATACCACAGTCAAAAAAGGAGATCCATGTTTATACTCGGAAGTATCCTAAAAGGACCAAAGACCAATCCATCATCTCTGCACCAAGCCAACTAGAAATCCTGGAAGAAGGCCAAGTAGGAATACCACAAGAAATTCGAGGTAACACTGACATTTTTACTTCTACTATTGAACTACCCATAGCTATTAGGAAAGGAACCAGAACCTGCACCCAAAAATCAGAAAAATCTAGCACAAATCATCCCATTTCCCAATATGTTTCCTACCAAAATCTTTCCCCGAATCACAAAGCTTTTACCTCTAAAATAACATACCTGTTTGTGCCTAGAAACATTGGGGAAGCACTAGATGATCCCAATTGGAATTTAGCAGTCTTAGAAGAGTTGAGTGCACTGAAAAAGAATGAAACTTGGAAAATAACAGACCTGCCACGTGACAAAAAACAGGTGGGTTGTAAGTGGGTATTTACCATTAAGTGCAAGGCCGATGGAAGTGTAGAGAGGTACAACGCGAGATTGGTGGCAAAAGGGTTCACTCAAACTTATGGAGTAGACTATCAAGAGACGTTTGCTCCAGTTGCTAAACTTAACTCTGTTCAGATTCTTATATCCCTTGCTGCAAGTTACAACTGGCCTTTACATCAATTGGATGTAAAGAATGATTTCCTTAATGGGGAGTTAGAGGAAGAAGTGTCTATTAGTCTTCCCCCCGGATTTGAAGAAGAACTTGGAAGAAATAAGGTGTGTAGACTAAAGAAGTCATTATATGGGCTGAAGCAATCTCTAGGAGCATGGTTTGAGAGGTTTGGAACAGTGGTAAAAGGGCTTGGATATATCCAAAGCCAAGCTGATCACACATTGTTCTATAAACATTCAGCAGATAATAAGGTTGCTATCTTGATTGTATATGTTGATGATATAATTCTTACAGGTGATGATAGCTTGGAACTCAAAAATCTGAGGGAGAAACTTGCTAAAGTTTTTGAAATCAAGGAACTTGGCCCATTGAAATACTTCATTGGAATTGAGTTTGCAAGATCAACGAAGGTATCTTTATGAACCAGCGAAAGTATATTCTGGATCTTTTAAAAGAAACAGGATTACTTGGATGCAAAGCTGTAGAAACACCCATGGAGCCCAACTTAAAGCTGCAACCAGCTGAAACAGAAAATATGGTGGACAAAGGAAGGTATCAGCAACTAGTGGGAATGCTAATATACCTATCTCACACCCGTCAGACATTGCCTTTGCTGTAAGCATGATAAGCCAGTTTATGCATGCACCAGGTCATGAACACTTGGAGGCAGTTTTCAAAATCATAAGATACTTGAAGGGATCACCTAGGAAGGGGCTTCTTTATAAAAACCGTGGGCACCTTCAGGTAGAAGCCTACACTGATGCAGACTGGGCAGGGAGTATGACAGACCGAAGATCAACATCAGGCTATTGCACCTTTGTTGGAGGAAACTTGGTTAGTTGGAGAAGTAAAAAACAAACCGTTGTATCAAGGAGTAGTGCAGAAGCTGAATTTAGAGCAGTTGCTCATGGAATTTGTTAGGCATTATGGGTGGAAAAACTTCTACAAGAATTAAAGGTTTTCAATTCTCCTCCAATAAAGCTTTATTGTGACAAAAAGTCTGCAATATCTATTGCACACAACCCGGTCCTACATGATAGGACCAAGCATGTCGAAGTTGATAAACACTTCATCAGAGAGAAGATAGAAAGTGGGCAGATTTGTATTACATATGTTCCCACTACAGAGCAATCGACAGACATCCTAACCAAAGGATTACCCAAGAAATCCTTTGACAACATAACTAGCAAGCTATCTATGGAGGATATCTTTAGGCCAGCTTGAGGGAGAGTGTCAACAGACTCTGAAATAGAGCATTTAATGCTCTTAATTAGTAGTTATATTTTTGTCTGTATATAATTATGTTGTTTCCTGTTTGTACTTAGTTTATTTTAGGTAGTTTCTTATTTTCATTTATTCTCCTTAATTCTCTCTTTAGTCAAGGATTTCCTTCTTTGACTTTGATCAATCACATTATGTAATTCCCTCTATAAGAAGAGGAATCCCTGTACAGTTTTTCATATCAATAATATTACTAAATATTTCAACTATATTGAATTGACAGTTAGTTAGTTTTGCTAAGCTTAACAGCTGTTGTTAGTTTAGTGTAGTTAGAAGGTTCTCATGTAAGTTAACTACTATGGCTCCTCTATAAAGACAACAACTCTAGGAATCACTATTGACTAAGATCAATAACAGAATACATAACTTATTCAGTTACTCTCTCTCTCTCCCTCTTTTCTCTCTCTCTCATCAATTCTAACAGAATATCAATAACTGAATCATGTGGTTAGTGTGCATTCCTTATCTCTATTACTATATTTACTTACAAAATTTGAATTGAGGATATGATTTAAGGGAAATCTAAGTCATATCTCATTTAGACTAAGAGCATCTCCAATGTAAGGTTCTTAGTTCTTATTTTTGAATTAAGAACTAAGAACTAATAACTTTATCATTGGAGGTGCTGACATGAAGCTCTTAGTTTTTAAAAATAAGAACTTAGTTCTTAGAGCATTTCCAATGCTATTTCCTAGTTCTTAGAACTATTCATGTGGGTCTGTATTGCCACATGTGCTTAAGCAACTCTCAAGCAATTTTGCTCCAACTATGAGTTCTTAGTTCTAACCACTATTCATTTGGTCCCACAAACCACATTATTTATATTTTTTATTTTCATAAAGTAAAAAACAAAACTAATAAAGTAATAAAGTAATTTGGATGAGAGAGAAATAATTAATATTTTAAGCTAAGAACTCATAAAGCAAAACTCCTTATCTAAGAACTGAGTTCTTATTTTTAAGAACTAAGAGCTTCATGTCAGCACCTCCAATGGTAAAGTTCTTAGTGCTTAGTTCTTAACTCAAAAATAAAAACTAAGAACCTTGCATTGGAGATGCTCTTATATAAGAAGTTTTACTTTTTGAGTTCTTAGCTTAAAATATTAATTATTTCTCTCTCATCCAAATTACTTTATAGTTTTATGAATTTTGTTTTATTACTTTATGAAAATAAAAAGTATAAATAATGTGGTTGGTGGGACCAAGTGAATAGTGGTAAGAACTTAGAACTCATGGTTGGAGCAAAATTGCTTCAGAGTTGCTGAAGCACATGTGACAATACGGGCCCACATGAATAGTGCTAAGAACTAAGAAATCAGAACTAGCGTTGAAGATACTCTTAGTTCTTAATTTTGCTCAAACCATGAGTTCTTAGTTCTTAGTTCTTAGTTCTTACCACTATTCATTTGGTCCCACCAACCACATTATTTATACTTTTTATTTTCATAAAGTAATAAAACAAAACTCATAAAGTAATAAAGTAATGGGTTAAACCGGAAAACCGTCCCTGAACTTTAAGCGAGATTTGATTTCTGTCCCTCGCCGGAAAATCTTCCTAGCCCCGCCCTCATACTATGTTTTTTTTTTGAAACCGTCCTTGTCGTCGATGAAGCTCCGGCCGCCGTATCCAGGTGTCAGTTTGGAGCTTACGTGTAATTTTTTAAAAAAAAAAAAAAATTAATTTTAATGAACCCCCAAATCTTTCCTAATTTAATTTCTAAACCCAAAAACTAAAACTAACACTAACACTAACTTAACTTCTACTCTAATAAAATCAGATCAAACCCCCCATTTCATCTATTTTGATATTCATATTTCTTCCAGAAAAAAAAAAAAACCCAATAAATAACTACATATCTTCTTCTTCATATTCTTTTCACACTCCCTTCCCTTTCTCCTTCCCCCAGCACCCCAAAAAAAACTGAAAGATGCAACCGGTTCTCGATTCTTGATTTTATTTTTCAATTTCGCTTTATGGGTCTACAAATCCCAGTGGGTTTTGTTTTTTAGTGTCACTGTTATTGTTCTTGACATGATTAATGGTAATTTTCTTGAGTTTTAGCACCCCCAGTATGTACATACATTAAGCTGGGAAAGTCAAAGATTAATAGTACATAACATCAACAAGCCTTACTGACGCCATGTGAACTCATACATAAAAAATACAAACTACACTTGCTCAGATTGTAGAACAAAAGCAACTTCGGTGGCTGCTAGAGCTGCAGCTTCCTTTCTTGAGTTTTGCATGAGAAGAGTTTGGATTTTTTGAAAATAAAAATTCACTGAACATCACATGGAACACATCCTTCTTCAACCTCGTGCAGAACCCAATCCCCCCACCCTCCTTCTCCTCCCTCCCCTTGTCCTGAACATCACATGGAAACCTGAACTGAGGAGCTCAAACCCAGATTTGGAAACCTCTGTCATGCACTGCCTGAAAACCAAGACAACCACAAACCAACAATAAACCCAGGAACTCGAACCCCACCATTGCAGACCCACCCACATTCGCCACCCTCTCCTCCAAAAGAAAGGAGACGAACCAGATCCAAAAATGCTCAGGAACATGTTAAGCAAACACCCAAATCCAAAGTATCTCTCAAAAGATACATTGTAATTCGTAGTCGCCGTCGGCGGTGGAGGGCGATGTGGCAGGGGGAGGAGGATCTGGATTTTGTGTTATGTTGATTTTGGTCTTCAAATACCCCCATCGAAGCTCCACCCCACGCGCTGATGATCGTCGCCGCAGCCGCAGAAACCTTCACTGATCTGGTGGGCCTCAATGAAAGCTTGCGTCTTCGCAAGATTTTGGTGGTGATTCAACTATGTTTTCCCAGATCTGGTGTGGCACATCTCGCAAATGTCATACCTCTCGAGAGAGAGCCTCGTCCTCTCGGTCTCTATTTTCTGGGTGTTGGTGAAGGAGGGTGGGGTGATTGCAGTTGCATGGTGATTGGGGTTGCGGTGGGAGGGAAAAGGAGGAGGGTGGGTAATCTGGGTTGCAGTGGGAAGGGAAGAGAGAAGACGGTGGGTGATTAAGTTGAAGATGATGATATTTTTGGTACTGGTTGACGATGATGACGATTGATGAATAAGCAATTTAAGAAACACGTCATTTATTAAAGACTTAATTTTAGGATTAATTAGTTAATTATTACTTTAGGTTAATTAGTTTAAAGGCTAAAAAGCATTTTTGGCCCCTGATGTTTTAAGTTTGTGCAAATTCTGCCCCTGTCTATTTTGTCGATGTTTCTACCCCTCATGTTTTCAAACAGTGCACCGTCTACCCCTCACGGAGGGGTAGACGGTGCACTGTTTGAAAACATGAGGGGTAGACGATGCACTGTTTGAAAACATGAGGGGTAGAAACATCGACAAAAATAGAGTAGGGGCAGAATTTGCACAAACTTGAAACATCAGGGGCCAAAAGTGCTTTTTAGCCTAGTTTAAATTATGGGGGCTTAACTACAAATTAGAAGTTTTAGTTTTAGTTTTTTTAAAAAAAAAAAAATAACACGTCATTTAATGAAATTACGTGGCATGTCCACATAGGCACAAAACTGCCAACTAATCACGGTGGTCGGAGCTTCATCGACGGCAAGGACGGTTTCCAAACAAAAAACATAGTTTGAGGGGGGGGGGGGGCTAGGAAGATTTTCCGGCGAGGAACGGAAATCAAATATCGCTTAAAGTTTAGGGACGATTTTCAGGTTTAACCCTAAAGTAATTTGGATGAGAGAGAAATAATTAATGTTTTAAGCTAAGAACTCAAAAAGCAAAACTCCTTATATAAGAACTGAGTTCTTATTTTTAAGAACTAAGAAGTCAATGTCAGCATCTCCATTGATAAAGTTCTTAGTTCTTAGTTCTTAACTCCAAAATAAGAACTAAGAACCTTGTATTGAAGATGCTCTAATAGGTGTTGTTTACTTGGATCAAGGGCAAGTAATATATGAGGATGCGTTTAATTCGTTAAACAATAATGTTAATACACATATGGACTCTTTAAAAATAAAATAATGTTCCTAGTGGTATTTGGGCGATTTAGTGACAGTCACAAAAGTTGGGAATTTTATTAGTGGAGGTTTAAAACCTAACTAAACTTTGGGAATTTTGTTTTGTTACATTTTGCAATTGGCGGAGGTTGAAAATCACCACTAAGCACATGTGTATCGATCATTGGTCGCAGAAATGCCAGAGGCAAGTATGTGTATTATTACTTTGTTAAATTATAAACGAATGACTAAACATCATAAATCTACTTTTTTCATATTCACTTGGGTCGGACAAATTGATGAGACCGATTCGGCCGTATGCATCCTGAAGTTACATCTATATTTTATAATTCATCTCTATATTAAATTCATTAGATCTCGCAATATTTTTAAGATAATAATTGGTGCATAAAGCAATTTTATTTATTCTCTCGCATGAAGAATTGCTCTTTCTCTTTTTCTGAAACTGAGAATTGCTCTTCAATGGTAAAACAATTGATCCCATGAGTTGCTAAACTGGGAGAACACCCCTTTGGAGATGCTTTATTTAATGAGGTTTTTATATAACTTATTTTATCATTCTTCATTGCAATTATTAACCTACTTACATAGGATTATAGGACTATTACTTTCTTTGTAGATGACACTCAGCTCGGTGATCCCAGGAGAAATAAAAACATAAATTAATTATACCAAAATGCAGAAAACAGGTACTTAATTGGGCAATTGCAGAGCAATGATGGTGAATACTGTGTTGATCTCAGCTCCTGTCCTCACCATCTTACACCAAAGTGGTATATTTGGCAGTGACAGGTTCATTTAATGGATACAGCAGATATCCTGGAAACTGGAAACTGCAGGTGATTCCTCAAAGAAAATAATAGTTTTTTTTATAGGGTTGTCTTAACTCTTAATCACACAGAAGTAAACTTTACCTTACTTTGGTTTCAAAAAAAAAAAAAACTTTACCTTACTTTATTTCCACATTTAAAAAAAATTTATTTACCTTACTATTGTGATGGAACAATAAAATTATTTATAAAAAATAAGAAAATAAAATTTTAAATTCATGACCTACTTTTTAAAATATTATTAATGATCCACAAAAGACTTTGATAGTTTTACTCAATACTTATCGGGAGTGATTTAAATTTCTCTATACTACATTTATTTTTTATTAACTGTTAAAATATATTAATAACAAATAACATTTGCCTATAAAAAAACTGTCAAAATAGAAAATATATTTATTAGCGAATTAGTTAATTAAGGATTTAGGTTAATCACATCTAAGCTTCATCCTCAAATTCATGTTCATCATCCAACTTCTTCTTCATTCCTCATAAAAAGCTTTTTAACCCATCAAACTTTTTAAATTTTATTTTTAACCTAATTATCCCTAATTACTTCACTCTCCTCTCTCCCCTTTCATCTCCTCTCTCCCAACCTATCACCATCGTTCCTTCCTCTACAATGAAAATCTCTGTCTCTGAAAAATGCTCTCTACCTCTGCAATTATCCATTTCCTGGATCTGGATTTTGCAATGTTTTTTCTGGTTCTGGAGTGGGATTTTAGGCAAGAAAACATGAACCTTCAACTCCAAAATCATCATAACACGTCTCTACTATCTCATCTCACTCATAATCTTCAAATCTAGAATCATTATTTTGTGTGAAATGCAAGTGGTGAGAAGAGAAGACAAGAAGAAAAAAATAAGAAAACATGAACCGACAACTCTTTTCCTGAGTCCATCTCCTCTCCTCCTCTTATGGTTTTTTTTCCTCTTCATCCTTGCAAAAACAGATCTGAGGAGCGAGCAACCACCGCAGGAAACTGTACACAAAACCACTGCAACCAAATCTACAAACCAGAAACCCATCACGATCGATCACCACTCCACAACCAAACCGCCGACCCGCATGGAAACCAGATCTGAGGAGCTCCACAACCAAACAGCGGCGGATCGGGCCATGTGAGGGAGATCTGCGCGGGAACTGGCGAGGAGCGTGGGGCGTGGCGGCGGAGCTGGTCACAGCAACAGAGGAGGAGCGTGGTGGCGGCGCGGAATTGTGGAGGAAAGAAGGAGAAGAGGTGGTGGTGCGGTTGAGAAGGAAGGAAACGAGGTCAGGAGGTGGTGGTGGCAGCACGACCATGGATGTGTGGTGGCGTGGCCAAGGAGGTGGTGGCGGCGGCGAGGCCAAGGAGGTGTGAGGGCGAGGCCATGGGAGAGATGAAGGAGGTGGCAACTAGGGTTTTGTTAGAGGATGAAGGCGATAATGAAAAAAATTAGCATCAATAGTGTGATTAATAAAAAATGTTTTTTGAATTATTTTTCTTAAAAAAAAACCTGGAAACCTGCTACCACAAGTCTAAAGAAGTTTGTGCAACCTTACACAAGTTTTTACTTGTGTATGTTAAAAGGCCTCCGCACTAAATACTGATTTATTTTGAATATATCTTGTAACAAATTATCTTATGTTGTCAACACTTAAGCAAATACTTACATGTAATTAATAACATTTGATTTATGTATAAGTTTTCTTTGAGTTTATTTCCCTAACGAATAATGATATCTTCACACCTAAAAAATGAGGTGTGGAGAAGTGGAGGAAGAGAGAGATAGGAAGAAAGGAGAGAGAAAGTAAAGATGTGATAGATGATTTAATTGACAGAGAAAAGAGAAATATGTAGAAATGAAGGTGGAGAAGAAGTGGAGAGGTGTGTATATATCATAACTCGAAGAACTCTTCCCTAACCCTAGCTGGTTCAGTCCATGTTCTTCATGATTCCTCTTCAGTCTCGTTGCTTGTTCTTTTCTTGATTGTATGCCACAATGATTTTTTTTTGCAGTGGGTGTTTGGGGAGTTTAATCAGTTTTGGGGGTTTAATTTGTTTTTAGGGTTATGCTAATCAGAAGGTGAGTTAATTAGGGTTAAATCAGGGTTTGCTTAGGTGTTAATTAGAGAGGTAAGCTGATGTGGAAAAATGAAATTTAAAGAAAAAGTTTCACATCAGCCTCATTAAACACGCCACTACCTCGGGCAGGGACCAAAACTGGGTAGATTTTCAAAAATTAAGGATTAGAGTTAAACTTTACTCCGACAATAGACCATTTTCAAACATGACTTATTACACAATGACTAAAAGCTAGTTAACCCATTAATAAAGACAATAAGTTTCAAAATGTAGCAATGTTGAATAAGGTTGAAGATTAATTGTAAGGGAAATCTTCTTAAGAACTCGACACGATATCTGTAAGAAATTTCCACAGTGAACATAATATCTCTCAAAATATAATATTTCTTTGGAGTGTGATAAGTTTTTAGCCCTCCTTCTCATTCTTGCAAGTTACTTTGGTCTTCTTCAAGCGGTTCTATAGTTAAGCTTAATTAACACAAATGACATCTATGATTTATGCTAGCAACTTCTTGGTTTTGGTGACCTTTTTAGCAATACTTTTACTTCTTGGTTGGGTGGCTTTTCAGCCTCAAGAGACGAGCCTTGTGCACTCTCAACTGAATTCAACTGAATTATTGACCATCAACCATGGTCGTTGTATTTTCGACACGTCGTTTGTGAGAGTGACTCGATTGATGGTATTATGATGTTGGAGTCTCCCCCTCCCCTTTGACTTTGTATTTGGGAGCCATGTTGGTGGAGATTGTTAATATTTTGCTAGAACAACAACACATATACAGATTAGAGTAGAGAGAAACACACGAAAGCTTTGGTCACGCAGTTCGGTCAAATCTCCTACGTCTACAACTATAGAGCAGTTATAGTTCTGTTTATTGATTTGTTATGAATACACTAATTAGGGTTTTAGTGTTACAAGCATCGCCCCCAACAAACATTTGGGCCAAACGCAAGGGCAAGGGTTGTGGCCGCTCTACGGCTCCGCCCCTTGCCCACTTGACATTTCCTATGGGGCATACTCAACAAATTTCTATTCGTTAGTAGTGTGTTTGTTTTCAGCATATTCCACGAGAGTCTAATATATGTACTGACATGCTTGCTTTATTGAGCCAGCATAGTCAATTTGGTCTCCAGAATTGGGCCCTGCCCTCAAGAAAGTTGACACCGCTCTGCTTGGATCAACGTTGTTGTGCTGGTTTTGCTTTGTGTTTTTTTTTTTAGTTTCATTGGATCACATAAAAGAAATGTAGACAATAAACATAAAATAAGATAAAAAGAAAACAAATGATTTAATTTCATACACATATACACATTGTTTTGATAAAAATGAAGAGTAAAATGGTATCTTTATTTATTCCTTTTGATGAAAAATAAAATAAAAAATTAATGTGGTATATATTACTCAATATTAAATAAAAGGTAAACTTTCAATAAAAAAAGGTAAATTTTATGGGTGCATGAAGAATTTTATAAGCATGGTACATGAATGACATATAATCTATAATTTTTTTAGTATGTAAGGTTATAAGCATGTTTTTTTTTTTGGTTAAGGAGGTTATAAGCATGTTATAAGTTAGTCCTTGACCAACCCACCAGATATGTCACCTCTTCCTCACACCTGGAAGCCCATAATCTAGAAACCGAATCAACCCAATAAAGGGAAAGAGCAAGAAGCCAAACAATGTAAAAATCCCATTAACCTTGTTATAAAAAGATGTGAAATTGAAAATAGAGTGAGATTGAGTTGTGAATAAATGTTTGAAGGAAATGAAAAACATGAAGATATGGATGAATGTTTGTGATTATTGCAATAAAAGTGGGGTCATTACTAAGTTAACTAAATAGAAGTTGGGTCATTTTGCAAATGCTAAAAGAATGAGTATAAATTGTAAAATCTAATCCACTCATACGTGTATTAATTTTTTTTTTTTGAAAGTCGTGTATTAATATTACCGGTACATATCACTAGTGTTTTTTGGATAAGGACATATCACTAGTATATCACACACATTTATAATTTTGGGCATCGAAGCAAGAACAAGAATAAAAATATTTCTTTAAATCACTCAATATTTATCTTAGAGTAAAATCTAACTTATTAACATTTTAACATTTGTCTTATAAAATTTAAACCCATGAAATATGTCAGCATATTATAAGCCACCTAAAACTACACATATGTTATCTAAATACCTAACTTCAGAAAAACTATTGGTAAACCACGCCCCTCAATAGTGGTGTTCTTGCGGGGTGGAATAATGTCTTACATTAATTACTTTCTAATTACTCCTCTCCTTTTTTCTCTGCAACAAACCAAAAATAGGTAGCTAGCTGCCTAGCTCATCTTGGGGCTGATTCTCTCTATTTAGGAGGAGTCTGTTTTCATTCCCAAACATAGACAGTGAGAGTAAGTGCTGAACACCTTGCATATGTTCCAAAGATCTAGTCCTTTTCTAGATCACACCGTGTTGAGTAATTTGTGATAAGTCAGTGAAAATTAATTATTGTTAGTGAAATTTTACATAAGTTTTTTTTTGGCTATAGACTTTAATTATTGTTAGTGAAATAATGGAAAACTTTGTTTAGGGAAGTGATTAAATAGACAATAATGGTCTGTTTTTTTTTTCAGTTTTTAAAATAGTTTTTAGTTTTTAAAAATTTAAAACTTGTTTAATACGACTTGTTTTCAAAAATTATTTTTAACAAAATTCTTATTTTCACTTTTTAAAACTAAAACAGCTAAAAGATATTTTCAGTTTATATTTTTAGTTTTTAAATATCAGATTTCTAAATATTGGAAAACATGTTATTCTAACTGTTTTCTTCTTCTAAAAAATGTTTTTGAAAACTGAAAACTAAAACTGTAGTCAAACAGATCCTTAAATCAATAGTGGTGACACTTTAATAACTGTAACAATTACTTATCATGCTATAAATACCGATGAAATGCAAAAAATAACAAGTAACATAATTTAGTAGTTTGGCTCCTTTAAACATTTAGTCTTAGGGATTCGATTTACGGACACTGCATATGAAGAATCATTTGTTGGGAGAGGTGTACTCACATAAGTGATTTGCCTCTACCCATTTAAGTAATTTTAGAGTCTCGAAAGATTAATCTCATGATTGTCGGCTGTGAGAATACATTAGGAACCAAGCATAAATAAATAAGAGTAAAATACACTCACCCCCCTCAAGGTTTGTTAGAATTACACTCCACCCCATTCTTATCTAAAATCTACACCCCACTCCATTTTATATAGAGGCAAATTTAGTGACGAAAAATATTCTTCATTAATAATTAATTATTATTTAAATTGTTAATCAATAATTTCAAAAAATATTTTCAATATAATCCAATAAATTTAAAAATGTAAACATTACAGTCCCCCTCACTCACTCAATCGTGTTCTTCTTCCGTAAATTCACAATGCAAATTTTGCAATAGCACACCTGACCGGTTGACAAACCATATCTCAAACACAGTGAAACATGCTTGTATTTTCATATTTGGTAATAATTCAATTTGAATTAAAATAATCTCTTTATACCTCTCATTTTCAAAATTGGATTGTAGACCCTAAAAGCAACACAAATGGGTGAAGAAAATTGAGAAACAAAATTAAGAAATATGAAGTGGATCGGAGGTTATTAGAACCCTCAACGGCGCGGTGGAGCCGTTTTTAACAAAATCCAACAACATCTTAAACCAACAAAGCGTTCACTCACAACTTAAAGGGGTGAAGTTCACAAGAAGTAGTTGAACAAGTGGCTTTGGGGATGTGCGATTCACGTTCTAGGGTTCAGGTCGCAACAAAACTTTGAGGCATGGTGGTGCCATGGGGTTTCACATTATGGGACGGTGACCACCGTGTTAAAGGGAGCAAAGGCTTGGTGGTGAACGTTTGTGGTGAGAAATATGATTTGGAGATAGATGAGACGTGGACTCAACAGACAAAGTTGATGATTTTTTTAAATTTAATTCAGTAAAATTATTTTCATAAATTAATGTATGATAGTGTATATGCATTAAATTTATTTAAATTTTAACTAATTAGTAATTATTTTTTATTAGTGACGAATTTGTTTTCATCACTAAATTTTGCCTTTATAAAAAATAGGGTGGAGTGTAGATTTTAAAAAAGAATGGGGTGGAGTGTCATTTTTGCAAACCTTGAGGGGGTGAGTGTATTTTACTCAATAAATAATAATTCAGTCACTAAATAATTTCTCTTACTCTAAAATTAAGTTATTATGTACACTCCATACTTCCATTTTATAACACCTAATACAAAAAATTACGTTTATTAAGAAAGCACTAAATATGTCTAATTAATGTATTGGTTTTAAAAAATACATATATTCTTTCATATTTACCCTTTGTCATTTTCTCTCACTAGTAATTAATTGGATGACTAGTAATTAGTGGTAGGTGGTAACTAAAACTTTGAAATTGAAAACAAAGATTTTTTTTGCAATTGAGATATATAGAAGAGTACAATACTTTTTGGGGATTATTATAGAAAATGGAAAAAGAGGGAGTGATAATTTTAGCCTATAAATTCAACTTTTCATTTTCATTTTCATTGAGAGTGTTACTATCTATTACCATACCACCAAAACGTTTGGTATTTCTTCTCTTCTTCCTCATTTCCTCTTATGCACTCCCACACTGTGAACAATAATTCTACAAAGCTTGGACCTTTTCATCTTCCTCTTCCACTTTTTGTTTCTGGGGTGTCCCCTTTCTTTTGATTCTCCAGTGGATCAACACAGAGTTGGAACTCAAAGCATGGAAATGAGCTTTGCTTTTTGAGGCCCCTCTGTGAGTTTTCCCCTCATTTTATACCTCAACATCTTCATGCATGATGATAGTTTCATATTTTCAGGCATTTTTTTTACATAAAGTATGTGCATTTCAAACATTAATGATGTTGATGATGATACATTTACTAGCTCTGTAGTGCATGATCCTGTTTTCCCTTGTTTTGTTGTGTGATTCATAGTTGAAAATTTCTATTTTCTTGGTGTTTAGGTTTGTTTTGAAAGTTTATTGTAATAAAGACTTGATTTTTCATCCAGAACTTTCTTAAAGGAAGAATTTTTTTGTTTTCCCAGAATTTTTATGTGGTTTACATACTATTTCCAAAGCTTTCCATAGTTGAATCATGGCTGCTGAGACTTCTGGTGACCCAAATTTGTTAAGAGGTTCAGATTTTGGAGATGGTGGGAGAGTGACTTTGAAGCAGCACCCCACATTTGAGGAAAATCAAGGCCGTTCAGTAGTGAGGAAGAGAGCATTAGCATTAGATAACAGTAAATCTCCTGACGCTTCTGTTAAGAAATCAAAATTGTCTTCATATGATGATGAGGATGATGCTGATGATATATTGGACTCCCTGGAGAGAGAGATTGAGTACTGCACCATAGCACTTCAAAATAAGAAAAAGAAAGTTGCTTGTATTAGAAAAATCAATGAAGTTTACAAGAAAATGCAGAAGAAAATTGAAGATTGTGTCTGTGATTTTGTCCAGAACGAAACACTGCATGGTTTGATGGAGGACTTGATTAGAGAGCGCGAGCTACAACTCAAGACCAAAGAGGAAGAGCTTGATGCAATAAAGAAGTTAATTGATGGACAAGCAAAAGAACATGAGTCAGAAAGGAAGAAGTTAGATAGGGTAATCTCAGAAAGGACTTTTCAAGAGAAGAAATTTGACTTGATGAACAATCAAATTAAAGGTCGGCTTACGGAGCTTGGGTCAATACAGGCGAAACTTGAAGTTGGAGTGGAGGAGTTTAAGTTAAAAGAAGAGGAATTTAGTCGCCAAGCAAAGGATCTTGAGTCAAAAAGAAAGCATCTTGAAGAGCAACTACAGGAGCTCAAGTTAAAAGAGAAACAACTGATAGGTCAAGAGAAGGAGCTTGAATTAAAAAACAAGCATTTTGAAGGTCAGGTGAAGGTGTTTGAATTAAAAAAGGAGAAATTTGAAAGCCAAGCAAAGGAGCTCAAATCAGATGAGAGAAGAGAGAAGCAAAATGAATTACCAGTAAAATCATTTAAAGAGGAAAATGAATTGGGTAAATATTCTTCTTTATCCAGTTTATTGAAACAACTTTATTTCATATGTTTCTTTTAATGATGTTGATATTTCTAGTCACCTGATCTGCCTAATTTGTATTGTTAGTCAAGTTAAAAAGCTTCTCTAGTTTTCATATCCACAACATGCACGAGCATGGAGACATGCATTTCCAAAATTATTAAGATCTATTGTTTTGCCCATTTTAAACATTTTCAGAAGCTCTTGAATTGTAAAACTCTGATGTTGTATCTCTAGAAAACTCTGTTACTGGAACATATAGATTAGTAGATTATGGTAGTTTTGATTTTTCAACTATATCGAAACTGTGTGAGGCTTTACGGGTTTCAATGATGGTTCATTATCTTGACAAACCACAGGGGCACTTGAAGTCCTATTGGTGCATATTGCAACTAACTTTTTATTGCTTCATCTATAGTGATATAGTGATATTAATTGTAACTATAGAATGGGTTTTCCACAGTCCCTTTGCATTTCAACCTTGGAGAAAATTTTCATTGTTTCATGTTATGTTCTATTTTTTAAAATTCCTATATCACCTTGATTTACTGATGCTTCTATAATTATAAAAAAGTTTATAACTTTAAATATCTGCTAGCTAAATATGCAGTTACATCTTACAGATGAACCTGAACTGCCTGACCATCGGATTCTAGTTGATCTTGAAGCAACATCGGATCCAGCAAAAGTTGTCTTGGATATAATACAAAAGCCCATTGTTCCGCTGTTTAAGAACAAAGAAAAAGCTTTTATTATGGATAGCAGCCACATCTTTCTGCTCAAACAACTTTTGAGAATCTCACCACATATTAAACCTTGTGTAAGAGTAGAAGCAATGAAGCTTGCACTTGATTTGGAAGGTAACATGAGAACAAGTTCTAAAAATCCTTTGGAGATTCTCGGATTTCTACTCCTTCTGTCAATATATGGATTGGTTCCTTTCTTTGATGAAGAAGAAGTTTTAAAGCTTTTAAAATTTGCAGGCAAAAGCTCTGGTATGTTCACTGAATTACCTTTTTGCCAACAATATCTCTGTTTCTTTCTGTGACAGAGCCACTATACTTAACTTATTTTCATCTCACTCAACAATAGGTTATATCATATATCAAATGTGTTAATATTGAATTCAGATTCTCTGCTGCCTCTGCATCTATTGAATCATCATAAATTCTTCAATTTAGTAAGCTGTTCTTTATTTAGAATAACCCTAGCCATTGATTACAAAAATAAGGGCCTAGAGTTGAGCTGGAAGGAAGAGAGCCTCTGCTGTAGAGGATCCAAATTAGTTAATTAATTTCACAGCCATTCTTGCATGCTGCAGATTTCATTCAGAACCTTGTTAAGAAGGAGCAACATATTGAAGCTGTTAGATTCATCTGTGCATTTAAATTGGCTGACAAGAATCAGCCTGTCGATCTCTTGTGGGATCACATACAGAATGCAAAACTGGTTTCTGAGAACACCACCTCCCTTGAAATCCAGGTTAATATTTTCGGATTCAAATCCTATCAAATAGTCTATCTTCATAATTACATAATAGTTACCTATATATATGTTGAATATGAACTCAGGATAAGGCCAGAGATCAAGAAGTTGCCACTTTGACAAATGTTCTACTGTCGATTTCAGACAACAAGTTAGAATCTGAGGGTCTACTTAATGAGATTCAAGATCGCATTCTTGAGCTAAATAGGCGAAACAGAAGTAGTGTTTGTACTGGAACCTGGTCCATCCTCAAAATGTGCAACAACCTAAGGAAAAGAAATGTGGTAAAGAAAACTTGCTAATAGACACTAGTTGGCATACATATTAAACTTTTTGATGAATTAACAGGATTGTCTATACCTTAGTTCAGATATTACATACTATGATAACAAAAATAATTATTCATTCCCTATGTGTGTGATCAATAAAAATCATTTCCGTTATTAGGGTTCGAAATGTGGAAGAGGAATGGAACCGTCTGAGTCCAAGTCAGCTGCTGCAGTTTCCTATGGTGACGTTCCGCAACAACAACAACTGAGTAGTTCTGAGCCTTCTCCCCATGCTCATCCTCAGTCCTCAGATCTCAACCACGCGGCGAAGGAGGGCGCACTTGGTGGAGAGCTTCAGAACAAGTTTGATTTCAAGGGTGCGGATGAGGGGGACGCTGAAACTCGTGAGAAAGATTTAGACTTTAACGATCAGGAATCTGGTAAAGGTGAAGGATGTGCTGAAGATTGTTTAATCTACATGAAGACTGGGAGTTGCAAGTTTGGATCCAGTTGCAGGTTTAACCACTCCATTAGGAGGAGAAGCCAGGCTGTTAAGGAGAAGGCTGGAGAAGCAACAGAAAGATCAACAGAAGTATGCAGGAATTATCAAAGGTATGGGGTTTGTAAGTATGGAAAAGCTTGTTGGTATATCCACACAAGAGGAAACAGTTCTGATCAGGCATCTGAGAGGAGCATGAACAACCCAGCAACCGAAACGAATGTCCGTCAAAAGCAGATTTCAGTTGAAGAAGAGTTGCCAGAAAGGCCTGGTGAACCTGAATGCCAGAACTATTTAAAAACTGGGGATTGCAAAGAAGCAACAGAAAGATCAACAGAAGTATGCAAGAATTATCAAAGGTATGGGTTTTGTAAGTTTGGAAAAGCTTGTCGGTATATCCACACAAGAGGTAACAGTTCTGATCAGGCATCTGAGAGGAGCATGAACAACCCAGCAACCGAAACGAATGTCCGTCAAAAGCAGATTTTAGTTGAAGAAGAGTTGCCAGAAAGGCCTGGTGAACCTGAATGCCGGAACTATTTAAAAACTGGGGATTGCAAAGAAGCAACAGAAAGATCAACAGAAGTATGCAGGTACTATCAAAGATATGGGGTTTGTAAGTATGGAAAAGATTGTTGGTATATCCACACCAGAGGGAACAGTTTTGATCAGGCATCTGAGAGGAGCATGACCAACCCAGCAACCGAAACGAATGACCATCAAAAAAAGATTTCAGAAGAAGAATTTCCAGAAAGGTCTGGTGAACCTGAATGCAGGAGCTATTTAGAAACTGGGGATTGCAAATCTAAATCTGATTGTCTGCCTCTACAAAACCTCAGTGACAAGGGTCTGCCTCTGAGGCCCGACCAGAACGTCTGCTCGCATTACAGTTGCAAATTTGAATCAGCTTGTAAGTATCCTTACTACCCATGATGATGCCTAGACTCAGCCCGCAATCCTACACAAAAACTCAGCTAGTGTGGAGGTGGCAGGGATGGGTGGAATTGCAGATGCAAGTGTTGTGAGGATTCAGCAATCTGTGTAGATTTTTTTGCCAAAGATCTTTTGTGATAGCAAGTGATAGCTTCTAAGAGAAGTTATTGTAGTTGTTAGATGATAATGATAATAGAGTGAAGTTAGTTAAAACAGAAAGTTAGTTTTACTATTTTGTTTTGGTCATTTTGTTAGCACTGTTATCAGTTAGTTGTGCACATAGCAGTGCTATATAAGCCAGTGTATCTCCTGTACAATAAGTAAACTTTCCATGGCTTTGCCCAAGGTAACATAAGCTTTGCAGAAAGTAGCAGCATATAAAAGTCAAATAGATGTTTTGATGTATTTATTTCAGTTAACATGTGCATCTGTAGATTATCTTTCCTTTCTGGTTTGTTTTCTCTAACATCTGCATCTGTAGAAAGAACTGTGAATTTGGATTATCTTTTGTAAAGCCCTCTCATTTGAACTGATAGGTGTTGATGCCAGGATCAATTTTACAAAAAGGCATTCATCATAAGACATGAAAACTGATTATTTGCAGAAAATTAGGACAAACATCTGCCATATTCTTCACAATAATTGATTTGTGTCTAACTTTGACTCAAACTCTGAATTTTTTTTCATCTTTCACATATATAGATCAAAGGTCAAAAGAAGTAGTATTTATTTATTCCTAGCAAAAGATAAACATAATCTTAATATTTACGTTTATTTTGAGTGCTGTTCCTCTCAGTGAAGCTCACTACAGCAAGCATCTTTTATGAATTTAAGATAAAATCTCATTTGTAACACAGCAAGCATCTGGGGTGAAGTCTTCTTTTTTTCTCATTTGTAACACTTGGATTTAAGATATCCAAGTAGAGAAATCAATTTTCTTATCATTTGGATCAATAGATGTTGAAACTAGGATAATTTATTCAAATAGAAGATAACAGTTTATTCATCAACCAATAATGTTTGTCAATGAATTTTTGTTTGACCTCATTTTCACCTCCACCTAAACTGAAATGAAATAAATAAAGAGAAATGAGAGATATGATGATTGATGTGATAGAAAAAGAGGTGAGCAATAACAAAAAAATGTGAAATTGAGTTGAAAGAAAAGTGAGTTTAAATCTATGTTATGAAACTCAACTCGACCGATCAAACCGGGACTCGAACCTATCACTAGGCCAATCTATTATTTAGATTGAATCTGCATCTAGATCGCTGTTATCTTCGGTAGACTTGGCGGAGTTCTAGCAAATAATAGCTTGCTCTCTTGGAACAATAACGTTACAAGCTTCTTTCTTTCTTGGCCAACAACAATTGTTTTTTCACATCTCCCCTATCTCTTGCATGACGGGAGCTTTTAACCCCTCATCCCCCCTCATGTGGCTTCTTCCTATTTCATAGGGGCTTCTACCCTATTTGAGACATTCTCTCTTTTACGCAGCGACGAATCCATAAATTTTATGTTTTGGGGGCATTATACGCATAAATTTATAGTCTTAACAACTTGGCTAGTGTTATTAAAAGTATTAATTTCTTAGAGATTTTTCATATTTACAAAATATTGAATTATAGTTTCACTTTTAATTCTATAAAAAATTTCTCTCCATACTGAAAAAATTGATGAATCATTTGACATCTATCTTCCTTACCGCTTTGTTTGGTAGAACCGAATATGTGAAAAGAGATTTAGTAAATAGAAAAGTTGAGAGGAGGAACCTCACTCAACTATGTAGAAAAGAAAAAAAAATAGTTAAATACTTAAATTCACACATTATTTTGATAGAGAGAAAGGAGTAGTTTCGGATGTATCGAAAAAAAAGATAAAGAGAAAGGAGAAAGAAAGTAAATTTTCTCTTTATTTATTTAATTGGATTGGATGGAATCTCACATTAATAACTTTATATTGTTACTCACGCCAACACCTATGTAGCCAAACCAAAAATAGGTAGATATACTCTGATCATGATTTTCAGTAGACTCTGTTTTTATTCCCTTTCATTGATACTCAGTAAGTGCTGCTACCTACTCAACACTGAACTGAACATCTTTCTCACATGCCATAGCATATTAGCATTGATCAACTTTTGATTCAAAAAGTTTCAATTTTCGTGGACCCCACTGCCATTACCCACAACGTTGTTTAGCAAAGTTTGAACCTGTTGTCCTGTTCTTCTCTTCTTTCTTCCTCATTGCTTCTTCATTCTCCACACACTGTGAACACAAATTCTACCTTCAAAGCTGCCACCTTTTTGTCTTTTTCTTCAATTTTTTGCTTCTGGGGTGCCTCCATTTCTTTTGATTCAGCTGCTGATCAACACAAAGCTCAAAGCACAACTCATTTTGAGACCCCTTTGTGAGTAACACTCTGTTTTCCCCTCATTTTGTACCAAAACATCTTCATGTATTATGATAGTTTCATATTTTCAGCATTGTTTTTACACAAAGTAGGTGCATTTCCAACAATAATGATGATGATTATGATATATTTACTAGCTTCTGTAGTGCAAGATGTTGTTTTCCCTTGTTTTGTTGTGTGATTCATAGTTGAAATGTCATTTTATTGGTGTTTAGGTTTACTTTGGAAGTTTATTGTTGTAATACTTGATTTTTCATCTAGAACTTTCTTAAAGGAAGTTTCTTTTTTTGCTCCCAGGATTTTTATGTGGTATACACACCATTGCCAAAGCTTTCCATAGTTGAATCATGGCTGCTGAGGCTTCTGGTGAACCAAATTTGTTAACTGGTTCTGATTTTGGAATTGATGATGATATCCCTATCCAGATTTCTGATATGGGAACATCTAGCAGTAACTTTGATGATCCTACTACATTGCCTGTTAAGAGACCATTAGATAACAGTGAATCCTCACACAATTTGGTTAAGAAATCAAAGTTGTCTTCATATGATGATGATGATGATGATGGTGATGATGATGATATTGCTTTTTCCTCCATAGTGAAAAAGACGGCCGTATCAGCTGATCATTCATTATCCATGTTGAAGAAGTTCATAGACAAAGAACTTGCCTTGGTAGAAAGATCATTTGAGGAATGCCAAAGGAAGAGGCAAGTAGAAGAGCAGAGATTGCACTCGCTGCAGATGAAAATTGAAGAATGTGTCTGCGATTTTGTGACCAGGGAAACACTGCATAATTTGATGGAGGACTTGGTTAGAGAGCGCGAGCTACAGCTCAAGACAAAAGAGGTAGAAATTCATCAAGTCATGCATAAGATGAATAAAGAACGGGAAGGAAAGGAAGAGGAACTTGAGGTTCTTTGCCAAAAGATTGCTCAATGTACTGCGGAACTCAAGACCAAAGAGGAAGAGCTTGATGCAACAAAAAAGTTAATTGATGGACATGAAAAAGAACTACAGTCAGAAAGAAAGAAGTTACTTCAGGAAATCTCAACAAAAACTGGTCAGCATGCTCAAATGAAAAAGGACTTGGAGACAATGAAGAAGCAACTTGATGGCCAGATGAAGGAGCTTGAGTCAATGGAGATGCAACTTGAGGGCCGTGAGAAGGAGGTAAACTTAAAAGAAAAGGAATTTGTAGAACAAATGAAGGATGTTGAATCCAAAAAGAAGCATTTTGAAAGCCTAATGGAGGAGCTCAAATCAAAAGAGGAGCAACTTGAAGGCCGAGCGGAGGAGCTTGAGTTAAAAGAGAAGCAAATTAAAGGCCAAGTTAAGGAGTTGGAATCAAAAGAGGAGGAACTTGTAGAAAAAGTGAAGCGTGTTGAATCAAAAGAGAAGCATTTTGAAAGCCTAATGGAGGAGTTCAAATCAAAAGCAAAGCAACTTGAAGGCCGAGTGGAGGAGCTTGAGTTAAAAGATAAGCAACTTAAAGACCAAGTTAATGAGGTAGAATCAAAAGAGGGGGAATTTGTAGAACAAGTGAAGGACCTTGAATCAAAAACGAAGCATTTTGAAAGCCTAAAGGAGGAATTTGTAGAACAAGTTAAGGATATGGAATTGAAAAAGAAGCATTTTGAAAGCCTAATGGAAGAGCTTATATCAAAAGAGGAGCAACTTGAAGGCCGAGTAGAGGAGCTTGAGTTAAAAGAGAAGCAACTTAAAGGCCAAGTTAAGGAGTTGGAATCAAAAGAGGAGGAACTTGTAGAAAAAGTGAAGCGTGTTGAATCAAAAGAGAAGCATTCTGAAAGCCTAAAGGAGGAATTTGTAGAACAAGTTAAGGATATGGAATTGAAAAAGAAGCATTTTGAAAGCCTAATGGAAGTGCTCAAATCAAAAGAGAAGAAACATGAAGACCAACTAAAGGAGCTCATGTTAAAAGAGAAACAGCTAATAGGTCAAGAGAAGGAACTTGAGTCAAAAAACAAGCATTTTGATAGAGTAGAGAAGGAACTCAAATCAAAAAAGAAGCAATTTGAAGGTCAGGTGAAGAAGTTTGAATTAAAAGAAAAAAAATTTAAAGGCCAGTTGGAAGAGCTTGAATCAAAACAGAACCATTTCAATAACCAAGCAAAGGAGCTCGAGTCAAAAAAGAAGCAACTTGAAGGTCGAGAGGAGAAAATTGTGTTAAAAGAGAAGCAACTCAAAGGCCAAACTGTGGAGTTTGAATCAAAAGAGGAGAAATTTGTAGAACAAGTGAATGATCTTGAATCAAATAAGAAGCATTTTGAAAGTCTAATGAAGGAGCTCAAATCAAAAGAGAAGCAACTTGAAGGCCTATCGAAGGAGCTAAATTTAAAAGAGAAGCAACTTGAAGATCGAGTGAAGGAATTTGAATTAAAAATGGAGAAATTTGAAATACAAGTAAAGGAGCTCAAATCAGATGAAAGAAGCGAGAAGAGAAATGAAGTATCAGTAAAATCATTTGAAGATGAAAATGAATTGGGTAAATATTCTTCTTTATCTAGTTTATTGAAACAACTTCGTTTCATCTGTTTCTTTTAATGACTTTGATATTTCTAGTCACCTGATCTGCCTAATTTATTAGAATATATTTTTGGCACATTTTTTAAAACTTTCTGAAGCTCTTAAATTGAAAAACTCTGATATTGTATCTTTAGCTAAGTGTCTTAATGTTAAACCCTAATCTATATGATATAGATTAGTAGATTAATGTAGTTTTAGTTTTTCAAATATATTGCAACTGTGTGAAGCTTATGGGCTACAATGTTGGTTCATTATCCTGACAAACCACAGGTGGACTGGTATTGCTATTAGTGATATGAAGATATTTATTTTAACTGAGTATCAAAAGGTATTATCACCTTGATATACGGATGCTTCTACAAATAAGAAAGAGCTTAAATATCTAATACTACTAGCTAAATTTGTAGTTATATCTTATGCAGATAATCAATTTTGTCCCTCCATTGATGGAAGAAGTTTGCAGTTCCTATCAAATGAGAAAGCAGATGAACCTGAATCGTTTGAAAATGACATTCTAGCTAATCTCAAAGCAACATCAGATCCATCAAAACTCGTTTTGGATATCATACAGAACCCCCTTATTCCAACGTGTGCCGAGGGAGATAATGCTGTAATTCTTGATAGCACTCACATTGTTCTTCTAGAACAACTGATGCAAATCTCTCCACATGTTAAACCTCATGTGAGAGAAGAAGCAATGAAGCTAGCAATTGATCTGAAAGCTAACATGAGAGCTAATACTGAGAACTCTTCGCTAGTTCTGTGTTTTCTACTCCTCCTTTCAATTTACGGATTGCTTCCTTGTTTTGGTGAAGATGATGTTTTAAAGCTTTTTGAATTTGCTGCTCATCACAAGCAATCTGTAGAGCTGTTTCGGAACCTGGGTTTTGCCGACAAGGTCCCTGGTATGTTCACTGAATTACTTTTTGTTACCAGTCTCTCTGTCACATTTTAACTTCTCTTGTTCTCTTTCCTAACCCTTCAATTAAAATTTGATACATAGCAAAGAGAAAACTTCTATTGTCTGAGGTGTTTACTTCCTGGCTTGGAATTTTGAATTAAGTCCTTTTGCTTAGTCATGGTTAACTAGAACTGATTTTCTGGCTGCAATCAGTTTTCATGAACTAAAATTTCTTGCATCCTGCAGATTTTGTTCAGACCCTTATTAAGAAGCAGCAGCATATTGAAGCTGTTAGATTCATCTGTGAATTTAAATTGGCAGACCAGAGTCAACCAGTTGATCTCTTGCGGGAATACACGCAGAATGCAAAACTGATTTCTGAGAGCTGTTGCAGGAACACCAAATCCCTTGAAATCAAGGTTAATTTTTTCTTATTTCGAATTCTAGTTTCTCAAATATTCTATCTTCATAGTTACATGGTAGTTACATTTTGAATATTAACTCAGGATAAGGCCAGAGATCAAGAAATTGCTACCCTGAAAAGTGTTCTACAGTGCATTTCAGACAACAATCTAGACTCTGAGGGTCTAATTAGCGAGATTCATGATCGCATTACTGAGCTAAATAGGCAAAATGGCAGTGGTGTTTATTTCCTAAGGAAAAGAAATGTGGTAAAGAAAAGATTCTAATGGGTACTTGTTGGGGGTACATGTTGAACTTCTCTGATGAATTAACAGGACTCTCTATACCTATGTAAATAGTCTGTAAAGAAAGAATTGAAGAGGGGAAACTCATTATAAATTTACAGGGTTGTCTCTATTTCTTACTATTTTTTTTTCTTTTGTATTTTGGTTTTTTCTTATTTCCCAAAGGCTTAGATTTGATATCTAGAAATTGGACCCTGTTTAAGTTGAGATAAGTTGGATGAACCTATTAAGTTAGTGAGGTTTTTCAATGTCTATCTTTTGTATTTATAAGACTCAGTCAATTTTTACAAAACTTCAACTGCAGATGTTATTTAAGGGAAATGAAGCTCTATTTCAATTGAACGGTTAGATGTTGATACCAGGATCAATTTATTTTTAAGGACAAGTAACATATTACTCTACAATGTAATGAAAAATTGAAAACTACTGTTATACACAAATTTACCAGAAACACATATGAATTGTACATGCTAATTAGATTTAGAAATTTAACAAATTGTTTTGAATGAGTTATTCCTGCGATGAAGACTACACAGTTCTTTTCTTTTAATTAACTAAAGAAGGTTGATTTTGTATGAGGGACGTGATGATAGAATGTAGTGTTTTCCAATCCAAATTGGTTTATCCTACCACCTAAACTATATCAATGGCTTATGTTCCTTCATGAACATCGAGATGAGGTATAGTACCTAAGGTGCAAGGGAAGTGATGTGAGATTCCTAGAGAGAATGAGAGCGTAACCGCTTAGAGAGAGAGTGTAACTGAATTTCAAGTTTGTTATTTCTCAAATGAGCTAAGAGTCCTTTACATTTGGTATCCCTCCCCTATTTATAGTTGGGGCAGTTGGGCTTAGCGCCTCTAAATCATTCTAATGGGCCCGTTGGGCCTCCGGGATGAAGGCCCAAGTCCCTGGTCCGCTCCTCGCCTTAGGCCAGCGCTCCTAGGCGAGGGACCCTGGAGTCTCGCTCAGTCCACAAGTCCACAAGACACCGAGCTCAAAGCATGAGAGTTAAGTGTGTCTTTAAACAAGAAGAAACAAGACGATGGCCATAAGAAGCTAACTAGTGCTAAAAAATAAGGTACGGAAATAAAGAGCAATTGCCAACATGGCTTGGTAATTTAAAGTTTAAAAATTTAAAGTTTTGAACGCCTAGTCACGCTTCATTGGCGACTTGAGTCCACAAGCAAGCTTGTGACGACGATACTGGATCTGCTCGCCCCGCCGTAGTTACGCACGTGCCCTGAATCGTGACCCCTTGTTATGTGTCGAGCCTTCGCCACATGTTGCGCCCTGAAGCGAGACAAAAGTCAGCGAATCCAAGGAATCTCAACCGCTATCTTTGAAACGTCCTTTCGAATCACAGTAGAGCCTGACAATTTGAATTTAAACCAATAAGCTTCAACTGTTGTAACCTTTCGTTCAATGCATTATTTTCCCTTTCCCCAAAACTCGCGCCGCACTCCCTTGAGTAATCATTTTACCCTGCCACGTCAAGGCACGGTTTCCCAACCGCTACTCTCCCCGGCCTTTAAATCCTTTCCCCTTCCATTATTTACCTCTTTCCATCAACTGTTCTCACATTCATTCCTCACTCTCACACTGGTTCCCTTTGCCGATCTTGCAAACTCAAAGCTCCGGCCCCTCTTGCTCCTCTTCTCACAGTCATTTCCTGGTTAGTTTCTTATCCTTTCTTTCTCCTTCTATTTTTACGATGCCTTCCGCAGGGGCCCTTTCCTCCGTAGAGGAAATCAAAGCCCATCGCTTGGCAACCTTTGCCACTCTCCCTTCCCCCATCTCCGAGGCTCCTGACCAGGGGGTTCTTGACCAACCATCAGAACTTTCTACCAGAGAATCCTTTTCTGACCTTGCCCACAGGGCTAGTGGGCTTTGCTGTTCTCCGCTATTAGAGGGCCTCGTTCGCACCGCCGGCTGCCAAGAGCAAGATCGCCCTTGGCAACACCGTGTGTTTAATGACCCCAAGTATTCCCACTTCTTCTTTGTATCTGAATACTTGTTTCTTGATCTTGGTGTTAAACTTCCCTTTTCACCCTTTCTCACCCAAGTGCTGTGTGACATTAACGTTTCTCCTTGCCAACTTCACCCTTGCTCCTGGGCCTATCTGAAGTGCTTTGAAATTCTCTGTCGCAGCGTTGATGTGGTGCCTTCCCTTGCCCTATTTTCTTTTTTCTTCGAAGCAGATCCCCAATCTCTGGAGACCCATGGTTGGGTCATTCTGGTGCCCAGGCCGGGCCGCGAACGATTTGCCCCTTACCAGGTTGGTCCCGAATCTTGCCTGGCCCGCAGGTACTTCCGGGTCATCGTCCACCCTGCCTACCCCACGTCGTTTACACAGAAGGGTGGGAAGGCCCTTTTCCCTTTTTATTGGACACAATGTCCCAAAACCACGCCTAATTCCCTCGAAACGCGCTCCTCCTCTCAAGAGAATTTCGCCATTGGTGTCTTATCCCAACTTCCTCTTTTCAGTTGCGCTGACCTGCTTGGCGCTTCCCCAGGATCCAAACTATTTCCTCGATTAGGTTTTTCCTTTTACCGCCCTCTTCACTCCTTCCTCTTAATCTTCTTTGCTTCTAACGATTCCTTCCTTTGTTTTTTAGGGAACATGAAGTTTTCTACTTCCGAACTGCTGGAGGCCTTCCTCTCCGGGAACGTTAAGGCACCTTCTCCGGCCCAAGTTAGAGAGAAAAGGCGAAGTTTGCCGATGAACGAGGGCTCACCCCAGAAAAAGAAACTGGGTGAAACAGGCTCCCAAGTCGCACCTCTGATTGATGCGGGCGAGGGACCCATTGCGCCCGCCCCGGCTGTCTCGGATAGCACACGTGACTCCTTGGTGCTCGATCATCATGGATAGGCGAACACTCCCCCTACTGTGGATACCTCTTGCCCCTTGACCTCGATGGCGGGCCAGCAGCCTCCGACCTCTGACCGCCCGCCGTCTCCTCCGCCCGTCCAGACTGCTCGTGATTCACCACCCCCCAAGGTTGGCGGCGAGGAAAAGGAACTTCCCTCGGACCGCCCAAAGGACCCCTCCAGCAGCTCTTCCGCCGATCCCTTCTCCTTCCTACTCTCTCACCCTTATCTTGAGAAATTGAGGGAAGTTCCCAGCCAAAACCCGCAGGAGGTTGCCCAAGAAGTTGTGTCAAGTCTTCTTCGCGCCGGCTGTCTGTTCGCCCAGGTGGCTTGGCATGCTCGGCCCCTCACCAGGATTGTGGGGCTCCGCCAAGAGAAGGAAAGGCTGCATTCCATCAACCTTCAAGCTAACGAGACCTGCTCCAAGTTGTCCACCCAGTTAGCCACTGAGGTGGATAAGACCAAGAAGATGTAGAAAAAACTTGCGGAAGCGAAGCTTGCACAAGTAGGGGCGGATGAGAAGGAGAAGGAACTTGAGAACCAGGTTGAGGGACTCCGTAAGGACCTTAGCGCCAAGGAGGCCATTATAGCTTCTCAAGAGGGAAACCTTGCTGCTAAAGATAAGGAGATTGCCGATCTGCGTGAAGGGCTGACGACCAAAGGTGAGTTACTTGCTGAGGCCCGGTCAGATTTGGAATCGAAATGCAAATTCTTGGCCGAGAAGGATGCCCAGGATGTCGCCCTGGAAGAGCAGATAAGGAGATAAGCTGCTTTCGCGACGGCCAACGAGCGTATCCGCGGCTTCCTAATTTGTAAAGCCCAGGTCAAGCACCTCCATCCAAGTGTCAACCTTGAACCCCTGGGGGTTTTCAAAAGGATTACCCCTGCCGGACTGGTGGGTCGGGAAGATCCGCCGGAAGTCGCTCACGTTGACCTTGGAGACGCTGTGGAATAAGAGAGAAAAGTGTAATATTAATTTGTTTGAAGTTATTGTGACGTTTTGCACCTTTTAATTTCGTTTAAAACTCTTTGTTTGTATTTTGCTTTCAAGTTTGATCAATTCAACTTTATTTCTTTACGTTTTGTGTTTGTTTTAGCGCTATTCCGGAGTTTTCTTTTCTCTTAACACCCCCATAGTTCCCTTGTTCCTGAATTACGTCTGACGACATTGATGGTGTGCTTTGTTTAACTAGGACTTCTGCTCAATTTTTGAACTGAGGCTTTCGTCACACCAATATTTTCCGTCAGAGCAGGTGTGGCCTCGCCGGTTTTGCCCCGGCGAGGACTTATTGTTGCTAGGGACCCAATGGCCATATAGGCTTACCCAGACTTATGCCTAGTTATGTTCGCGCGCCCATATTTCGGGGGGACTTTTGGGATAAGAAGCTTATCCGCACACATCGCCGACGAGTGACGGCGAGCTGCGTCGGCTTTTCCGGAGCGATGCCTAGACTTCAAGGTCGTGTTGGGATCGCCACCTTCAGAGAATTTTTCCCACCTAGCTCTCGCCGCAATTTAGTGTGATTGAAATTGCTGGATACAACTTTTGTATTTTCAATCAGACGTGATAGTCAACAAACTCCCGATATGGAGAACAAGAACGTGTCTTTGTTTTTACCATTTAGGTGCTTTGGCCAACAAACTCTCGAAATGGAGAACAAGAATATGTCTTTGTTTTTACACCTTAAATCTTCGCGAGACGCGCCTAACTGATCATCCTCGCGTCGAGACCAACTCCCTGTCAATCCTTTAGCTGTAATAGTATTTCAGGCTCGCCGCGTTCCAGGAACGTGGAACTCGCCTTCCGTCCAAGCTCTCCAGGTGATAAGCCCCCTTTCCTAAGGCCATCAAAATTCTGTAGGGGCCTTCCCAGATTGGACTCAACTTATTCCCAGTGCTCCCGGTTTGTTTTTTCAGCACCAGGTCCCCCTCCTCCATCGCCCTCGGTCGCACTTTCGAGTCATACTTCGCCGCAGCTCGCTGCTTCATCGCAGCCTCTCTGATGCGAGCCTCATCGTGTGTTTCCGACAACAAATCTAACTCTACCGCCATGTTGGCAGAATTCTCGCCCTCAAACCGCGGTGTTGTTTGCCAAGAACTGTTGTCTATTTCTACGGGCAACATGGCGTCCGCCCCATACCAGTCAAATGTGATTTAAAGTGTTTCGTCCTATGATTACGTTATAAACTGCTGCAACCCGTAGGACCAGATACCTTATCCTTAGGAGCTCAGCATCCTCGCCCACTCCAAAAACTATGTCCAACTCCACATAGCCGCGTACCTGAACCTGCTTTCCCGATAAACCTACCAGGTTTCCTGTGTATGGCATCAAATCCTTGTCCTTCAGCCCCAACTGTCCGAACGCGTCCCCGTAGATGATATCTGCTGAGCTGTCTTGGTCCAAAAGCACCCTCTGCACATTGAACCCATTAATTCTTACCATTATCACTAACAGATCGTCTGTATGGGCCCTGATTCCCTCAAAATCTGCGGATGATACTACTATATCTGGATGTTGGCACCCAAATGGAGCTGGATATCCCTGGACCGATGCCACCGCCTGTTCTCGCTTTTCCCTTGCCGCTGATGTGACGCTGTCGCCGTAAGGGCCCCCTGTGATTGCATTAACCGCTCTGGCTATCGCTCCTCCCCCGTCGTCGACGTCTTCCTCTGCTTCCTTTCCTCTCGCCATATTTATCTTCTAGTCCCCTGCATTTGGCGCTCGCTTCATGTTGTCCCTGTACAACCCATGTCCTGCAACCCGTGGTTGCCTCGCCTTGATCAACCGCCTAATTTGGCCTTCAGAGATAAACAGTCACTAGTGTTATGGCCCCCCAAGTTGTGATATTCACACCACTTGGACCGGCCCTTGACGTCGTGCCAGGGGTCAATTCCGTACTCGCCACCCTCGCCTGTTTCCACAACCGTCGCCCCCAGGAGTGACTTTGCCGATTAATCGCCCGCGTTCCCCCTGCCTCTTTCGTCGGTGAAAGTTAGTTTCCCACCGAGAACGCTTTCCCATGAATTCTTTAATTAATTGGCAAACTTCCTTAACCTTCAGCACATTACTTGCCAACGACGCCTTTGCCGCCTTCAACCGTTTTCTCTTACATGCATCGTCTTCTTCTTCCATGATGTAGTCTCTCGCTCGGGTGCGTACCTCTGTCATCGAACGCGCTGGTTTCCTAACTAGCTCGCAGCTCAGCTTTCCTGACGACAATCCGCTCTTAAAAGCGCATACGCATGTCCGAGGTTCCGCCTCTTCAAATCTTGCGGACGCGGCGCTGTACCGTTCCACGTACTGCTTCAACGTCTCTCGCTCCTCCTGCCGAATCTGAAACAGATCCTCGACCTCGCCGACAGAGAACTGGCCCAGGAATTTCGACGCAAAGTCGCAGAACTTCTTTATGGATCCCTGTGGTAGGGCCATAAACTAGGTCATTGCTGCGCCTCGGAATGTGGATGGAAGCATTCTACACTTTAACGCATCAGAAACCGCGCTTATCGCCATCTTCACGTTGACACGTAGCAGATGATCTTGCGGATTGGTTCATCCGTCGTACGTCTCCAACACGAGGCTTGTCATACCGTCTGGTATGGCCACCTCTCGCATCGCTGCAGAGAACGGTTCGACCTCCGCAACAGCCTCCGCCTCCTTCTCCTCCTCATTGCACTGCTTAAGGTGATAGTATTCCAATTGCTCCTGCAAACACTCATTTTGCAGTCTTAAGTCGCCACTCAGTGCTCGGCGTGCCTCCGCACAGCGATGTCTACCTAGCCTTGCGGTGCGCGGGGAAGAAATGTGGCTCCGCTCCGGTTCCTCGCTACACCGTTGGCGAAACGATTCCATCAGGCTCCGTTGATGAACCAAGAATTTGACCTAAAATCTTCAAATCGCAGAAAACCTCACAGAAAACCGAATTTCTCTAAACCAAATTGCAATCCACGTAGTCCGGGAATCAAAATCTACCGTTTCTCATAGACGGCGTCAAATGTTCCTTCATGAACATCAAGATGAGGTATAGTACCTAAGGTGCAAGGAACGTGATGTGAGATTCCTAGAGAGAATAAGAGCGTAACCGCTTAGACAGAGAGTGTAATTGAATTTCAAGTTTGTTATTTCTCAAATGAGCTAAGAGTCCTTTACATTTGGTATCACTCCCCTATTTATAGTTGGGGGAGTTGGGCTTAGCGCCTCTAAATCATTCTAATGGGCCGGTTGGGCCTCCGGGATGAAGGCCCAAGTCCCTGGTCGGCTCCTCCCCTTAGGCCAGCGCTCCTGGGCGAGGGACCCTGGAGTCTCGCCCAGTCCAACTTATGATCACCGCAAAAGTAAGATAATCATCCAAGCAATGTGCTCTTAAGTCTTAACTATGTTTAGTAAGGTTTGATGACCCGGGATTTAAGGCTATTTTCCTGGTTTATTTGCATGTAGTTTAATATAGTTTTTAGGATATTTCGATCATTTTAGGACACTTTAGGCTTAGTTCATGCATTTTAATGTTTTCATTTAGTTTTAGTATTTTTCTATATTTTTTTTGTTATTTTTATAGATTTCATTAGGATTTAATCAAGTTATTTGAATTCGGTATCTTACTCTATCTTCTAGTTAATCTCTATTATTGGTTTTTAATTATTTTCCTTTATTATTATTGTTATTTTAGGAGAAGATGTGGAATTAATGAGCAAATCAAGGGAGAGAGCCAAGAATCTCGAAGTCTGGAGCAATCTGGATTTCCTTGCGCCAGTTCTGCACCAATTTCCTGTTGCATTTCGCGCAGACGCGCGAAGGAAGTAGCTGCTGGAAAATTCTGCGCCAGTTTTGCGCGAGTTCCTTCACGAAGTTCGCGCATTTGCGCGAAATATCTGTCAAACTCTATTTAATTGCGTTTTAAACCTAATTTAGACACTTTTTCACGTTAGAACTTGGAGAGCTGCGTTTTTGGGTTTTTGCTTAGAGCTTACTTGGTTCTTTGTCAAGATTTTGAGGTTTGGCTTGAATTTTGATTTGTTTCCATGACTATGTCAGGCTAAACTCCCTTTGTGTTAGGGTGATTGATCTAGTTTTCCTTTAAACTATGTTTTGAACCAAGTTTCAGTTATGATTATGATTTCTATTTTAGTTCTTGAATTTCTCCTCTGGTTTAATTGAAACTTTCTATTGCAATAGTTTGTCTTACTATTTTCTATGCAATTGGAAAATTGGTAGAATTTAGGGATTTGGGGAGAAGTTGAGCAAGGGTCTTTACACCTTAGGGATAAGGGTAACAAATTGCTTGTGTTTGCCTGATCTAAATTGAACTTTTATCTCTAATTAATTAGGATTAGGTACTAAGGAATTAACTATCACTAATTAATTGGAAGAGACACTTCTGCAAGGAATTGATAAGTGGACAATTAGGCTTAGCACCTTGAAACTTAATTTGATACATAATTATAACTGATTGGGGAGATACATAGGGAGAAGGTTAAAGAAATCAGGATCCCTAGTGCGCTTTTAAATTGAATTCATTTCAACAGTGTTATTTGCTTTCTTTAATTTTATTGCAGTTAAGTTACTTACGAAAAATCAATCATCTCTTTATTTTTATTTTTACGTCCCTTCATTCTAAGTTTAGTTAATTTAGAGTATAAACTACGCAATCCTTGTGGTTCGATCTTTTTATTACTTCGAGCAATCTGTACACTTGCAGATTCGCTATCAAGGTTCTTAATTCAGGTGGTTCAAGCTATTAGAGCAGAAAGGGTTCTAGGAGGGATTTCACCAGTGATTGATCACCTAATGCCATTGTCCCTGACCCATTTGGTTTAGGCTTAGAAGTGGTTGAAAGAATCAGCAATCTCCAGAAAGAGCTTGGTAAAAACACTGGTTCCTTTTTTTTTTTAGGTTTAAATACTCTAGAAGTCCCTGAAATTGTCTGACTTACGAAAATAAGTCCCTGGATTTTTTTTTTCCAATTCCGAATCCCTGAAATTTTTTTTAATCAGAATAAGTCCCTACTCGTGTTTCCAGCCTATGTGGCTCAATTTTTGCTGAGTCATTTATTCCACGTGACTTTTTTTGAATACACATGGATTAAAAAAATAAAATTAAACATCTAAATTTAAAATTAAAATCTTATTAACCTAATTAACCCTAAATCTAATTAACCTAATTTAAATATGATTGTTATTGATTTAGGGATTTAGGTTAATTAGATTTATGGTTATTTAGTGATTTAGGTTAATTATATTTAGGGATTTAGGGTTAATTATATTTAGGGTTAATTAGGTTAATAAGATTTTAATTTTAATTTTAAATTTAAATGTTTAATTTTATTTTTTTGATTCATGTGTATTTATAAAAAAATAGAAAAGCAACGTGGAATAAATGACTTAGCAAAAATTGAGCCACATAGGCTGGAAACATGAGTAGGGATTTATTCTGATTAAAAAAAAATTTTAGGGATTCGAAATCGTAAATTTTGTTTTTAGGGACTTATTTTCGTACGGAAGACAATTTTAGGGACCTCCAGAGTATTTAAGTTTTTTTTTATATACTTATTTCTTTCAGTTTCAAATATATCTTGTACCTTTTGCTTATAATGATGATGCATTCTTGAGAGGTCTTCTCATTTTAAAGTTAAGATGGGAGGTGACATTTGTTAGGATAAAACATGTGATCTTTCCATGTGTATACACATTTATAAAAGAAAATAAGACTATTATTCATTTACTGAGAGGTGTGGTTTGTGACAATAATGTCCATAAGCCTAAAACTTTTTATGAGGTAAGTAAATTACAGATCACATGTTTGGAAACAGGATGGTAAACTAGCATACAATTCGTTAACATATTCCATTTGATCACATACTTCATATAAACTGTTTAAATAATAAAAAAGTTGAAGATGAGAAAATATGGGATATGCACAGAACAAGGATTGGTTGGTGGGTTAAAGCCGGGTGGAAAGGCTTTCCCTATTCATTAGAACAGTTCTTGAATAGCTAGGGAAGTATCAAACTGCCTTCTTCACCAAACAAAAACAGAATCTGGAATTGGTCCCCTCCCACTTCAGGTTTGTTAAAATTTAATGTAGATGTGGCATCCAGAGAAAATCCTGGAGTAAACTTCAAGATTTGTAATTGGTTTCTCAGCGGGGTATTGAGAAACTTCAAGAGTGAGATCATTGGTGTCTTCTCTAAGTCAATTGGTCATGCTTGAGCTTTTGAAGGGAGGTTCTAGCGATACAAAATGTCTTAATTTTCTGCCAGCATTTCAGGTTTGAAGAATTTTGTTATAGTAACTAGTAAGTGATTCTACATTGGTTGTTGGTTGGGTAAATAACAAAGAAAATCGACCTTTGAAACTGTTGGATGAGTTGAATCTCATTGATTATCTTAGAGCAGAAACAAACTGATTGGATGTAGCTCATATTTTTATAGAAGCAAACTATCTTGCAAAAGAGGGGTGTTCTAGACACACTCATTTGTGGCCTACCACTAGAACAATCCAATGTCCTTGTTTTACCTACATGGAGGAGCTACCTCGGACGAGGAAGCTACTCTGGAGCGCGAAGAACTACCATATTTTCGTTGTCCTCCATCTCTCTAAACACTCATCTGAGTGATTTGGTCGGACTTGTTGATCAAGGTGTTTAGCCTTACTTTGGTGAATTTGACCATGAGTTCTATCAACTTAACCTTATGTTGGGCCAATCGGTTAGAGAGGAAAAAGTCATGTGTTTAATCGTCTTGGCCGACCAGCTCAACGATCACTTGATTGTGTAGTCATTTAGGCCGATCAGAACGATGGTAGGCCGTGTGGGCGTTTGGGCTGATCAGAACAATCCATAAAAGCAATAGACAAAGTCAAACCAATGTGGTCCATTCCTAGAGGAATTGGATACAAGTATACCGAAGTCTCAAGACCATAAGGCAATTGTGGATGTAATTATGAAAGAAAATTTTAATGCTGATCCAGACAAGTCTTCAAAGAACTACACCAATATAATTTATCTCCAACCCTAATTTAAGATTAAATTAGGCATGCGAAGGCTTTGTCTAGCGTCCATCACCTTCTTGGGGTGGTGTGGCAAGCCTTGTAACTTGTAAACATAGGATTTGTAACTATGTGAAATAAGGTTTGTAATTTGAAAAAATACTTGTAAAATAGTTGTCTGAAAAGTATATGCAAAATAACTACAAAATTGTTATTCTCATAGCTAATTCACAGCAATTTGGCAACAATGTTTCCATCCACCACTTGAATAGGTGATAGACGCTAGACAAACCGCGCGTGAGAACCCTTATTTGTCATAGCTATTTTGTAAAGATATGAGATTGTACACAATAGAGCCTGAAAATTTCCCTGCTAAAATGCAATGGCTATTAACAATGTGTACTAGGACCCATATGTAATATTGCACATAAGGTCTGCAAAAGCATCTAAGCAGTCTGTGTTGTTGTACCAAAATGCTGAAAAGCCAATGAGGTCTATAACTTGTGTATGTTGTTTGTATCTTTGAACTTCTTCTACATAATAGGAAGGTCGTAGTTTGGATCCAGTGTGCCTTATGCTTAGTTTGGATCCTCAGCAAAATGAAAGTGTTTTAAACTTTTGACCCATTCAACTTTTAACTAATCAATTTAATGTAAAAATCAAAGACCAAGAAGTTGCAGCAGAAAGTTGCAGACTGCAGTGGATCCATATTGTCTTATGCATCAGATGTAACAAGGAATGTGAGTAAGGAACAACACACCAACCCAAAATTAGTTCAACAGCTATCTATGCCTATGAGGTCAAAGACCAAAAATTCTAATGTAGGCACTTGCACAAAGTACACGAGTAGTTGTGGACTGGATCGTACATGAATAGAAGTGAAATAATTTATTACTGTTATCCAATTTTAAAAACATGAGACAGGGTGGATTAGAATTTATTTATAGAGCGATTCTGATAAATTAATCACAGAAAAAGAACAAAAACAAAGAACAAGTCTATGGTCAACGAGGGAAAAATTAATCATAGAATAGAAGTCATCGAAGTTCACGTCACGGTGGGTGTAACCTTGAAAATTACGTCCAAATCAAGACCCCCATATACATATAAACATAGTTTCTCACTCCTCTTCATTCTTCTTCTTCATCAGATTCAGATCCCAGAGAAAAACAGATTCCAATTTGACCCAGCACTTTATTTTTCTTAAAAAAAAAGAGAGAATATGGAAGATGAATTTTGTGAATGCAGGCCTTTAGCTTTCTTGCTCGGATTACCCTTCGCTCTGGTGTCATTGGTTTTTTCTCTTGTTGGTGTAGTTATCTGGCTTATTGGGTATGCAACTTTCTCCAATTTCTCTCCAATTTTCTCTGCTTTTTTTTTTCCTTATTCTAAGATTATTAGAAGTCTCACAATAACCAGAAATGTGTTTAAAATAGTTTTTATAAACCGTAGATCGAGCAACTCTCGTCTTAAAGCTTTTGAGCAGAGTTATGTCTCATCCAAATGTTCATTTTTCACAAAATTTAAGGTTCAATGATTTTCATTTTTGGTTTACATATATTTTAGAATGTGTATTCATTTATGAGTTTCTGGACATGATGAATTGTTGTGGTGATGGAATTGTAGGACAATATTGAGTTGCTTGTGTCCATGTTGCATATGCTGCGGAGAATTGGCGAATGTAGCTATGAGTCTTGTGAAGCTGCCATTAAGAATTCTTAGATGGTTCATTCGGAAGATTCCTTGTTAGATGGTGATAGATAGATATTTGTAGCCTCTCCTTTTCATAGTAACTAGTTTGTTTGACTTGTTTGCACTACTTGTTCGCTTATTTTAGTTGCTAGTCTAATTTATGATTCAAGTGCTCTATTTGAGATCATTGATGTTTTGTTCACCACTCAATTCTACATCCAGCTCATGTGAGAAAGAAATAGAAGTTACAATATTTAAAGATAGGATTTGTATTGTGAACCAAGAAAAAGTTTGGTTTATAAGTTAAAATGGTTTTCTTTAAATTAATTTTTGCTCATTAAAACAAATAAAATATATGAAATATTAGTTGTAAAAATATGGTTCATGAATGATTTAATCATGATCCATCTTAAAAATATAAATGTGATGTGATGAAAAAAAAAACATAAAAAATAAAGAGATGAAATTGGGATGGAAAAGAAAATAGTATAAATATATTAAAATTGATTTGTCAAGTTAATTGGACACTATTGAACACATCAATTCCAAGTTGTTCTTATATTTAGCCCTTTTTAGCAATCACAAGAAGGTGATTTCTTTTGTATTCATCCAAAAATATTAAAGAGGTCTTGTACCTTTTTGTCTTATATGATTATTTATCACTCATAAATAAATTTTTATAATAAGCAATTTAGTTATGAATATTTTAAACAAACACGTTTTGAATCATTTTTTGGGTGGATTGTCATAGTTTTTTTTTTTGAAAGAGATTGTTAGTTTTATAAACGCGTTTACAATGTAAAAAACGCTCTTAGGGTTGTTTGAAAATGATCAAATCCAATAAAAACTAAAAAAACAAACCAAATTTAATCAAACTGAAATCTATATAAAACAGTTTTTTTTGGAACTGAATCTGATTTTAGATTTGATTTTCAAAACTAAAACAATTAATCTAAACCAAATATTTCCAAATATATATAATTTTATTTATAGATATATCATATTGTTCATGCTTACATATTTGCATTCTTACATGTTTATATACTAGTGTTTTTTTCCCGTGCGTTGCACGAGGAATTTGTCTATTGTATTTGATATATCAATTAATCATGAATGTGATTATGCGTGTTTGTTTGAATGTTAGATAATTATGACAAATCTTTTAAAATTCGTTTTCAATATCTGTTTTGGAATTAGGAAACACGTGTCAATAAAAGATAAATTATCTAATTCTTTTTTAATATATATTAATATATAGTGAATGAGATGACTGATGCAGTATCTTAGATAATTAGGAAAAATCTTTTAAATTTTAATGGATTATAATCTCAGCATTACATTTTTTTTATATTGTAGATCACGAGAAAGAATAAAATGAGAAATCATGGGATTCCTTTAAATATGTAGTAAATTAGGCTTGAGACTTTTTCTAATTTAAAGAGATAATAAAAACAGTTTCAAGATTTGTTTTGGAAATAAATTTAGTAAAGAGTAATCTAGGTAAATCTTAGATAATTAGGGAAAATCTTTTAAAATTCGGTTTCAAGATAAAATAACACAACATAAGAGAATCTATCAAATGGAATGACACGTGAATTTTTTTTATGAGAAATGACACATGAGAATTTTTTAGAGTATTAATTAATTTAAGATAAAAATAAACAACCTAAATCCTAATTAATTTATACTCTAAAAATAACTCTAAAATAAAATAAAATATTTCCTGAAATTAACATTAAATAAATAATAAGATAAATTAAGATAAATCAAGAAATAAACAACCTAAATCCTAATCAAATCTAAAATCTAAAAAGGTAATAAATAAAGATAGATAAAAACTACAAAAATCTAACAAATCACAATAAAAACTCATAAAATCCTGAATTAATTAAAAATTTGAAAATTCAATTAAAATACCATAAAAATTAATTAATACTCTAAAAATAAGTAATAAGATAAATTAAGATAAAATCATGAAATAAACAACCTAAATCCTAATCAAATCTAAAATTTTAAAAAGTACTAAATAAATATAGATAAAAACTACAAAAATCTAGCAAAGCAAAATAAAACTCATAAAATCCTGAAATAATTAAAAATCCGAAAATTCAATCAAAATTAATTAATACTCTATAAATAAATCAAAAATAAATTAAGATAAAATCAAGAAATAAAAAACCTAAATCCTAATCAAATCTAAAATTTAAAAATGTATTTTGTTATGAGACTTAATTTGAGAATGACACGTGAAATTTTTTTTATGAGAATTAACATGAGAATGACACGTCACTAAGAATTAACGTGAGAATGACACGTCGTTAAATCAGCCTGATAGAAGTTCTTCTTTTTTAATATATATTGATTTTTTATATAGCATGTACTTGTCCACCCACATATCACCAACAAACAGAAAAAAACACGGCTAAAAAGCATTTTTGGCCCCTGATGTTTCAAATTTGTGCAAAACATAAGGGGCCAAAAGTGCTTTTTAGCCAAAAAAACAATGGAAAAATAGGTCTTGATACTCCAAATCTCCATCCTCTGACATTGTGGCAGCTGATTATTGTAAGAAGAGATTTGTTCCCAACTTGAAAGAAGTTTTGATGAGGACAATAACAGGAAAAAAATGAAGAAAAAAATGAAGACTATGAAGATAATTAAGATGTTTTTGCTTTACTTTAAATGCTTTCATAATTTTGTCTTCATTTAGTTAGGTAAATATGCATAGGAACCTAGATAATTTTACTCTCAAATAAATATGTTGGACTGGGCGGGACCCCTGGTCCCAAGGAGGCCCCGCCCAAGGGTGTTTTGAGCAAAGGACAAGTTCCCAAAGCTAAGGGCGATGGGCTCGAAGATAGGTATAGTCATTCAAAGTAACCGCCATAGGGCGATCACTAACATGTAAAGGAACTAGGTCGAGAGTAACGAGGCCCAGTTAGCCCAAATAGGTTTAAGAATTAGGGTTTCATGTATCTACCCTATAAAAGAAAATTTTTGTACCATGAAGGTACTTTTGACATTTATCTAAAAATGGCTAGGTTATTACCTCACCCTGCTTCTGCTTGGGTTTGGGGCCTATGCCCGTTCTGGGTGTTCATTCCGGAACATGTGTTTAAAAGAAATTAATGAAAATTGATTGATAATGGTTTTCAATAATTAAAAGAATTAGGAACATTAGGAAAATATTTTTCATGTGTTTTGAAATTTGAGATAATAACTTTCAATGAGAGAACAACTCAATTTTGTTCAATTACATAAAGAGTGTTAAAGAGTGTGTTAATAACACTCCTATATTGTTTGAGTTATCCGTGTAAGAGAGTTTTGTGTAAACAAATAATGTAATTCGAAGATCTCTTTAAAGAAATAAAAAAATACATGTTTTAATCTTTGTTGGCATTAGGGATGGAAATATGCAACGTAAGGCTTCTCATGACCCAAGCCTGACTGTTGGCCTGTCGTGGGACAAAATTTAACGTAAGGTCTAGCCTTTTGAAGATTTGGCCTGACCTATCAGCATGTTTACAGGCTTATTTCACAAAAACAAATATATAACTTGCAAACTAATAAATAACATTTTCTCTTTCCTATCATCTCTTAAAAATAAGATAAGACTAAGAAAAAATAATGAAAAGGAATATTGAATCTGGATACCTGCAACGATACGCAACTCCAACGATGTGATCAAATCAAGAACAATTTCTCCTTCCTTCAATGATGCGAAACTTCTGTTGTGAATTGAAGTGTGATTTGAAGTCCCATATTGGTTAAGCATGAGTGTGGAAAAGAATTTATAAGATATCTTACCCATAAACCTAATGCCTTAAGGTTTTGGGTAAAGTTGTGGCGTCGATATCTCTTGGTGTCTTTCTCCTCGACTCATGGATTCCCCTAACTCTCACAACAAGTGGTATTAGATTTGATGGTTCGTGGGACCATGATAACAACTCCTTATGTCGAAAGTCTTCCTAACAATGTGGTTAGGCGGTGGTGTCCGTTGATGTAGCAAACAACGGTACAAGTTGAAGGTATGAAAAACACTAGAAAGGGGGGGGGGGAGGGAGTTTGAATAGGGTTTTTAGCTTTTAGAAACTTCCCTCTAAGATTAAGACTAATCTTTTCGGACTAAAGATCACAAGGTGCAAAAAATAAGGGAAGGAGAAAAGCACACGATGATTTTATCCCGGTTCACTTGATAAATCCCTCAAGCTAATTCAGTCCACCCGTTAAGGTGATTTCTTCCTTCTTAGAATGAAGGCAATTCACTATTCAATGATTGTTACAACTGCACTAGCAACCAGCTCAGTGACTAACAATACAATGAACTAGCAGCACTAAGACAACCTTGCCTTAGTCTTCTCAAGAATTCTGACCTCACTGGTCTCTTAAGGAACTACAAACAAAGTCTGTGAAAGAGTTTGGTTTACAAAGAGATGCTTCTAAAAAGTAGAGGTAAACACAATAAGAACAATGAAGAAATATTGCTAAGGTATTCGCTGAAAGTATTTCCCGTATGTGCACAAAGTTTCTTAGTTGATTTCTTCAATCTTCAGCCTTTAAATACTCCAAGGTTTAGAATGTGTATCCGTTGGATGAATCTGTCCGTTGGAGGGCAGTTCTGGAATTTCCAGAGCTTGCTGTGGCTGAACGTCGTAGGTGAGGCAGTCAGAATAGTACATTAGCTTTTGTACGAATGTCAGTGACAATGCTTTAGCCTAGTTGACTCTTAATCTTGGGCGTCGCTTCATGTTGGAACTTATGAAGCTTGTGTGATCAGAGTCAGAGCGAAGCTTGAATCTTCACATCATCAGAACTTCTACTTCTGGACTGTTCATCAGAACATCGAGCCTTCAGAGCATGAAGTGCTTCTGGTCTTGAGAGCCAGCTTACTCTTGGACTTCAGAGCTTCCAAGTCTTCAGCTTTTGGACCGTTCCTCAGAACATCCGGTCTTCAGAGCTTGGATCCTTCATAGTCCACATCAGAGCTTTTAATCTTTAGAGCATCTAAAGCGTTTGCTACCGTTCAGAAGAACGTAGTCAAGTGCAGAAGCGTTGTGCTGGTTACTCTTGGTCTTCAACTTCTGATTAGTATATCATCTTGGAATCAGAGTTAGAGCCTGTTTGTCACTACTTAAAAAGACAAACGTTAGAGTACCACAATTGTTCATACATAATAATAAACTTGTTATCATCAAAAATAGAGTTGTACCACCTGACCAAATCTTGGTCTTACAATCTCCCCCTTTTTGATGATGACAAAACAAAGTATTTTGATGAACAGTTTTTAAACAATAAACTGAATACATTCAGAGTTTAAGGTATCAGAGTTAAACTTATCTTGATATGTATAGTTTATCTAGCTCCTTATGAATCCAAGTAATGAGCTTGATTCTTAGCTAAGCTCCCACTGTTACTATGACTTAATGAAAACGTTAGAGTAGTCTAGATTCTGAGCTTGAAGTAATAAAATAATCAGAGTGATAATATATGTATCAGAGATATTAAGCTATCAGAGCATATGAATCAGAGTGTGCGGTCACTTCAACAGAAGTGAAATGTATTTCTTGAGCCTTATGAAAGATCTATAGCTATAACGATTTATCACTTAAATTCTCCAAAAATAAAAATAACACATCAAAAACAACACTGGGTTGTACTCCCCCTTTTTGTCATATTCAAAAAGGACGCAGAGTGTGAAAAACTAAGTGTTTAAGGTACAGGGTACGTCCCTTCAGAGTGATGGTTATTTGGAAAAACTGACTTAGGAACAGGGAAAGAGACACCGACCAAATGGAGTTTGACAGGAGTAATTGCATTTACCACCGGCCAGAAGAATTGATGACTTTCATCAGTTTACATGGTAACAACTTGGGAAATGGTTTTAGCAATAACTTCGGTGACCGTTCCTTGAGTATAAATATCAGTTCTTTCTCATCTTCTTCATCATACTCACATTTTCTGAAGTAATCTTTCAATAATCCTTAAAAGCTTAAGATGGCAGCAATTGAATCACGTCTTAAGGAATTGAGAGAGAGGTGCTTCGAGCAGAATCTTTATGCTGCTCTGTACTTCAGGGTCACGACCGTGATAAGCATCCGTCAGCTTATTGCGGAGCTTCTTGGGATGAGTCCAGAGCCAGTTCTGGACGCAGCTCTGCGAACTTTCCTCGAGTTCGTGGAGGAGCTTGGCGAGCTCTTTCAAGCTGAAGCGGAGGTCACCATGATGATTGGTGGCTGGGAGATGGAGCTCGAGATTCGAGCAGAGGACACGGAGGAACGACGCGAAGAATGTAAGGATGAAATGGCGCGTCTGATAGTCTAGAGACAGCCCATTGATAAATAGTTAGCGGTAATGCTAGAGCGTTACCATGATATGAGAATAAATCCTCCACTCTAGATGTAATCACTATTTCAATGAATAAAGAATCTTATGTTTGATTCATTGTGTTCAGGTTCATGTATGATGTTAGAAAGTGTGATAAATATCAGAGAATGAAAACGATAATAGAAGACAATAAAAAAGAATAAGAACACAAAAATAAACAAGAAAACCAACAAGATATATAATGAAGAGTTTCAAAAATAAAAAGGAATCAAAATCAAGGAAAAAAGAAATAAGAGATCCTAAGATACTAAGGTTTGGGATCTGGAAGCCTCTTGAGAATGTCAGGAAATATTGTTTCAACACTCTTGTTGAACACGGCCTGTTGATCAAGTTGCGTTTGAAAGCTATCGAGCCTTTGCACTATGGCACTTATGTCAGGTTGAGCAGAAGCAGGCGGATCATCTTGAATTGAGGAAGTATTAGAAGCAGATATAGCAACTAAAGCAGAGCTAACATTCAGAGCAGAAGTTGCTTGCGGATCCTGAGCAGATGTGGAAGCAGAAGCAAGAGCGGTGGCCTTCAGGGCAGCAACCTCAGCTTCTAACTTAGCAGCTTGTTTCAGAGCTTCTAGGCGAGTAGCCTCTTTTTAAGCAGCTTCAACTCTGGCAGCTTCAAGTCTTGCACCAGCGGTTCTTGCCAAATTGTCAGCCTTAGCAACTTGCTTTTCCAATTCAGCTTCTTTGGATGCAGATTCAGCTCTTTTAGCCTTGGCTTCCTCTGAATGTTCTTCCTGATTCTTGGTATTCTGAATTGCTTCTTTTATCTTGATGAACATTTGAGATTCTCGATGAACTCTTCTGCGTTCAGTCAGAGATTCGTGCTTTGCCCTTGCAGCCTCAACTTGATCAAAACGCTCTAGATCAGCGAAGGCATGCATATCCTCAATGCATCCTTGCATCCAGCTACAGAGTCTCTCCCACAAGTTATTAACCACATTTGGCTTTTCACTCGTATCAGCGTAAGCATAGAGATTTTTCAGCCTTGTTGATGCCTGATCATTAAAACTGTTAATGCATTCCAGAAGGTTGGTAGGCTCTGGATATGTATAGTGAATGATAGGAAAGTTTGGCTGAGGAGTGGGTTGAGAAGCTACAGCTTGGTTAGAGCTAGTTGCCTCTTAAGCAGAGGTTTCTGCTTCAGGAATTGGGGGTAGAGTCTGAGTCACTTGATCAGAAGTAGTCCGATCTAGAGTGAGAATGGTTTGTGCTTCTTGGTTGGCAAACACAAAGTCTTTTGAAATAACTGGTGTGTAGTTAGACAAAGAGACCTGTGAGGAATCAGGTGAGGAGAAATGAGGAAACACCATATTCAGAGGTGTAGGATTGTAGAGAGAAGAGGATGGTGGAATTGGATTAAAGATTTCTTCTGGAGGTACAAAGGTCCTCTTTTCTAGGAGTTGTTGAAATTCCCGTTCTGAGGAGGAAGTGTTTATGAGGGTGGATGACTGTGGTTGTTCTGGATTGTTTGGGAATGACAGATGGATGATTGGAGGAGTTGGAATAGAAGATTCTTGACGAATTTGATCTAAAATATCTGGTTTGGGAGGTGGAGGTGAGTTTTGTTCTGGAGTGGTGGTGTCTACTATTGCAGATGTGAAAATGGCAGTGGTTGAGGGAAGAGGGGTTGTGAGAGATTGGGATAAGGAATGAATTGTTTGGGATGAAGGTAGAGAAGGAATAACATTAACAATAATGATAGGAGCAGAAGAAATAACAGCTTGAGGCTTACTTGTCTCCTTGGCAGAGGATCTGGTGATCCTTTGAATTCTGCTCTGAGTTGGTTGAGGCTTAGCAGCCTTTGATTCCGTCTTGACCTTCTTGACCTTCTTTTTCTTTGGTTTCTTCTCAGAGTCTGAATCTGAATCTGACTCCTGAGGCCTTTTCTTAGATGGTCTGGACATATCTGGAGGACAATCTGGAAGAGAGTTGAAAAAGTTTTCAAAATCCACTTCAACTCCTTGTTCCTTCATAAGATTGACATACTCCTGAATTGCATCTGGAGAGTCCAGCTTAGTCCAAAGAGGGAAGTCATCAATAACAATCCTCCTCTTGATTATTTCTTCCTGAGGCCCCTTTGGTGGAGGAATGACAATCTCGTCAATTATGTTCATCCTCTTCAGATTCTTAGCATTGAAGGCTTCTCCAGAAGCTGTGGTCAGATCCTCTGTACAGCCCGTGGTAATCAGATGCCAGAGAGAATTTTTCAAGAATGTCAGAGAGAATTTTTCAAAAATGTCAGAGAGAATTTTTCCAAAAGGAATGTAATAAATTGCATTCTTCTTGGCACCGACAGTGGTTCTTGATTTCTTGACGCACTCCTTGAGATATGTGAATATGAAGAAAGACAGGCACAGCTTCATCTTCCTCTTGATTGAGAAAATCATCAACTTCTGAGTGGCGTTGATGTAGTCATATGAATTGGACAGAGTCCTAGGGTTAATGCAAGAGAGGATTATTTTGTGACAAACCCTCAGTTTAGGATGAAGATCAACGGGTTTGTACTCTACTTTCTTTGGCTCTCAGTTAACAAAGAGTTCCTTGTTGACGATTGACTTCATCTCTGGAATTCAGTTGCTTACATTCTGGAGCCGCTTACCAGCAGCGAGCTCCATGCCAAGAAGTTGAGAAATTGATTTCTCAGTAATGACAATCTTTCTTCCTAGAATGTGTGAAACAACATAGTAGTTGTCACACTCAGCATGTTTCCAGAATTCTTTGACAAGCTTGGGGTAGATAGGCCCAGTTAGCCTTTCAAAATAGTTTCTCCAACCTTGTGCTTCCATTTCCGGTCGGATGTCGATGCCGTTTCTAGACATATTCTCAAAATTAACCCTAAGTCCTTTAAGAACTTTAAGTTCTTTGACTGAGAAATTGCAGTGAACAACAACAATTCTCTGGGTAATTGAAATGACTCTTGTTTGATCTGCCAAATCAGTTTCCGCTTGCTGTTGAGGTTCTTCATTTCTGGATTGAGAGACTTCTCTGGGTGCGGATTGCCCAGTGGGAAGACCCACAACCATAGTAGGAAAGTTAGACGATCTTTCACTAGCAGCCTTTTCTGCTTGCTCTTTAGCCTTGTGCTCAGTAAAGAAATCAAGGACAACTTGCTCTTTAGGATCGGAAGAGTTGAGTTGAGACATGATGAAGGCTTGGGTTAAGAGGGATTAAAAAGTAAGAGAGAGAACGGAGAGAATGGAGATTTACTGAACGGTTTAAAATCACGATAGGTGTGTGAAGTGATGGAAACGTGTGTGAGAACGTGGATAGATAGTGAATTTTGAAATTAACCGCTGAGTGGTTGAGAATATAAAAGAGAAAGTGAAGATCAACGGTTGGAAATTAATGTGATTAAAATACGTAATAAGTACTATTAATAAGTGGTGGAGAATCAAGTAGATATGAATCATTACAACAGAAATTTCCGATAGGCACAAGAAACAAGATATCAGAATAAATCTGACACGTGTTTGACGACTTATCACAGAAGTAATACCAATGGATACTAGCCTCTGATTAAGTAACCTTCTAACCTGCTAAGGGCTTTGTGAAGATATCTGCCCATTGATGGCCAGTATCCACAAACTTCAGAAGAAGTACGCCATTCTGAACAAAATCTCTAATAAAGTGATACTTTACCTCAATGTGCTTGGCCCTTAAGTGTAAGATAGGATTCTTACTTAGAGAGGTAGCAGCAGTGTTGTCACAATAAATTGGGATATTGCTCTCAAAGATATGATAATCTTCTAGCTGATGTTTCATCCTGAACATCTGAGTGCTACATATAGCAGCTGAGATATATTTAGCCTCTGCAGTAGATAGAGCAATTGTAGATTGCCTCTTGCTTGCCCATGAGACTAAGTTACTTCCCAGAAATTGACAATTTCCAGAAGTGCTTTTTCTTTCAGTCCTATCACCGGCATAGTCAGCGTCACAATAACCTGAAAGGTTATACTCTGATGTCTTTTTATACATCAAGCCTAGGTGAGTAGAGCCTTTCAGATATTTGAGAATTCTCTTAACAGCAGTTAAGTGAGTTTCTCTAGGATCTGATTAGAAACGAGCACATAAATGAACGCTGAAAAGAATATCTGGCCTGGATGCAATCAGATAGAGAAGAGAGTCTATCATACCACGATAGAGCTTCTGACAAACCTTTGAGCTTGTGTCTTCTACTTCCAGAATGCACGTATGATGCATTGGAGTCTTAGTAGGAGTACATTCTGACATATTGAACTTCTTTAGAAGTTCTTTGGTATATTTTCTTTGGTGAATGTACGTTGCTTCTGGTTGTTGATCTACTTGAATCCCAAGAAAATACTTGAGTTCTCCCATCATACTCATTTCAAATTCAGCCTGCATCAGCTTAGAAAATTCCTTGCACAGAGATGGATTAGCATAGCCAAATATGATATCATCAACATAGATTTGAACTGTAAGAATATCATTTTTATAGGTTTTGCAAAAGAGAGTTGTATCCACTTTACCCCTTACGAACCCATTTTCCAGAAGGAAAGTACTGAGTTTCTCATACCATGCTCGTGGAGCTTGCTTTAGATCATAGAGAGATTTCTTGAGCTTGAAGACATGATTTGGATGTTGAGCATCTTCAAACCCAGGGGGTTGATGAACGTACACTTCTTCAGAGATATAACCGTTGAGGAATGCACTCTTGACATCCATTTGATGAAGAATAATGTTGTGATTCACAGATAATGAAATCAGCAACCTTATAGCTTCTAACCTTGCTACATGAGCAAATGTTTCAGTATAATCAATGCCTTCTTGTTGACTGTAGCCTTGTGCAACAAGCCTGGCTTTATTTCTGACTACTTCTCCTTTCTCGTTGAGTTTGTTTCTGAAAACCCACTTGGTTCCAATGACATGTGTGTCCTTAGGTGACTTGATAAGATTCCAAACATCATTCTTGGTGAATTGATTCAGTTCTTCTTTCATAACCAGAACCCAATCTTTATCTTGAAGAGCTTGATCAATTGAGGTTGGCTCAATCAAAGAGACTAAGCCCTTTAAACTTAGGAGAGACTCTTCAGAAGGCTTGAAAGCTGATCTGATTCTGACTGGTTCATCTTTGTCTCCCAGAATCAATTCTTCAGGGTGAGAAGCTATTACTCTGCTTTTCTTCTGACGTGAAGGTTCAGAAGTTGTGGCAGCTTCTTCTGATGCATTTGCTTATGGATTTGCATCCTCTGAATCTTTGTCTTCTTCTGAAATGATTATGCTCATATCTGTAAAATTTTCAGCTAGCTTTGACTTGTCAGAGTCAAGCTTATCATCAAATCTAACATGTATAGATTCTTCAATAGTTTTAGATTCAATGTTGTAAACTGTAAAACTTTTAGAACGTTCAGAGTATCCTAGCAAATAGCATTTCACAGACTTGGAATCAAACTTATGCAATCTATCTTTAGTATTTAACATATAACACACACAACCGAATGGATGAAAGTAGGAAATGTTGGGATTTATATTCTTCCACAATTCATAAGGAGTCTTATTCAGAATTGGTCTTATGGAGATCCTGTTCTGAATATAACATGTTGTGTTTCTGTCTCGGCCCAGAAGTGCTTTGCCATATTAGTTTCTTGCATCATGGTTCTGGCCATCTCTTGGAGAGTTATGTTCTGTTCTTTCTACAACACCATTCTGCTAAGGAGTTCTAGGACAAGAGAAATCATGAGATATTCCATAGGTATCAAAGATTTTCTCAAACTCCTCATTCTCAAACTCTCCACCATGATCACTTCTCACGTAGACAATTCTACTGCATTTCTCATTCTACACTTGGGCAACAAAGGTAGCAAACACAGAATGCGACTCATCCTTGCGTCTTAAGAATTTTACCCATGTCCAGCGGCTATAATCGTCAACGATGAGCATCCCATATTTCTTGCCACCTATAGACTCAGTTTTCACCGGTCCAAATAGGTCAATATGCAGAAGTTCCAACGGCCTTATGGTGGAAACAACATTCTTTGCCTTGAAAGAGACTTTTGTAAATTTTCCTTTTTGACATACTTCACAAAGAGCATCTGAAGAATACTTTACAGTGGGTAAACCCCTGACAAGGTCAAGCTTAATTTTTTTTTTTTGATAAGCAAGGTCAAGCTTACTTAGCTGAGAAATCTTTCTCATACTAGCATGCCCTAACCGTCTATGTCATACCCATTGCTCTTCATTAACATAAAGAAGGCACTTTACTTTCTGAGTTTCCAACTCAGATAATCTGATCTTATAAATGTTGTTCCGCCTCTTGCTGTTAAACAGAATAGAGCCATCAATCTGACTTACAGCCCTGCAAGACTTTTGATTGAAAATAATGTCATAGCCCTTATCAGCTAATTGACTTATTGACAATAAATTATGCATTAAACCGTCCACTAATAAAATATTATCAATGCATGAACCCTTACCGACACCTATAGTTCCAGAACCAACAATCTTACCCTTCTCGTTGCCTCCAAAACCAACTTCACCTCCAGGTATAAGTTTCAAGTCTTGGAACATAAGATTTTCTCCCGTCATGTGACGCGAGCATCCACTGTCCAGATACCATGATTGGAGTCTCAGTGGAGCTATCAAGGATATCTGCAACATAAACGATCTTTTCGTTAGGTACCCACTTTCTGGGTTCTTTCTTGTTAGTTACCCCAGAAGTTCTGACAATTTTGGGTCTTTCAACAGGGTAATGCAAAGGAATTTGAGCATGATATCTTGACATAGAAATTGATCCTTTCTTAATAGGTAAAGCAATTTTAGAAGGTACAGGTTCAGGTAGAATGGTACCAGATGGAACAAAATGTTCATAAAGAGATTTAGGTTTAGGCATAGGAGGCTCATTTCTACTAGGCCTAGAATAGCCAATACCATTCATTCCATTTCTGTTAACGCCATAGATCATTGAAGGCATTAAACTTCTATCTACGCTTTTAGCTAGAACCTCTGAAAAGATTTTTCATATTTGGTTTCATTCTTATCATCAGAAGTACTGGAGATAATAATCTCTTCTAATTTGGAAATTTGATTTTTAAGAACAGAGTTGGAATTAACAAGAGAGAAATTATTTTCATTTAATTCAGAAATTGTTTTCACATGTTTAGCAGATATATCAGAGGCATCAAGAAAATCATTTTTCAACCTTTTATGTTTAGTCAGAAGCAGATCATGTTTACTCATAAATACAGCTAAGGCAGATTTTAGTTCAGACAAAGAGAAGGATGCAAATACCTCACTTTCATCTTCAGAGTCTGACTGAGCCTCTAATGTTGAATCTGATTCATCTTTTGACTCTGCTTCTTTGTCTTTGACAATTGCCATGAGTCCTTCAACAACTTCGCCATCAGAGTCTACTTCTTCTACGTCTGAATCATCAAGAGTTACCATAAGACCTTTCCTAGCCTTGACATACTTCTTAGGCTTCTTGTCTTTCTTCAGCTTAGGACAATCACTCTTGTAATGTCCTGGCTCCTTGCATTCAAAGCATGTAACCTTTTTAGATGATGACTTGCGTTGACCAGATGAAGACTCTTCTTTTCCTTTGGCTTTTGATGAACCTTTGTATTTGTTGTGTCTGTGCTTCCAGAGGTGATTGATTCTCTTTGAAAGAAGTGAGAGCTCATCTTCATCAGAATCCTCAAACGATTCTTCTGAAACTTGTTCAGCTTGAAGCGCCTTGGTCTTCTCAGACTTCACCTTCAGAGCTATGGACTTTTGCTTCCTCTAAGCAACATGATCAGCACGATCTATCTCATGATTCCTCAGAATGCTGATGAGTTCTTCTAAGCTCATCTTTTTTATGTCTTTAGACAGCTTCAGGGAAGTCATCAAAGGAATCCGCTTCTCAGGAAGACCTCTGAGAATTCTCTTCACATGATCAGTATTGGTGTAGCCTTTGTCAAGTATTCTGATTCCAGAGATGATCATCTGAAATCTGGAGAACATGACATCTACTGTTTCATCAGGTTCCATCATGAAGGTTTCATACTTTTTGATCAAGGACAACGCCTTTGTCTCCTTGGCATCTTCATTTCCTTCATGGGACATCTTCAAGGAATCGAAGATCGCCTTGGCAGAATCACGGTCTGTGATCTTCTCATATTCTTCATATGGGATAGCACCCAGCAAGATAGTTCTTGCTCTGTGATGATCTTTGTACATTTTCTTTTGAGCTCCAGTCATCTTGTCTCTTGGAATCTTCACTCCATCTTCATCAACAAGGCGAGTCTAGCCATCAATAATGTGATCCCAGATATCAGCATCAAATCCAAGAAAGAAACTTTCGATTCTATCTTTCCAGTAATCAAACTTTTCTCTGTCAAACATAGGTGGTTTAGCACTGTAGTGATCTCTTTGAGCATCGCTGGTGGTGGCAGCCATTTGAGTTTTTCACACCGGTTCGGATCTCTGAACACTGTTAAGTGTGGTAATTAGAACTTACGCTCTGATACCAATTGAGGGTATGAAAAACACTAGAAAGGGGGGGAGAGTTTGAATAGGGTTTTTAGCTTTTAGAAACTTCCCTCTAAGATTAAGACTAATCTTTTCGGACTAAAGATCACAAGGTGCAAAAGATAAGGGAAGGAGAAAAGCACACAATGATTTTATCCTGGTTCACTTGATAAATCCCTCAAGCTAATCCAGTCCACCCGTTAATGTGATTTCTTCCTTCTTATAATGAAGGCAATTCACTATTCAATGATTGTTACAACTGCACTAGCAACATGCTCAGTGACTAACAATACAATGAACTAGCAGCACTTAAACAACCTTGCCTTAGTCTTCTCAAGAATTCTGACCTCACTGGTCTCTCAAGAAACTACAAACAAAGTTTGTGAAAGAGTTTTGTTTACAAAGAGATGCTTCTAAAAAGTAGAGGTAAACACAATAAGAACAATGAAGAAATATTGCTAAGGTATTCGCTGAAAGTATTTCACGTATGTGCACAAAGTTTCTTAGTTGATTTCTTCAGTCTTCAGCCTTTAAATACTCAAAGGTTTAGAATGTGTATCCGTTGGATGAATCTGTCCGTTGGAAGGCAGTTCTGGAATTTCCAGAGCTTGCTGTGGCTGAACGTCGTAGGTGAGGCAGTCAGAATAGTACATTAGCTTTTGTACGAATGTCAGTGACAATGCTTTAGCCTAGTTGACTCTTGATCTTGGGCGTCGCTTCATGTTGGAACTTATGAAGCTTGTGTGATCAGAGTCAGAGCGAAGCTTGGATCTTCACATCATCAAAACTTCTGCTTCTGGACTGTTCATCAGAACATCGAGCCTTCAAAGCAAGAAGTGCTTCTGGTCTTGAGAGCCAGCTTACTCTTGGACTTCAGAGCTTCCAAGTCTTCAGCTTCTGGACCGTTCCTCAGAACATCCGGTCTTCAGAGCTTGGATCCTTCAGAGTCCACATCAGAGCTTTTAATCTTCAGAGCATCTGAAGCGTTTGCTACCGTTCAGAAGAACGTAGTCAAGTGCAGAAGCGTTGTGCTGGTTACTCTTGGTCTTCAACTTCTGATTAGTATATCATCTTGGAATCAGAGTCTTCTGATTAGTATATCATCTTGGAATCAGAGTCAGAGCCTGTTTGTCACAACTTAAAAAGACAAACGTTAGAGTACCACAATTATTCATACATAATAATAATAAACTTGTTATCATCAAAACATAGAGTTGTACCACCTGATCAAATCTTGGTCTTACACAAGTATGGATAGCTTTTGCGGAGGGGGCCATAATAATGTGGTTGTGACTCGCACGTGAGGGGGAGATTGTTGAGAATTCAAGTGTGAATTTGAGTCCAACATTGGTTAAGTATGGGTGAGGAAAAGACTTTTGGGTAATGTTATGTCATCGACATCTCTTGGCGTCTTGCTCCTCGACCCATGGTTCCTTTAACTCCCCTAACAACTTCAACCTCCCATCATCAAGTCGTGTTATAGAATAAAGGATCCATAACAAATTGCGCATAACATCAAGGCCTCATTTGGTGTGTTTCCTCACTTCATCGTTGCACTGCCATGACGTCTGAGGCCCTTGAGAGAAATAGGCGATGATGGAAGGGATTTAAGGGTGGTTCGACAGAGTGGAGGCTCCACTCTCAAGTTGCTCGTCTTGTTTCACCATCTTCACCACCTCAATTACTCTCAAAACGTAGAAAAGATTAGGGTTCTTGTTAGTTTGACATTGAGAGATTATGGTTCATGCTAACTGAAGGCGGAATCTTATTTTTCCGTAGGTAAGCAAGGGGGTGTGACTAAGATGGGGTTATGCTTTTTTGTCACCTATGCATTTTTTTGTCCATTATCTTAGCTTTTAGTTTGGACTAACATCTAACTTTTCTTTTCAAACAGATCGGTTTATTAAGCCAAACAACTTCATTTTAATAACTTTGGTCCAGCCTATTTAATTAATTAAATTTTTAGAATGCTTTTTTTTTTGGTCAAAAGATTTTGAGAATGCTTAACCATGACTGTTTTAGTAAATGGATCATACTAGCGTGTAGAAGGTCAGACCATGGTCTTGAGTGGCCAACTGGCCTATTTAGTTGGCAGTCAACAAACAAATGACTCCTATGTAAAATAACTTAGTGCAGATAAGAAAGTCATCGATAGGGGTGGAAATAGGCCAGCCGGCTCGTCAGGGGCCTATGGCTCGGCTCGTCTGAGGCTCGGCCCGGCCTGGCTCGTTTATTAAAAAGGCCAGGCTTAGGCTTTTTAAAAGGCCTGTTTAACTAAAAAGGCCAGGCCCAAACAATTTAAAAAGCCTATTTAGCCTGATAGGTCGGCCTACTTATATATTATTTTTATTAATAATATAAATAAATATAATTTAATTATATATAATTTAATTTTTTTAAAACTGATGTATACTTTAGTATAAAAGAAAACCCTAAGTCCCTACCATAACCTAGATTAGAAACGTTCCAAACATATTCAGCATAGCACATCCTCAGCCACACAGGATGAGTCATCGAGGCGGAAGACTTCGGGTACACCCAAAATTCATTAAATTAATTGTATTAAAATAAATAATATAAAAATATATAAAGTGTAAAAATGAAATTGTAATTTTCTTTTCACTTTCTATTCAACTAACATAGTAGTGTTTACATCATTTTTCTCCTTTGCTCCTATCAAACTAAACAACTTACTAAATGTACTATATTTCACAATTCAACCTCTTCAATCTCTACTCATTTGGTTTATTCTCTCTTTCTCTTCTCAACAAAACATAAACATCCTAAAAGTTTACAATCACTATATTTTCGAAAGAGAAGTTCTAAGAAACCATTTTTCCAACATTTTCCTAAACACTGTTTTATTAATTGTTTAAATTTCATATGAGCCTCATTAATATTTTTAGTGAATTGAAATTAAATTTTAACATAGCATATGTCGTGCTGGGATCCTTTCAAGTGTAAAAAAACTTGAGAGAGTCAAGTTTTACCATCACACATTCTCACCATTAACCTTTGTGTAGATAATATGTGAAGAAATAAAATTAAATTAAATCAATGGTGAGATGATGAAACTTGACACTTGATGTTTGGTAGAAGGTTGGAAAATACATTCCCAAGAATAATATTCGGAGTTTGATTGTTGGGAATATCATTTCTGGGTAAGACTTAAGGTGTGTTTGGTTAAGATTTAAAATTCCCGGGAATATTTTTAAATTTTATTTAATTTAAAAATTCAAAAATTCAAAATGATAAAAAAGTTACATTCACTTTTCAGGAATGCAAGATTCTCACCTCATTTCATGAGAATCAAATGACGGAAGTTATGGAAGTTATGTCATTCCCGAGAATGTTTTATGGCCGAACATCCAATTTACAACCCCATAACAAACACGGGACTATAATTCCCTACCTCCACATTCCCGGATATAAATTTCTCAATCTTATACCAAACGCCCTCATTTCCGAAATTACCTTACCCTAGAAAAATCAACAGTGAGTTTGTGAATTTCTGGAACATTCCACGGAGACCGAGGTGTCACGCATCATGTAACTCGGTAAGCTTCCAAAACGTTAAAGATTTAACAATTCTTAGACACGATCATCACCTTCAGATTCTCTGCACAAGCTCTATGAACTGTGAAGAACATAGTAGAACAAAAGAAGGAGAAGAAGAAAAATATTGTGAAAGTGAAGAAGAGAAACAGAGAAGAACAACAACAAGCACCAGCACCAGCACCATCACCCAAGATGGGTGTGGACTATTACAAAATCTTGCAGGTTGATAAGATTGCTACAGATGATGACTTGAAGAAGGCTTATAGAAAACTCGCCATGAAATGGCACCCTGATAAGAATCCAAGCAACAAAAAAGAAGCTGAAGCTAAGTTTAAGCAAATTTCAGAAGCCTACGAGGTATGTTTTTTTTCTCAAGGGTATTGCAATTTTTCTTTTTGTTCTGAAATTATGAGTGGGGAAAAAATGAAACCACATGAAATTTTTTTATCTGGGTGATGCTTATGTTTTTCTGTTTTCTTCAAATTCTATTTTCAATATGGGTACTGCAAAGTTTTTAGCTTTCTCAGAAGTTGGGAGTAGAAAAGTGAAATTCAATCATATGGGTACTGCAAAGTTTTTAGCTTTCTCAGATGTTGGGAGTAGAATAGTGAAAATTCAATCAAAAAATTCATCTGGGTGATGCTTAAGTTTGTGATTCTAATGTTTCTTCACAAGGTTATTGCAAATTTGTTAGCTTTATGTGAAATTAGGAGTGGAACAATGAAATCCAATAATAAATTTTAGCTGGGTGATGCTTACTTTGTTTCTGTCTTGATTAGGTGCTAAGTGATCCTGACAAGAGAGCTATCTATGATCAATATGGAGAAGAGGGTTTGAAGGGTCAGGTTCCCCCTCCTGATCCTGGTGGTGGTGGTGGTGGTTGTGGTGGCAGCACTACTTTCTATTCCACAGGAGATTTCCCAGGATCGTTTCGATTCAATCCAAGGAATGCTGATGACATTTTTGCAGAGTTTTTTGGGTTCTCAAGCCCCTTTGGTGGCATGGATGGGAGAGGTTGTGGTAGTGGCATGAGATCCAGGTTCTCTGGTGGTATGTTTGATGATAATATGTTTGGATCTTTTGGGGAAGGTGGAAGAGTAAATGTGAATCAAGGTGCAACGCGCAAAGCTCCTCCCATTGAGAATAAGCTTCCCTGTACACTTGAGGAGATATATAGAGGGACAACAAAAAAGATGAAGATCTCTAGAGAGATTGCAGATGCCAGTGGGTGAGTAGTTGTTATTACCTGGCTATTTCTTCAGCTATTTGAGGATATTTTAGCTTTTTGGTCCCCACCTCAGTTTGTTATTATGGTTGGTTTTGGTGCATGATTGAAATTATTGAATTTCAATTTGGTAGCAAGTAAAAACAAATATGGATCCACTACCCCAGTATGTCATTGGCACCCTTTCCGGTAGGTCTTGAGGTGCCTCTCCGAGCCCTACCGTTTTTTAACCAAAAAACAAACAAGACAAATATGGATCCACTGAAGGAAAAACTAATATGACCATAAAATATGAAATTCTCCCCACAAGGATTTGCTAGTTTCATGTGGTTGTGTTGAGTGCTTGGCTTGAAAAATCAAATTCGAGAAAGTACTTGCTAATTGGCTGTCCATTGTAGGTGGCCATTTGGCTGTTGAGTTTCCTTTCTATGTCTGTACATCTATTTCGTTGATCAAGCCTTTGTCAATAGATGTTTTTGTTTACATAATAGTCAATGCATAGACTGTCATTTTGTTTCTTTGTTCCTTTTGCCTATTTGTTTGAAGAAGTATGCATGGTAGTTTCTAGTGACTGTTTAAACAGTTAGGTGAACATTAGATGCTTTCTACTTCGAAGTTTCTTCCCTGTAAAGTCTGTATTCCCTCTACATATATCTGTGCTTAAGACATGCTGTAATTGCTTACTGATGACATGATTTTTTCTCTCAAAGTTACATGTTTGGTACAAATTTTAGGAAGTGCGGTAGGGGAATGGAGGGAACCAAAACCCCTCATAATCAATTTTATCTCACCTCCAAAAGTGCTCCGGATTTGGAGGGAAAATAGTTTGTATGTCAAAAAAACATTTTCCCATTTTAAACTGCATTTTAAGAGTAAGGTCAATAAAAGTAAATTTTGTTTTAAAATCCCTCCCCTGCCCCCTCTTATGAGGATTGAGATAGGGGAGGGATGCGTGTGGGTGCCACTCCAACATGACTAAAAATTATATTAATGTAGAAATCCCTATAACGGACCAGTCTTGTATCTTTCTATGAGCAATGCTGTTTAGGCCTTTACATACTATTAGAGGTACACTTCTATAATGCTGACTACTATAGCTTGGAACCTGGAAATTCCCTCAGTACTACATAGCATATTTTCCATGTTGGTTTGGATTTCCTTAATTTAACTCCAATTAAGAGATCTTGTAAATTTTACTAGATGTTTGGCTAAAACTTGAAATGGTGCACTGATTTGTAATCCCCTTTTTAGCATCAAAAGTACATAAGATTTTATACACACACAATCTGTTTGATGCTGCACTGATTTGAGTGGGTACTTTTTATTTCTCAAATTGTGTAATATCCATACAGGATGAGATAGCATCTTCATTCCAGATTGTATGCTCAGTTTCTTTTCTGATATGATGTTTGTTTACCTTCATTATCGAATTAAGGACTTCTTATCGAATGCAGCAAAACCATGCCCGTGGAGGAGATCTTGACCATTGATGTTAAGCCTGGTTGGAAGAAGGGGACAAAGATCACATTCCCAGAGAAGGGTAATGAACAGCCAAATATAGCACCTGCTGATCTTGTTTTTGTCATCGACGAAAAGCCGCAGAGTGTTTTCACCCGCGATGGAAATGATCTGATTGTCACCCAGAAGATATCACTTGTCGAGGCCTTAACTGGTTACACAGTGCAGCTCACTACCTTGGATGGTAGAAACTTAAGCATACTAATCAACAATATTATCCATCCCAACTATGAGGAGGTTGTCCCAAAAGAAGGAATGCCACTCTCTAAGGATCCATCAAAGAAAGGGAACTTGAGGATAAAATTCAACATCAAGTTCCCAACTCAGCTCAATGATGAACAAAAAGCAGGAATCAGGAAACTCTTGGCTGCCTCAGCCTGAGATTGAATATAGATGGTATATAGTACTTAGATATGCCAATAAATTTGGTTGTTCTATATGTATTGTAGCTTAGTCACAAAATTTTGATGAGAAATTTCCTTTTTCATGGTTTTCTCACAGCTTTTAAATTCTTTTAATCGCAGTGATCAACAATCATTGCCATGTTCAAATTAAAAGAATGAGCTTCTAGTAGTGATCTATCTATTATAATATATAAATTCTAAATCTATCTATTATAATATATAAATTCTAAAGCGTGTATTGTAGCGCTAACAACTCATCTCTTTTAGGTCCAATGTTAGATCTTACAATGATGTGTCAAGCATTTTGCTTTCTTCACAACTCTTTCTTTGCATCTTGAACTTTTTTACGGCTTCGTTTGGTTGGAGGGAGAGGAAAGGAAAGGGAAAGAAAACACGAAAATCGAGTTTAGTCCAAATTCACTTCTCGATTTCCGTGTTTTCTTTCCCTTTCCCCTCCCTCCAACCAAACATAGCTGTCCTTTTGTCTTCCAAAACTTGATAATTATTTATCATTAAAAGTTTCCTTTATCCATCATCCTGTTAGTAACGTATTGAAGGGTTAATACTCCATAAATAATTAGTAATAATTACTTAGAAAATCATTTTCTTGTATCAACACATCTTACTGCTGTGAAGTCCAATCTAAATTTGTCGGTATGATGTGTCTCGACCGTTCCTAGATCTCCAAGCCACCTTTTGACTGACTTTAGATCCGTGAACTTCCCTGATCTTGGAACACCTTTTTGGTGACATAATTATTCACCCTTATAGTTACTACTATAGGATCATCCTTATGTGATTTGACATGCTCAAAATCCTTCGTAGTGAAAGTGATACCCAAATGATTCACTCCACACTCCACTTCATGAAGAGCGTGCACCAAGGCCACAACATCAACATACATCTAAACAACCTCCCTTGAGGTTACCACATAAGGTGTTACGCTTAAGTTTTTTTATATTTCCGGTTAGTATAATTAATCGTACAAAGTTCAGTATTCAGATTCTTAGTAGTTCATGTCAATTCAGCAATACACTACTATATGACCAACTAGATAAGAGTTTTATGTAGGATTGTTAATTGGATAAGTGACCAACTCCAATTATCAACTTGAGAGGTAAAATAAGCAATCATAAGGTTCATAAACTAGAACAAAATTGGGGGACCATAATCAATTAGTCATAACTTTAACACCTCTAAACTCTGGAATTTCTTTTGTTATTCTCTTTTTTTATATTTTTCCATGCTGACAACCAACTCAACTAATATTTGATTCACCTAAACAATGATATGTCCAAAGGAAGAACCAACCTTTGGCAGTGGAGAGCCTGAGGTTCCCTCCTCTCTTGACCCTGAGGATATTATTGTGGGTACTTTGGATAATCAGTTGGTGATCTTTGATTCTCAGAGCTTCAAGGGACCTGCGGGTGTTATGACGCGGGAGAGAACGGCTTTGGCCTTATGATTGCCCTGATGAAGTTGTCCTTCAAGGCATTGCAGCTAATATTAGCTCTCGGAGATTGAGGTAGAATTGATTGGGTGGCTTGTGATTATGTTAGCTTTCCTTGGACATATCGCTTGTTTTGGGTTTCTTTTGGTTTGGCTAGATGTTGATTTGGGATCTCTTTAAATTTTGGTTTCTATTGGGGTTGCTTCATATTGAGTGATGGTTAGCTTTTGTTCGCTCTAATCATCCTTTCCCATATGTATTCTTTGAGATCTAGTCTCATTTCTGAATATTTATATAGATAAATCCTTTTGCTTTCTAAAAAATAAAATAAATAAATAAAGTATTTATTCCTAAGTCTCCTGAGTACAATAACAGGGGCTTAACTTATATATACTTTTCGGATAGAGTGTGCCTACTTTTAAAGAGCGTATTTGAAACACAACAAGAATACACTATTGATAATGAAAGAGGAAGGGAAAGAGGATAGGGTTTGGGTGGAGGAAAAATTGAATTTTAGAGGTATCATTATTAATTTTTGGTCCTAAAATTTCCTAATTTTGATTTTACACATTCAATTGACACGTCATTCATGATGTGGCCACAACACAAAAGCTCAGATAGGACACATAAGCAAGTCACCTTAGATCATGATTAAACAATGACTAAAACCAGTTTTTTTCTGGAGGTATGGATGAATAATTTTTTTTCCAGCTGCACTTAATCTTATAAAAATGTAGTACAAACATTGTGAAAATAAATATATAAAATGAGCCAATACGAATTTCGGAGAGTGCAAAATGTGATCCCCTTTGAGGATGCAAGACTTTGCCTTAAGCTAACAAGATTTTTCCTGCTGTTGGAAACATGTTATAATGGCAGGGGAAACGAATTTCCTTTCATCATTTTGCAGTCTACCACTACAAATTCTATCCCAAAAAACCTGATCATTGGCCTAATCCTACATTACTAAAAAAAATAAAATTTAACTTATAGACACTAATGGAGTCACTCCATTTAAGTTTTTCTACTTTTAATCACTGTAATCTCTGTTGTCCCCTATATCTGAGTCCCCTCCAATTATATAATCTTCAACATCAACATCAACTTGCCCATATTCTTCATCATCATCAACAACATCAACATCTACATCTACATCATCTCCAATATCCAAATCTTCCACATTATAGTGGCTCTGGTCTATGAAGTTCTCAGGTTTCCCACTAAATGCATCATTATTATCCACCAAATAATCATCATACTTATTGCCTGTTGGTTGATAACTTTCATCTTCATAGCCTGATCTCTCTGAACTACTAGCATTTAGAGCAGTGGCTTCCAAAATACCAGCACTAATCTCCTCTCTGGCAAAGATACCAGGTGATTCCTCCGGGACATTTTTTGGGGTATCCCTCTCAACACTGGTTAGGTCCAAGTTGGCAGCTGGCTTCTGCCAGCTTCTAATGCTTCGAGGACCACGAACACGTCCTCCTTGGTCACTTGGTCTCCCTTTCCATCCAAGTAATTTGCCCATTTTTCTGTTTTTAGAGTTGGTACTTCTCTTTCTAGATTTGGATCTTGAACTAACAACTTTTCCTTGTGATTTTCCACCGCAAGAATGGACTCGGCCTTGTCGAGCCCTTTGTCCTCTGCTGTAGTTCGCAAGGCCAGCACCAAGATCAACACAGTCCTCATGCTCAGCCTGATGTGAAGTTTCAGTGGCACTAGCATTGTAGGAATTTTTTGCAGCAGCATATTTTGATGGAAGCTTCTGATAGATAGATAGATACAACATGTTAAATGGGGAATTCAAACAAAAACAAACATATGCCAATAGTAAGAGCTAATATTTTTATGTTGGTATAAATTATTCAGAAACATATATCATAAAACATCTTCGCTTTAGTTTTCCAGTTCCCTTCTAAAAATTTACAAATTGTCCTAATTTAAACAATTATCCACATCTCTGGTGCAGGCCTAACCCTCTCATTAGTTGGGCCATGAAAAGATCAGGTGCATCTCCCAAAAAAATTGGACTGGTCAGCCTATAATGGGGAGGTTTCTTTTGGTAACACCTGAAAACTCTCCCTGCACCACAAAAATAGCTTCCAGAAATTAATTTCAGAATCATATGGGTGGTGCAATGAGAGTTTTTGGGAGGTAACAAAAGAAGCCCCCAATATAGTAACACTGGCAGGACCCGTTCTAAATGTAGCACCACAACCATCCAAAGTAATTTTCTTTATCAGCACTTCTACTCCCCCCTCCCCTAAGAGCATCTCCAATGCATGGTTGCTAGTTGGGTTGCTTAAACACTATTTCCTTGAGCAGTTTTACTTCCCTTTTTTTAAAGGATGATCACTAACAATGGCCAATTTCCTTTATTAGCAATTTTATTCCCCCACCCCTAAGGACTTGGACAGATTTTCATTTTTTAAAAATAAGAAAGTTTGAACCTTTCAATCTCATTGATCATTTCCCTCAAATTCTTTAACCTTTTCAGTTGTCACTATAGTTCACTTTCAAACCAGGAGTACAAAGCATACAGTATATTAGCAACAATTTCAATTTTCTTTACCAAATTCTATTCTCCTCCCATAAGGACTTGGGCATCTTTTTCATACTTCTTTTAAACAAAAAGTATGAACTCTTCAACCTTATTTTTGTTAAATTCTTTAACTTTTTCACCATTGTTCACTAAAAAAGTAAGAGAACAAAGGATACTCACCACAACAATTCCAATTTTCTTATCCTTCTCAGACTCCAGCTTTTGCCGTGAGGTGTAAAAGATGCAAGCATCAAGTTCCATGAGCCTTAGAGCCACAGCAGATGTTGTGCACGGGACCCAAGGAAGTACAGGTATCCTTTCACCACCTATGAAATCATTAATGGGGCATTCAGAAGTACTGAGAGAACCCAGCAGCTCATGGGCAGTTTCATAGTTTGAAGCCAAATACTCCCTCTTTATGGCACCTTCCAATGCAGTCAATATCTAAGAATGTGATGCCTTACACATTAGTAAAGGAGTGCAAACAAGAAAGCTCATTAAGATAAATGAAGCCTAACATGTTTAGTCTAGGAATAAGTATGAATCGATTTCTGGGTTGAGGAAATAAGCATAAGCAGCAATACTAAATACTAAAATGTTTAAAACAACACAATAACTAGGTACATGCCAAGCTAGTAGGATGAAGAATATACTTCTTTTGGACATAATATAGCTATAATTTCCTCGTACCTCAAAGGACTAAAGAGAATACTGAAGGAAATTATAGCCAGGGTTTAAAACCCTGGCCCGCACAAGCTATGGTTCAGTTTTTATAACACTGAATATAATACAAGAACAATGTTACGTTAACTTATGATCTACCCAACAAGATTGCTACTACAAAGACTTAAAAGGTGAGGTTATTATCCACCACCCAGTTTGGAAGCAGCACTATCCTTCTTCTAGATACCAGTATTTTGAAAATATTACAATCTTTCAATCAGAATAATGATCCTAGATTTCTTAGACTTAATCACTTGAATTTGATGAAAATATTACTTGTATATTTCATTCATAATACTTGACTAGACTACAATATATATAGAGTAACAAAGAGATAAAAAGAAACTAAATCTATCTAAACCTAACTCTATCTAAATAGATATTATCTCTATTTAAATAGATACTAATCTAAAATAGATAAACAAATCTTAACTAAATCTCTATGAGATAGCACTAATAATAAACTAAATCTTAACAGATATTCAACACTCCCCCTCAAGCTAAAGCTTACTTAGCTTTAAGCTTGTAACACATCGAACCCAGGAAGAAAATTATCTTAATATATATCCCTTAATAATGACGGTCTTGGCGAATCTCTGAATTGAATAACCTTTCAAACTTCTAGTAAATTCATGGCGGCAAAAGACAACTTCTCATACTTCAAATTGAATAATCTTTCGAACTTCTGCTAAATCCATGGGCAGGCAAAAGACAACTTCTCATACTTGATCTGGCTGAAATTGATGCAAGGCAGGCAAAAACCAATTCTTCTGGAGTGTCGTAGGGTAGCTGAGCCAGCAAACAAGGGCGAAAAACCAGCAACAATACGCCCGAAAACAAAACAAAGCTGAAGCAACAACTCCCCAACAACAACCACACAGAAATAAAACATACTTGAAGTCAATCGATTGATGGCTTCTAAGACAAACAATGGTGTCAACTTTGACACAGACAACTCTAAAACATTAGAGAGTGGGCCAGCGCAACTCGCAGCTGAAGCCCTAAAACCAGAACCAATAACTCTCAACTAGAGAGTGGGTCAGCGCAACTCGCAGCTGAAGCCCTGAAACCAGAAAACCAAACAATCGAGACAAAACAAACGAAGGTGACACTGCCACCTTCAAAACCAAACCAAACCAAATTGCATAAAGTCAGCCAAGATTAATATAATAATAGCATCTCGAACCATGAGACGCAAACACCAACTCAAGTCTCAAAAACCAATGTGGACCTGAGCGTCAAAACAGAGTTAAAACTCTAAACCAAACCAAACTTGGCCAACAGTGAGATATGGCACGGGAAACGTCCAAACAGGGTCAAAACAGCTGACCCACAAACCAAACAGGGAGAGGAAGACCGGATGATCACAATTGTGAAGGCACAACACACGTTAAAACAGAGGATCCTGAAAACCAAACCTGGCTGATACACAAAGAGGACCAGCGAGAACAAAGCAGCGGAGAGAGCGGTGCAACCTGGCTGATACACAAAGAGGACCAGCGTGAACAAAGCAGCAGAGAGAGTGGCGCGTGGACTTCACACGCAGAGAGATGGGAGGCGTGTGGCTTGGAATCCGGCGGCGGTGGCTGACTGTAGTCTCTAAGATATTTAACAATATCTAACACTTCCCCTCAAGCTAAAGCATATATGTCATATGCATAGCTTGTAACAAATATTATTAACTCGAGAAGCCGCTGCTGCCGGAGAGAGAAATTCCCACAACACTTTCCCTCAAGCTAGAGCATATATATCATATGCATAGCTTGTAACAAAAATAATTAACTTGAGAAGCCGCTGCTGCCGGAGAGAGAAATTCCCAAAAACAATCCAAAAATCTTTTCCAACTCTAAAACCACAACTGTGCCAACCAAAACCAAGAGCAACCCAACACACTAATTGAGAACTGGACTGGACCAAAGAGCCACGTGGTGCTTCATTCTGGCATCATCAGAAACTTCTAATATCACCACTGCTTAAAGCAACATGAAAACTTTTATGTACCATTAAAGACAAACACAAACAAATGCAGTAATCAGAAATTGTTGAGGCTTGAAATTGCCCTTCAGCGCCTACTTCCAACGAGTAGGTAAAGACTTTGCCCCTTTCGCACAGTAGGAAAAAAGAGAGTGAATCTGCGAAATCTGAAAATCTCAACCTTGTCATGAACCAGAATTGTAATGATGTTGGCCGAACACTTTATCACTGTTAAGACTGTTAACACATTAATTTATGAAAAACTGATTTTGAGAAATCGCCACAGATGTAATGATCAATGATCTTTTTTGTGGTTTCTACACCGAATATTCAGTATATGAATTGACAAAGAAGGAAATTGACGAAGAAATCATAGGAGAATCACAAGATGAAGGGCATTAGTAGCGTTCTTTTCCATCAAAAAACTTTAATACCACTGCTGTTGATGAAATACAAAGGAAAGCTCCAACAAAAACCTCTTCTGAAGCTTTACCACCACATAGCGATAAAGTAAGTCCACACATGCACATAAATAGAAAAATCTGAAGTAGGCCTCCAAGAACAGCAAACAATACTCTGGATCTGGGCAAAAAGACCTCTGGAACAGCACCAGGAGGGGAAGACGACCTTGTCTGTGCAATCACGACAGCGAAAGGATGCTTGGAGGGCGGCGCGTTAACATCACGCACCAGGAGTGAAGCCGTGAGTGAAGGGACGTTGACAGTGTTGAACGTCAATGGTGACTGCCAAGAACGTGACAAGGATCACTAGGGTTCCAAGAGAAAGGGAACCATAATCAGAAAGAAACGAGGCCGTAAGAAAACGGCTAGAACTAACAAACGGAAGCAAAGTACGAAAAATAAATCCAAAGAGATTTGGAATGTCACCATGAATAGGATCAAAAACTTGCTCTGATACCAACTTGAATTTGATGAAAATATTACTTGTATATTTCATTCATAATACTTGACTAGACTACAATATATATAGAGTAACAAAGAGATAAAAAGAAACTAAATCTATCTAAACCTAACTCTATCTAAATAGATATTATCTCTATTTAAATAGATACTAATCTAAAATAGATAAACAAATCTTAACTATATCTCTATGAGATAGCACTAATAATAAACTAAATCTTAACAGATATTCAACATAATCAACTAAATGTTTTCCAGCCCTGGCCCCTTATTCAATTATTAGATCTTCCTAATAATCAGAGCATTAGTTAGTCTTTCTGTCTGCAATAGGTAAGGGAAGAACAAGGATCAGCTTTAGTGATATTGTAATGACTAAACCACAAGCCAAAAGAAGAATATTTGAACTTGAGAGTTGAGACAATTAACAACAAATCTAAAGCATGCTCTATCAGGATGCGTTAGATTATAACCTGAAGAAGGTCTTCAGTTGATGAGGAAGCTTCCAGCTTTATACTCCAAGGTTTTCTGTACTTCTCTGTCCAAAGAGGTAGCAGAGCTTCCTGAGGAAGGGATACCTACCATCCATAGCCAAACACTATCAACTCCAATGAACAAGACACAGTAAACAAGACCTTATCTAAACAACTATTCAGAAATTAATTATATCCATCAACTCATAAATCATTGTCATGAAAAATTATATAGGATGTCACCTCAACAACGGACAAGAGGATTTTGAGCAATCTCATCCTCAAAGGAGACGAGGGTGAAAAATAATCAGTGCCAATCTTCACCTTGCCTTCAGAATGAGCAATATGTTCAGAAGAACTAGAGTTGTTCTTACAAGTACTGAAGGTTTTATGACATGAAGGACAACGAACTTCTCCAAAGAAACAGACATGATGGCACACATCACATATGGCCAGCAGTTGGTTACACCTCTTCTTCCCAAACTTCAATGCACATAATAATGGGGAATTTAGGCATTCCTTTCGCATCCATTTCTCAAAGTCCTGATACCTAGTACAAGCATCTTTGTCATCAGCTTCACTTTTTCCAAGTTGGACCACAAAAGATGTTGAGGTCTCTGATGCATCCAAATTATCAATGCCTACAGTAGTAGGACAATGAATATCAGCACTGCAATCTTGCTCAGCCATTTCAACAGCTTCTGTCTTGAGTCTCCTGACTGTATCCCCATTTTGCATTCTCATGTTACTATTTAAGACATTCCTTCTAACAGATTCCTTGAATGACATCTCAACTCTTTCCAACATCATATGCAAGTAGGACTCCCTGATTCCACGGACATCCAGAGATGCCAATAAAGCATCAAAACCCTGCATGCAAATGGAACAAAATGAAAAACCAACACAAAACAGAATATACCTAGGATAAATCAGAAAGTACAAGTGGGAAAAAATAGCTCTATGAGGATAAGACTGTATTTCTAAATGCTCCGGAAATAATGATGTTGAAAAACGTTGCTAATAATTACATACTTGGTAGCAGTAGATGTCATGACTTCCGCAGTAATACACGTATGTTACCTTAGCTACATTAAGCTTGACAAGATAAATGCTCAACATAAAAGGTGGTACAAAGATATTACATAGAGAGATCACTTGCAAATCATATAGCTATCATCATAGATCAGCTAAACCTGAGAGAAGCAATACCTCTTCTGAATCAATCAGCTTCCAACACCCATCACGTAACTCCACAAAAATCCTGCCACAGCCAGGATCATTACGAGAAGCAGATGTAATGAACTGCCAGTATCGATTACGCCTTCGATCCAAACCAAGAGGCAATGCCCTATACATATAAGTCTGTTCAGCCAAGTGGCCAATGTATGATTTTAAAATTGACCTTGATTTTTCAGCAGCATATCCTGATTGTTGGAAAGAATAATTATCTGGGCCCGTAGAGCAATCTTGCATGTGCATGTTAACTTCTAATGGGGAACTGTGAAGATTGTTTTGATTTTCCTGTAGTGCATTTGTCTGTTCAAGCTGGTCACAAGGAGTGAGTAAATCCTTGTCATGTTTTACGTCAGCAGTAGGCAATGCGCACTGTTTACCCCCTTCTGATAGAAATGCAACAGCTGGTTCATTCTTATTGCAAAGATAAGAGATAGGCTGCATCTTAACAAAATAATCCTCTTTGATACGGCGTTTATCAAGCTGTGCTTCTGCCCACATCTGCTTCTTCAAAGCATTTGCTGCTTCCAGACGTTCCTGCCACATTGCTCATCAGAAAACCATCCATAGAACATATGTACATGCACAAAACACATACCACAAAAAAAGTTTCTTAGGCCACAGACACAATGAGAAATGAAAGTATGAAACTAAAAGAATATACCTCAAGTGCAACACGGATTGAATTTCCTTCAGTTGCCACACCAATCAAAGCAACAAAAGCCTGAAGACGCTCCTCCACGCTAAGATCTGAATACTCTCCCTCCATAAGCCCCTGTACCCATGGTTCACCTGGAATGCTATCATCAACATCCTCACCGTCTATATCAGAAATAGTCACAGCATTGCTGCAAACAGCAATTTTACTAGAGGTGCTCACAATTTTATGTTTGTTGAGGCCTTCAGCTACAACGGGAGCTAAACCCTCATCCACTTTATCAGGCCAAGCATCAGTAGTTTGTAAAACCTCACCATTGTCCTTTCTACTTTCGATTACAGTGTTTTCACTAAATCCCAAAGAATTGGAAACCTCTTTTTTCTTATCTGTTTCAGTTTCTAAATCATCAATCTCGGGATCTTCTGCCACATCACTTTCAGAATCTTCATCCTTTTCACCATCATCAACGTCTTCTGCATCCATAAACCCACTTTTGAATATCCTGATTCTTTCCCTAGCAGCTGAATAAATTGCTACAGAATCAGCTGGGTCCTTTCTATATGCAGGACGTACACAATATGTTGAAGGAGCTGTCCTTTCAAATAGTTTTGTATCCCTAGACAAAGCAGCTGATATAGAAGCTTCTGGAGTTTTGCTAGTTGTAAGGTCACGAAGTCCAGATTTCTAGATAAGAAAAAAGAATATCAACAAGAAAACTCAATAATTAACACACTACAAGTCTACAACAAAGAACATGTCCAGTCAGAAAAGTTTTACCTGAATCTTGTCTGCAACTTCTAATATATTGAGGCCTTTGCTTCCTTCGAGCGAAAGGACATGAAATGCAGCGTATTTAACTGTGCCAGGCGTCAATCGATGCCTAGATCGTCTTGGGTTAGATAATCCCTTCTCTTGCATAATAGCAACAGCATTTTTTGCAGCTGCTCCACTGCGTAGATTAGAAATTATATCCTTACCATCACTGCCCTGCACTTGCAACCCAAAAGGAGGTAGAGTAAAGAAAGGAAACAACAAAACCGAAAAAAACAAATTAGAATTAGAATCACAATTTCATTATGGAATGCTAAGTAAATTCTTTTCAATGCAATAGATATAATTTTTAATGATGAATACAATTACATATTTACAAACACGACAAGCAAGTAAGTGCTTTACTGCTTTACTTCATCAATCATTCTTCTGAAACCTGTAAAGCAATTTCCTCATAACTCCACTGCATGTCAAAGGGAGTGAGGGAGAGTTATTAGGACCCAATTCGATCCCAGCTCCCATTCAAAAAGAAAAAGTTAAACAAACTTCATTTTTCTGTTGTTTACATTGTATTATATTAAATTAAAAAACTATAAAGTTTTGAGCCTCTTAGAGGTTGTTTGTGAGTTAGTTTTTGGAGGTTTTTGGGAGGGAAAGGAAGGGGAAGGCATATTTTTTATTTTCAAATAAATAGTATCGAATTAGATGATTCTTAAAAATTAAATCTATGAAATGATAAATTAGCATAAACACAATATACTAATAACTTATTTATTATAAAAAAATATTACGTAAATCTTCTAATTTGAAAAATAAAAATATGCCATCCCCTTCCTTTCCCTCCAAAAACTAACTCACAAACAACCCCTTAGAATTCAAACTAGGCTTAACTCTACCCCAAAAGCTAGCTCAGGGATGAGGATTGATTTACCCATTATAAGGACTAGTTTGGACTTGGTCATATCTCTAGTTAATATGGGACCTTAAAACCCCCCTCACGCCCACAGCTAGACATATGGAGCGTGAAGTTTGCAAGACTGGACTTATGCAAGTGGCCCAATAAAAGGATCTAGAATATGCTCTACTACCATATTAAAATTTGTGCTAGGTGTAACTGTACCCCTATGGTTGAGAACTGTTCCACCCTTTATAAGGATTTAATTTCGCTATATCTCTAGTCATTATGGGACCTTAACAGAGCCCATAGATGATATCCTATAATTTACTCCTTTGCAACATTTTATGCAAGTTCAGTTTTTTAAACAAGCCATTGGCTTAAAGGATAAAAAATCCAAATAATTGTTTGTAAAAGTTACCTATTTCTTATGGCGCTCAGAAAATGCAAACTCTCGAAAACGAAAAGAAGTTTAATTATTGCATGTGGTAACTAAGATGGCTGACAATAGATTTTCTATTGAAACCATTAGTGATGTGTAAGAAATATAATATAAAGTCATTCAAAGTCCTTTACCCAATAGCTTAAGCTTTTGGGAATATTGGTTCTTGACATGATGAATAGAGGAAATATAAGTTACCTCATCGTTATTGCCAGAGAGAGCCTGCTCAATATTCCGTTTCTTCAATTTAGGCCCAAATCCTGCTGACAATGCAAATTGTCGCAAAATCTCTGGCCATGTTAATGGATTTAAGTGACTTTGCCAATTTCTTATATCAAAACCCCACAAATATGCCTGACAGAAGATTCCAAATAAGTCTATTTTAGTTTAAGCAAAGAACAAAGGAAGTAGATTTAAAGCTGGAATGATGAAAAAAAATTACCCCTTCAACAACGTGGGGATGTCCCCCACCAGAATTGGCAACATTGTTTTGGTTAGCCCCTAACCCAGTAAAGGGTGTTCTTGCAACATCTTCAATATCTTTTATAATGCATCTCAGAAGAGCAATATGAATCTCACCTAATAACCTAGAGTCCTGCAGTAATAAGAGATAAAATATAGATCCCTTGTCACAAATAACTGTATTTCCAGGTTCATTGTAAGTTATGTTCAGTGTATTGTGTAAATAATCAGGAAAACTGTAATTTAGGACAAGACAATGTGGATAGGGATCATAAAACGTGGAGATAACCTGGCAAGCAAATATGGAGAAAAGAATACTTACATAGTCATGAAAAGCTTGTATAAGTTCATCCAAGGTAAACGGCCATATTCCAAGAACGTCAGCAAACGTAATCAAGAACTTCCAAACCTAAATAGAAATCATTTATATTCATAATAGTTCACAGAAAATTTGGCAAGCCACGGACAGTATCAAAATAAAATATAATATTTTGAACAATTTGGTACAGGCGTAAAGCTTAAATGCTTGAGCCATGCTGACAAACTCTCCATAAACAAAACTAAGAACAACTAGAGTACAGGATTCATCTACGGATTTGATGAGCCAGTGCAATCAGAGAGAAGACAAATGACAAAAGATCTTAATTTCCAAAGCGGTGAAGCAGATTAGATGTTTCAATAGCAATGTGTTTCACTTAAAAGAAAGGCCAAGCAGAAAACAAAATCCGCCATTTGCCACAAAATATAATGATGCACAATCAGCAACATATTTGAACAACAAATATGAAGCACCAATACATGCATTTTCTTCATGTATCAGTATCAGATATTAAAATTTGGGAGACAAAACTCAACCCAAAAACTAGCTCAAGAGTTAAGGATTCCCTTCCAATATGTAAGAGCTATCTTGGACATAGCTCGAGTTAATGTGGGACTTCTCAACACACACCCTCACACCCAGAACTAGACATCTGGAGTGTGGGATATGCAGGAATGAATATCTGAGTGTGCCCCATATACGGGTGGTCTCCACTTTAACGAATTAACGGATCTAGGATAGGCGCTGATACCATATTAAAATTTGGGAGACCTAACTCAACTAGCTCAAGAGTTGAGGATTGCCTTCCCACATATAAGGGCTATCTTGGCCATATCTCTAGTCAATGTGGGACTTCTCAACAAGATACATATCAAAAAGATTAATACCAAAATTCTTGGATAGTTCATCAATACTCTTGGGGAAGTTTGAGATACAGCTTGGACTTGGACCCTTGCATCTGAATACATAACTCTTCCGCTCAATTAAGACAACACTCCTCATTCTTTTGATCTCTATTTTCTACACAAGTTCCAATATCAACACAACATCTTCTATTTACTAACTCTACCTCAACACATGATTCTATTATCTATTTAAGCCCATTCCAACGCATGCCTATTTGTATCTTCAAGTTGTTGCATACTTTTCAACTTTCACAATTATGTTTGTTACATAATAGTAGCCTCTTTTAATTAGATACTTATTACAAAGTCCAAGCACACAACATCAAACCAGAACCAGGTATCGTTTTTATTTATTTATAAAAAGTATAATTTTCAGAATGCAATTTTTATTTTTATTTTGTTTTACGATTTTTTTAATAAATATCTATTTATGCATAGTATCAGATATGCATCGCATTATCTGTGTACCATTACCACATAGAGCATAACTAGGTTACGTTACAGCTTTTATATTGGTGACGAGGGATAGCTTATCTCACCTAAAGTTAACCTCAAGGACAGTAGTAACATCAAAGACGCAGAAAATTCCATCAACCAGTCAGAAAAGCAAAAGGCAAAAATAAATAAATAAATGGGAAAAACAATCTTACCATCAGAAGATTTCCTACATTCTCATCAGAGTCTGACCAAGGTTGAATTGAAAAGGCTTGTTTCAACTGTACTGACTTTGGTGGGAAAGAAGTCTGCTCATCTGAAAACCCCGTGCATGTTTGGTTTTGATTAATACATATAGAAAAAATCACCTTAAGAGGGGGGGGGGGGGGGGGGGGACTTTCTAGTAAGAAGATTTTGATTATTAGCTGTTTCGAACACAAAATAAGCAAATCCAAATACACATCAAATTCCATCAATGGCTGCCTTAAGATGAGCACTCAATATTTCAACCATCAAAACCAGAAATTATCATATAAGCAGAAATATTATGAATTTGGATAAAACAACAAGGACAAGTTAAAGCTAGCCAATCAACTTACAAGTGTCTACAAAGTGATACCTCAAAACAGTAACTATATCAGGATAGAAACTTTCAAATTTGGAGTAGTCATTCCTAGGATAAACTATACAATGAAATTTTTTGGCAGGTTCATTGAATTTAGAGTTCACTAAGTTTCATGATTTTGCCATTACTGTTAAAAGTAACAAACACAAATGACAAATGGTTGATTTTTCAACCTCTCAATTCACCTTATAATTTGAATTTCTAACCTCGTACTATTGTAGGAGAAAATGGCACAATTTGCACAATAGCTAAATTTTAACTCAAACATACAAGAATCATTCAAAAGAAAAAATTTCATTCACATAAATACAAGTACGATACAATGAGCTGTGGCCCAACAGTTGCCTTGTGACATTGTGATAAAGAGTTCTAGTGGAGAAAAAATAGTCTCGTGAACATAACAAAATGATTGAAGTCCTGTGACATTGTTTTAATAAGAATACACAGGTATATTCTCAATGTAACACTAACTACAAGTGAGAGATACCCCTTGGGACAGTTATTTATAACTTCGGAAAGAGAATAATTTCTACATTTTTCCCTGTTTACACAATTTTTTTATCATTTTTTATCTATCTGTCATTAGACATGATTAATAAAAAAACACTATGACCCTTGTTTGATAAATATTGCCACCTTGTAGGAAAAGACTTTGGTGGTGGTGTTGTATCCACAGTCAATTTGCAGCGTAAAAAAACTTAATTTCATTGCTTTCACAATGAGTTAGATGCAGAGCAGATCAACAGAATAAACATTTAAGTGTCAATTTATTCACCTTGATATAAGTCAAGATTTTGCATAGTTTCATAGTCAAGAGCCAGTATTGAAGAAAGCCCCTTCTTTGATGCAGCTAACTCCATAAGTTCCAGACGTTCATCGTCAATAAGTTCCATTGATTCTTTGGCCATTCTACGGGCAATAGCTCTTTCATTGGAAGCTTTGATCCTCGCTGCCTCTTTAACCCTGCGAAGCTCTTCCTTCTGTCTCAGTTTCTCAGCCTACAAGAATAAATAACGAATAGAATAAGCATCATTTATTTTCACACTAAAGATTGGAGTGAATTGGCAGAACAAGCTTACTTACTCTGATTGATTCCTTCTGTAAGAACTTCTCCCGCCGCTCAAGTTCCCGCCTCTGTTCTCTTTGAAGCCTCTCCTCCTCTCGCTGTCTTTCACGCAATAACCTTTCCTCTTCCTTCTGCCTCTCACGGTTATGCCTCTCCATTTCTTTCTTTATTTGCTCCTCTCTCTTGAGGTGTAGAAGAACAGTATTAGCTAAAGAATAAATATAATCATCAAATGGGGGAAATAAAAACTGCCCATACCTTTTGCCTTAGAATATCCTGTTTTTCAAGCTCTTTTCTAATTCTTTTCTCTTGTGCTTCAAGTTCCCGTTGCATTCTAGCCTCTTCAATCTGCGGCAAGACAAGTCAATGAGCAGCCATTCAATTGTGATAAAAACATGTCAGCATTGTCGGTGGAGATACCTTTCGCTTCCTTTGAAACCTTGAAAGTTCCTCCTCATGGATAACCCTCCTATTAGATGGCATTAGAGGGCTGTCAATCAGAGTTATTGGGTGAGCCCCATTATGAGTTTCGAAAGTTGCATCAATAAACGGGTTCTTTTGTAGAACATCATTTCCTCCTGAAGCAGAAGGAAAAAGATGATTCTGCCTTCCTTGCTCGGACAAAAGATTTAGACGAGGTATCTGACCTTGAACTCCATATCCATAAGGGGCAGATTCATTCCCATTAAGGCAAGATCGCCCACTAGGTAATAATGTCCTACGATGTGGAATGCCATCAGGAGAACTAAAGTGGATGGAGGGGGAAACTCTCTCATATTTCTCGATTTTAACAGTTGGCTGCTCTGGAATAAATTGATATTCATGGAGAGTCCTTGATGAAACACCCTAGAAAATTATTTTTTTTAGCAAAGAGATAAAGATGCACATAAAAATTGTTTTTACACCTATGATAAAGAATTATAATGAATGAATATACAGATAAAATATAATATTCATTACTTATAGTTGTAACGAAATAACTTTTATAGCAGTACATTTTAAAACAATGCAATGGGAGAAAGACAGAAAGCAGAAAAGAAATCCAACCTTGTCCAGCTGTTCATAAGTTTTTGCCTCCAAGGTCCTTCCAGATTGCCTGTGTTGACCCATTGTCACAGCCCCTGGAAAAATGGACGACCATGCCGAAGATTCAATATCATTAATACTAACTGCAAAAAGCCATGCCAACTGAAACAAGTTGACCAAACTTCTCTCATTCACAACGATAACAAGGATATGTTCAGAATATTGTCTATGCAGTATGAACTCTTTCCAAAATAACTTTTTAAGGGCCATTTGCTTTTGCTTTTTAAGCATAAAATGCTTTTTATCTCAAAAACAAGTTTAACATTTTTATCATAATTAGATGATTTTTTGGAGACAAAAGTAAAAATATGTATAAAAACTGTTTTAGTACCCTTATTATTAGCTAAAAATAGTAGCTTTGGGGGGGGGGGGGAGCTCTATGAAACAGCTATATCATAAGAGCGCTGTTTTAAAAAGCTTGTCAAAATGCACCATAAATCTTTTATTGGCCTCAAAAATCATATTTCAATCATTGAAGCTCATACAAAGAAGCACGAGCAAACCAAACTTCTCTAATGCACAATGTTCAAAACACCCTTTCGAGAATCCCTTTTCAAACTTTAAAGAGCTCAATACTCAATAGTGATTTTTAGCCTTAAGAAATCAGATTTTCATTCCTAAAATGCAGTAAGATATGGCACTTCATAATTAGCAACAGAAAAAGATGTCAAATACCAGTTTTCAAAAGGGAGATAAAAAATTGAAAGCATATAGATAGATATTATTTCCTTTAAATTGACAGATGACTGCACCACAATTAAAATGGAATATTACCCAATCAAATCCAGATGAAGACTGATTTATTCAAATCATTTTTAAAAAATTACTTACATGACAAGTGTATTCAGAATAAGATCTCAATATAAACCTAAATTTCTTAACCTTAAGAGCAACTAGCTACTTGTAACTTATTTTAATAATTATTTGGGTTTGGTCTGACTAATAAGCAATAAAATTACTCCATCCGTCCCCGAATGATAGCTCAAGTGGCAAGAGCTGGCGGACGTATGGGTTGGGGAGGGGAGGTCTAGGGATCAACCCTGGAGGTGGGCTGTAGTTTATCTTTCTGATGTACCAAAAAAAAATTACTCCATCCAAATGCACAGAAGAATTCGTAAATTATGTGCTTGTGACAATGAACACACTTATCAGGTATCAGCCGAAAGTATAAGTTGATCCATTGGGTCATACACACCCTATAATGATATTTCAAATATTTTGTATGAGAAGAATGCTAGCAAGTAGCAACACACTCCTTCCAATACACACTCCTATTGGCTAAAGTTCATGTGGATCCCACCAAACTGGAAGTGGAACCTATCAAATTAGGTATGGGGACCTGGACCATACATGAATTTCAACCAATAGAAGAGAATGTGCTGGAAAGTATGTTGCTACTTGCTAGCACTTGAACCCACAGTAGTGTAAAATTCTTAGTCTCCAGCATCGTTGAATAAATTACTATCTATCAAACATCAAAGCATGCATAATAGTCTATAATTCAACATCTCCACTACCAATGCTGCATTTGCCTATAATTTCTATACTACAGAGCAAGCATTTTACGAATACATGTATAAATACATATGCACGCAATATATACTATTACTACCTCCGGTCCTTATTATAAGAACCACATTCAAGGTAAAGTTTGGTCATTTTAATAAGAATGCATTAATTATTTTTTGACAAAAATACCCTTATATGATCAGATTCTCTCCCCTTCCACTCCCCAATGCATTAAAGATGAAAGAAATTTAAAAAAAGTGGGTTAAGGCTAATTTTAGAAAGTTAATGTAAATCAAGTACAAATTTAATGCTAACGACTACATTAACAATATTTCTTAATGGAAGTGAAGTAGTTATTTAGTTCCTATAATAAGAACTGGAGGTAGTATATACATATATGTATGCATGTATGTATATATATATATATATGCTAATATGCATATAATTATATATATGTGCCTGTTTGTCTCTGTGCATGTGCGTGTGCGCGTGCATGGATGTATATGCATGCAGAGCGCAAGTCATGATTTGTTGACACCAAGTGTAAGTATTGGCATATTAACACCTTTTAATAACTTTTCATACAAGATAATTTTAGAAAGTGGCTTAAGGGTAACTTTAGAAAGTTCAATTAAATTGATGACAATTTAATGCTACCAGCTGCATTAACTATATTTCTTAATGGACGTGAAGTAGTTATTTAGTTCCTATAATAAGGACAAAAGGTAGTATATACATATATGTATTTATGTACATATATGTATATATATGTAAGTATGCATATACATATGTGTGTGCGTGCATGAATGTATATGCAAGTAAAGCGCAAGTCAGGATTTGTTGACATCAAGTGCAAGTATTGGCATACTTACACCTTTTAATAACTTTTCATACAAGATAAATTTTTCCAATCTAACTCTTGAACTGAGAGTTCTCATGAAGTAAATCATGTCAAAAGAATTACATACAACTAAAAAACGTATAAAATGCTATTTAAAATATAAGAAAATATCTACAGTCAAACTATATATCTATAGTGTCCAGATTATCCAAAACCTGAATACCTGATCCATAATCATCAACATAATATCACAAGTTTAATGATTGAATTTGTTAATTTTGCATTCTACAAAAAAATATTGAGGGTGTAAGTATGTCCAGACTTACACCTGGTGTCCATAAATCCTAACTCTCTCTCTCTCACCACATTCACACACGCAATTTATTTCCTTCAAAACTAATTAAAGAAAACAGAATTAATTCCTCTATACCAACAAATTATCTATCGCTGACAATAACGTGTCCATCTCTCATTGGAATTCATACGTAACTAAGCCAAGAGCATAGACATGATACAATATATGGATAAAACTTTCTGATTAGCATAAAATAGTATCCCCTTCCCTTCCTTTCACTATATCAGTCCTTAGTAAGTGCAAATAGAATACTAAGTTACCTATTGGTGCACCAAATGCACCCGGTGGCAAAGAATCAAATTCCATTCCCAGAATCGGTCCATCCTCTCTTAATGGCTCCCCCAACTGTCTTTCCATAAATGCAATAGCTCGCAGCTCCTCTCTGGTCTGATGAGGTTCATTGTAACTACTGCTCTCCATTGCAGGCAACCCAGCAGCCCCCATAATAGGAAAGGCCATAATCCCAGGCTGTGGCACAACTCGCCACGAGTCAGGATGACCAAATGGCCTCAACTCAGAAGCCACACCACCATCATGCTTGACATCAGCCTTTGCTACTTGTTCAGCACGCTCACCAACTGGACCTGAAGTCGGCGGTGAGTCATTTAGCAGCTTGTTGGACCCCGGCGTAGCCTTCCTGTCCTTCAGTCTCCGGTGACAGAACCACATCTGCAATTGACGATCTGACAGACCTAATTTCTCAGATAGCTCAGCCCGCAGCACCTCCCCAGGGTAGGCCTCCACTGAACCAAAAATGCACAACCCCATTAAACAAAATTCCACATTTCAGCACAAATTCACATTACAGGTCACAACCCCATAAAACAAAATTCCACATTCCAGCACAAATTCACATCTTATGTTAACAACCCCATGAAACAAAACTTCAAATTTCAGTATAAATTCACATCACAGTTAATAAACCCATAAAACAAGCATTCCACATTCCAGCACAAATTCACATTACAAGTCACAACCCTATGAAACAAAACTTCAAATTTCAGTACAAATCCACATCACAGTTAACAAACAACCCCATAAAACAAAAATTCCACATTCCAGCACAATTTCAAATCCCAAGTAACAAAAACTCACATTCCAGCAAAAATTAACATCCCAAGTCACAACCCCAGAAAACAAAATTTCACATTTCATCAAAATCACAACCCAATTAGAAAAAAAAATGGGTGAAATTTTACTTTCACATACCAGCATAAGTTTTCTCAAGAAGCTCCAACTGTGAAGCAGACTTCATTTTGCGCTTGACCTTGTTCTCCCCCTCTGGTGTATTCTTCTTGTTCTCTTCCTCCGAACCACACTCCATAGCCAAAAAATCAAGCTCACACTCGCACAAAACACTCACAAATTGAACCCTAATGAACAACAAGCCAGAGCCAGAGCTTCTCTCTCTAACATTTCAGATTCCCTCTCTCTCTCTCTATATGGGTTTGTGTGTGATTGAGATATGCGGTTAGATTTGGGGAATAACAAAAAACACAAGAATGAATAATAATTAAGATTATGGAGGAAAATGAAAATAATAGAAAAGGGGTTTGTGTTTGTGTGATGAACTGTGATTATTGAAAAAGAAACTAGTAGGAACAAACGAATCAACAGTGTTGCTGCATTTCCCAAACGCTGCCATCAAAAATTGTTTTTTTCTTTTTTTTAATCTCTCTCTTTCTCTCTGTTTTTGATTTTTAAGTTTTATCGTAGTAATGTGTTGTGTTCGATAAAATGACCCAGAAGAAAAAGAAAAAGAAAATGGAATTTATATACTAATAAATTGTTTTGATTTGCGTGAGAGATAGATAGATGAGCAATGAGAAATTGATTCACAAAGGAATGTGATTGTGATTTGTGTGTGGTTTGCAATTGAAGTTGTTTCTCTCTCTAGATTTTGGGTGGGTTTTTGGGTTTTGGGCGCAGCGATCATTGGATCTTTATTAATCCGTTTCTTCGTACTTCGTTCCATTGGTTTGTAAATGTTCTTCTTTCTTGGTACGACACTGGTAGTGTCGTTTCATGACTTGTTCTTTAAACATTCAGTGCGTTTTGAGCTTGCTTGTAACCGTGGTTAAAAAGATAAAAACAGGTTTTGGGTTTTATTTCTTTTATGATGAGAATCTAGGGGCGCATCTTTAAACATTTCCGGGTAAGTGAAGTTGGGAATGTAACATTCTCATGTTTACTATAAGTTTTAGAAAAATTAGTATTATGAATTTTCAAGCATGCAATTTACCTTGTTTTCTCCAAATTTTATTCTCATGTTCAAGGATTGATATCTTTCTCTTCCCCACTAACTTTTATTTTTACTTCAAATTTAAATTTTTTAATTTTTTAATTAAATAAATTTTAAGAATATACCTAAGAATTAAACATATTAACCAAACATTTTTTTGAAAGATGCCCGAGAATAACATTCTCAGAATAATGTTACTTTCACACCTTTGTTTGAGGTAAAATGAGGTAGAATGAGGAGAGATAGGAAGAAAAAAAAAGTAAGAGAGAGAAAGTATGAGATGTGATACATGATAAGAGAATAGAGATAGAAATAAAAATAGATGAAAATGAAGTGTTTAAAAAATGAGGTGTGTCTATATTATTGACATTCTCATCGTAATATTCCCAGAAATAAGATTCCCCTCATTTTCTTGTAACAAACGCCCTCTAGGTATTCACCGTGGATAGTATTGGTAATTTATCTTACCGCGAGTGTTCGTACTAAGCGGTACATGTGTTGACTATAAAATGTATTCATTCTTATAGGTAACGACAACAGAGGTAGGGATGATGTCACGACCCAAAATCCTAAGCCGTGACCGACGCACAGACTAACACCCTAGTCTGGCAAGCCTCAATCTCACAAAATCGTTTTCCAACTATTTTCCAAAACTTATACAAGTTCTCTATATTTTATAATAATTCAGCGATATCTCTTTTGTAAATTTCAATAACTACAAATAACATCTGCCAATAAGCTCTTCCATAGCCAGTATTTCAAGTAAAATATAAAATCAACTGAGGCACTCAAGTGTCAACTCTTGAAAATAAAAATAACAAATAACAACCCCAAATCTGAATCCACCTAGGTATCCTTATAGCTGCAGATAACCAAGATTAAATGAAAGACACCAATGTGACGACCTGCCAAATGAAATAAGTCGAATGATCTAAAACTGACAACAATCTGCTACTCAATTGCCTGAAAATCTGTGGAGGGAAATAAGGAATGGGGTAAGTCACAAAGACTTAGTGAGCAGTCAACAACCACCATGAACAGGAAAGGGAAACAGAATAGGCACGAGTTTTTCTCTCTCAACTCAGTATAAACAATTTATATCCATAATAATACCATTTTAAATCATCTCAACAATGAACTTGACAAAAAAATCATAAAGTTCATTAATAACCACTTCAAATAAATACATTTAAAATCATGTCCTGATATGAAAACATAATACCATAAATTTAATATCATAGGGTCACACATGTAGAACCGTGAGGAGGCTCCATCTCGTTGATAGCCCTCTCCTCCTAAGGGATGGCCTCTCTGATAGGGGCGGCTCCATCTAACGGATAGCACTTTCCTCCCTCACATCATATATCGTATCGTATCTCATCGGGGGAAGCCACATCTCGTTGATAGCCCTCTCCGTGCACTGACGGCTCCATCTAACGGATAGCCCTCTCCTCCCAGAATCAATCTAGCTAGGTGCTCCTAGGCCGTTACCTCCATTAACGGCTACGGGGTTCTATCAAGGATCCCCAAAACCGTTTTCTCAAACCAGTTCAAGTCTCGTCAAAAGTCTCATAATCAACTTTCCAAGTTCACAATCTCAGTTTCACATAATTTCCAAAGTCAAAGCAATATAAATTATTGTTTCATATCAGTTCATAATCAGACTCAAATCAACTTCATAAAACCAGCTTTCAGATAATTCACGAATTGTAAAGCATGTTTCCCCAATTTTCAAATGAATAGGTAATATATCAAAATAATTAAAAATAGCAATTATTGAGTAATAAAATTATGCCACAATGATTGAAAACCACTCACAACTAAGACGAATCAACTAAACCGCTCTCAACAGCTCCACGCCAACCGAACGAACCACTAGCCGATAAATCTGAACACCAAAATTAACCTCAAACCTTCAACATTTATTACCCTTTTTACATACTATCCATGAGCAACCATAAAATTCTCAATTGTGTAACTAAAGCCCTAAAAATAATTCTACTTAATTACAAACTGTGCTATAATGCTATTATTGAAATTTGTGGATTGAAGGTATACCTCAATAGCATCCAAAGAGCAATTTTTGTAGAGTGGGCACTCTTCTCCTTCCTCAAAGCATACATCATTAATCCAAAAATTATGTCAAGAACCCTTCAACTCAAATTCCGAATTTCCCCTTCATGATTGTGCATTCCCATGATTGAATTTGGTGTAATTCTAGTGAAGGAAAGAAGATTGAAGAAGAGGATAGATGAGGGGCATTGTCACATAGGCAAAACGAGGGAGAGAAAATGAGATGGGTCGTGGGTTTTGGTTTTAGAATAGGGTGGGGTGGGGGCTGCGTTGGCTTTAAAATGCCTGGTAGGTTAGGTTTTTTTTTTCCCCCTTTATATCTACATATATATTTTTTTTCATTACTTTTATTTTGTCACCTTTTTTTTATACGGACCGTTTCAATCTTCCCCCCTTAGAAAAATTCGTCCTTGAATTTAAATGTTTTTAGCTAACCTAAAATTTCATACAAGAGTGGATATTTCTCACGCATGATTGTCATGGTTCCCAAGTCATCTCTTCGCCATGTCATTCTCGCTTAAACACTTTAAATGAACCAATAATCTTATAAAACAGATATGTAACACCCCGATTTCCAGGTGTCACTTTAGTAACAAAAAATAAACTTTACGCGAAAACCGGTATATTTTTTTTTCGATTCCTTTTTAAGTTAAAGCGATAGAAAACAAAGACATAACCCAGCAGCTAAACTAACCGATGTACAACATATATAAACAGGTACAGCCTCGGCTGCACGTCAACGTCACGCGCACTCGCAGTGACCTCAAAGTAGTGTGCCCGTTGGCAAATATGTACAGAACCAGTAATGTAAGTAAGAAAGTTTTAAGTACAGTCATCCAAGAGAAAGTCGGCTCCAAAATGGCCTAAACAAAAGACCCCTATAGTCCGACACTCTCTGTGATTCCTCATCAAGAGAACCACACAAAAGCCATGCATCGGGAACCTACCCTGTCCCAAAAGTAAGACGAATCAGAGCTCTACACAAAATATGACGCTGCCTAACCTACCCTCCCAGTACCGCTCATAGCTCCTCCTCCTCTCCCTCGTCGCTCGGCGAGTAGCTATCCACATCGCTGTCGGAGTCAGAGTCGGAATCCATCGTAATCATCTCGGTGTCCAAGTCCACGACCTCCCTCCTAACTGTCCTGCGCACCGTCCTAGTCAAGCCCGTCTCAACATCCACCTCTCCAGTAAGAACATCCTCCTCCACCACCCGAACCAGGGGTTCCACACGGTAGCCGCGCGGTGGAGTAAAAGGAAAACGGCGAGAGGCAAACGAAACAACAGACTCCCTCTTCGGCTCCACGAGCCTCGAGGACGACGCCACGTCGGTAGGATCGATAGCAGTAGCAGGAGGTGGCGCAACAGGTGCAGCAACATCAACCTCGATCTCAGATGGGTCCTCGTCATCAGAAGAAGATGAAGTCGGAGGTGGTGCAGGTGGTCCTCGACCAGTACCTGGTCCACAGCGAACCGAAGGCGGCAAGTCAAAGCTCAGCTCCATGCGTCGTAGCACTCCCCTCGTCAAACGTCCACGCTCGTCTGTCCGGTCCTCCATGACCCTTCCCTGGTACGTCGCTCGATGACCCACAACATCGATCACCCAAGCGGTGGGGGCATGACGGTCCACCAACTCAAACCTGATCCCCCCCGAGGGAGAGACCATCGAAAACCAGTCCGCCATCGACATCTGGCAGCATGCCGACCGCCCAAACACAAACATGAAACCAAAGCCAAGGCGCTAGGGTCAACTCACGGAAATAAGTAATTATACACTCAACATGTGATTGGGGTATAGATATATATGTTGATATATATATATAAATAATCCTAGAATGTTATTGGCTCTAACAATGCTTCAATAATTCAAACAGCATACAATTCCAGTCAGAGTGAATGTATGCGTGAAATGCAATTCAATATGATCCGGATAGTTGTTTGGGATGGGCACCACGAGACCGCACGACACAGGCCTAGTGTCGCTAACTCTGCTCGGATGTCGCTTACAAACCCATGCATACTCGGATCAGCCCCAACCATCAATGGTCGTGCCACTCTGCCCGCTATGCTGAAGATACACCCAGGTGTTCTTCGATGAAGGCAATTCCCCAACCTTCGTGAAGCATTCCCGTTCTTCACCGAGGCCCAATCTTTAAATTGTACAAACCCCGAATGATGCATGATGCAATATGATTAGCCAAACATCGAATCGTCCTCCCAGCGCAAGTGTTTAGCTCAAAACCCAGTTTCAAAACCCAAGAGTTAAGTGTCGGTCAATACAACACAACTCCAACAACAAGAGTACTAAAGTACTCGGTGACTTTCACTCATCACCGTGGCTCACCCCCGTGATGTCCACCAATTCTCCAAAACCCACGACAAAGTCGACTTTTCCCCGTCTTTCACAATCATTTTCCCATTGAGATTCCCTATGGTTTATTCGTTAATGAAAACGTTTCGAATCGAATTAATCAAGTTATGAGTTTATTTCTCGAAGTCTAAGTTTCCTAAAGTCTCTAGTTTTCAAAATTCTATTTTCTTTCTAAGTTTTCCAAAAACCCACCAAAAGAAATTCCCGGGGAAAGTCTAAGTATACAAACGAATGGCTAAGTCTCAAACCCCCTGTTTGGACTTGCCTAGGGTTGTTTCTCCAACCCGAAATATCAAAGGTAACCAGTTCAATGATTCCCCACTCCGAAGTCGCGTCAAAACGCACAATTCAGTAACATCTCAATATCATAAGTTATGGAAAACATCATAACATTAATTCATCATCATAATCAATATCAAAGTAAAGCATAAGTCGAATTCATCGACGCCTATCATGCAGTCTTAGCTATTAGGTAAGTTGCCCTAACCTCGAGTTGCTCCAGCCTCGTGGTCTAGGTTTTCTTCACACAATTGCTCTGAGAAACCCAAAGTTCCTTCAACTAAACCTCGGAGAAAACAAAGCAGAAATCCAAACAAAATCGATTAGCTCGATCACAATACAACTAGTTAACGATAGACAAAGCATCAAAGCTTCAGAATACAACAATCGAGTACGAAAGGACAACTTTTCGAAAACGAAAAACTCCCCCCCCCCACACAAACATGCTCTCGGCCACAAGAGGAAAAAGGCTCCGGCTCTTTTTCTTCGATCTAATTTAATTACAAGGTAGTTTTAGGGTAAAACTAGGGTAAAGAAATTGTCAGAAAAATTTTCGGACGATCGGATCGAATTACGGCTAGTTAGGGGCATTTTGGTCCAAAATAAAAGCTCAAAACTCAAAGTTAAAACTTCGGAAAACAAATTTGATAGCGATGTTCCTAATGACATTTGTAGCAACTAATCCTAAAGGCACTAAGTCGGATTGCGACTTTTCGACAATAAAGTTTCGATATGTGCACAAAAAGGGTTTTGAATCAGTTTTTCAGATCCTTGACAACTCGATCAAAATCGGCGAACAACGGCGAGTGTTCTAGGTTCTTGGGCTAGTACAGAAGATATCCCAAGCGAAAAATCAAGAAAAACGGATAGTTTTACGAAAAGCTCGAAACTTTGAGCATAGAAAGAGATATAGAAACGCAGTAGAAACAATGATCAGAGGTAAGAATCAAGCTAGTTACCTCGATACCTTGAAGTAGGGACAAACAGCTCGAAGATCGGTCGAGTTTCGGCGAAAATCTCCTTCCTCCTTTCTTTCCTCAAACCCGCGGCTTCAATGGGAAGTTATGGGAGATATTTTGAATTTTTTTACTATTTATAGGAAGGTGAAATTGCGGGGAAATGAAAATTTCGCGATTCCGATTTTTGCAGCAAGTCCATCGGTGAATTCTAAGAGAGATTCTGGCGACAGAATTCCAGAACTCAAAATAAATCTCTAGAATTAGGGAAAAACGATCTCTAAAACCCCAAAACCGGTGTAAGTTAATCTGTGCCGAAAAACTACTTTTTGCTGTGAAGGTCGGACGACAAAACTTCGTTCTGAAGAAAGATTGGAAACATCGAAACAAATCTGGCAAAACGCGGATAGAAACTTCGTTAAAAGCTCCGAATAGAAAAAGTCTTCATTCAGTGATTGAATTTAGGGTTTTAAAGCAAAGAAATTAGCGTCGTCGGACTTCCGAGAAGTGAATACTATCGTGCGTACAGTCCAGGGTTCCGAAATGAAACACTGGTCGAAGGAAAAATAAAGAGAACTTCTTATTTTCTCAAGGATTTGAAATCTCACTTAAACGTTGCTTTACGAGCGAAATTAGCCTATTCCGGACACTCTCGCCATAAGGCAGGTGTGTAGACGACTCGTACTAACTCCTAGAACAACTATGAAACATTCCTCAAGCAATTCCTGAACTTTCATCTTCATTAATCTTTCTCAAACGGCGAACTCCTGTCACGCTTACACTGATTCTACGCGTGAGTCGGAAAAGTAACTAGTTCAGTAAATCCAGGTCTTACAATACTCCCCTCCAAAAAGAAAGTTTCGTCCTCGAAACTCAGAGTTCTGCGAAAAGTCCGGGATACTGTTCCTTGATCTTGTCTTCTAATTCCCATGTAGCGTCTCCCGTATCGTTGTTCCATATCACTTTCACTAATGCAATCTGCTTCCCTCTCAGCTGTTTCACTCTTCTATCCCCAATACGAATCGGTGGTGCCGCAAAAGTCAAATCATCCTTCAGTTCAACGTTGTCTGGCTCAATTACATGTGTCGGGTCTGGAATGTACTTCCTCAACTGTGACACGTGTAAAACATCATGAATGTTGGAAAGAAACGGTGGTAGCGCAATCTGATACGCAACTGGTCCAACACGTCGAGTGATTTGGTAAGGTCCAATAAACTTGGGCGTGAGCTTCCTTGACTTAATAGCCCGCCCAACTCCCGTAGTCTGAGTTACTCGTAGAAACACATGATCGCCCTCTTCAAACTCTAGGGTTCTGCGTCGCTGATCAGCATAACTCTTCTGTCTGCTCTGTGAAGCTCTCATCTTTTCTCTGATTTCCTTAACCTTCTCAGTCGTCTGTTGCAGAAGTTCTGGCCCAATCAACAAACTCACCCCATCTTGATACCAACACAACGGTGTCCTACACTTTCGACCATACAAAGCTTCATACGGTGCCATCCCAATGCTCGCATGAAAACTATTGTTGTATGTAAATTCGATCAATGGCAGAAGATCATCCCAGCTTCCTCTGTTGTCTAAGACACAAGCACGCAGTAGATCCTCTAACGACTGAATAGTTCTCTCTGTTTGCCCATCAGTTTGTGGATGATACGCCGAACTCAATCTTAGCTTGGTTCCTAACGCATCATGAAGAGCTCCCCAAAAGTGCGAAGTAAACTTTGGATCCCGATCAGATACAATACTCGTCGGAACTCCGTGTAGTCGCACAATCTCAGACACATAAATCTCAGCCAACTTTTCCACGTTGTAGGTAGTTCTCACTGGTAGAAAATGCGCTGACTTGGTTAAACAATCCACAATTACCCAAATTGAATCGTGTCTCTTCTGTGTTCTTGGCAAAGCTACCACAAAATCCATGGATATGCTATCCCATTTCCATTCTGGCACGTCTAAACTCTGTAACATACCAGCAGGTCTCTGATGCTCTACCTTAGCCTTCTGACAAGTCAAACATGCAGCTACATACTCGGCCACTTGTTTCTTCATTCCCGGCCACCAAAAATTCAGTTTCAAGTCTTGATACATCTTTGTCATTCCAGGATGAATGCTTCATTTGCTCTTGTGTCCTTCATCCATGATTAGCCTTCTCAATTCTGGGTTGTTGGGTACACAAATTCTGGGTTGTCAGTTCCTATCTTGAACTCCGGGTCTTTCCCTTGAATTACTAAGTTCATCTTCTCTAGCAGAAACGCATCTTGCAGTTGTTGCTCTCTAATCTCTTCCATCAGTCCACTGACAATTCTGATCATTCCGAACTTCAACATTCCCTCAGACGGTGTCACACCTAAACTCATATCTCGAAATTGTTCCAGCAACTCCAGCTCTTTAACCATCATTGACGAGACATGCATCTTCCTACTCAAAGCATCAACAACTACATTTGCCTTCCCAGGGTGATATTGCAGCGTAAACTCGTAGTCCTTGATAAACTCCATCCATCTTTGTTGCCTCATGTTCAGCTCCTTCTGATCGAACAAGTATTTAAGACTCTTGTGATCGCTAAATATCGTGAAAGTACACCCATAGAGATAATGCCTCCAGATTTTAAGCGAAAACACAATGGCAGCTAACTCCAAATCGTGAGTCGGGTAGTTCTTCTCGTGATTCTTCAACTGTCTCGAAGCATAAGCCACCACTTTCCGATGTTGCATCAGTACACATCCCAAGCCTTGATGTGAAGCATCACAGTAGACCTCATAAGGTTCCTCCGGTTGTGGCAAAATAAGCACAGTTGGCGTCGTCAAACGTTCCTTCAGTGTCTGAAAACTTGATTCACACGCCTCAGTCCATGCAAAAGGTTGATCCTTCCTCGTAAGTTGAGTCAAAGGTCCAACAATCTTGGCAAATCCCTCAATGAAGCGTCTATAATATCCAGCTAAACCCACAAAATTCTTATTTCTGTCACTGTCTTCGGTTGTTCCCAAGCCAAAACAGTCTCTACTTTCGCTGGATCCACAGCTATGCCTTCCTTTGAGATAACATGGCCTAAGAAATTGACTTCCTCCAGCCAGAATTCACACTTGGAAGGGTTCGCATACAACTTTTTCTCTCTCAACACTTGTAAAACTTGGCGCAAATGTTCTTCATGTTCCTTCGCGTCCTTCGAATATATCAGTATGTCATCAATAAACACCACCACAAACCGATCTAAGAATTCATGAAAGATGCGGTTCATGTAATCTATGAAAACAGCAGGTGCATTTGTCACTCCAAACGGCATCACTAGGTACTCGTAGTGTCCGTAGCGTGTTCTGAAAGCAGTCTTCGGTATATCCTCAGTCTTCACTCTGATCTGATGATCCCTGACTTCAAGTCTATCTTGGAAAATACGGCCGCCCCTCGTAATTGATCCATCAAATCATCTATCCTCGGTAACGGGTATCTGTTCTTGATCGTCGCCTTGTTAAGTTGTCGATAATCCACACACAATCTCGACTTCCCGTCTTTCTTCTTGACTAAAAGCACTGGCGCTCCCCACGGTGAAACACTTGGTCGAATAAATCCTTTTGCCGAAAGATCCTCCAACTGAGATTTCAACTCTACTAGCTCTGCAGGTGCCATACGGTAAGGTGCAATCGAAATCGGTCCGGTTCCGGGTACAATGTCGATCACAAACTCTACATCGCGTATTGGCGGTAGTCCAGGTACGTCTCCAGGAAAAACATTAGCAAAGTCTCGAACCACCGGAATGCCATGAACATCCGAATCCTTCCTTCCCTCCAGACTTAGTAATGAAAAGTACTTCTGAGTGCCCTCGCTCAACGATGCATTAATGTGGTTAGTAGAGAGATACTCGAAAAGATCCGAGTCTGGGAACACCACTTTCTTTCGACTACAGTTAAAAGACAATGGTACTGGGATAACCAATCCATCCCTAGGATTACATCTAGGTTTTTAAGGGGTAAACATACTAGATTGGCATGAAAAGTTCTATCTCTATATACTACTGAACAGTGCATGCATGCGGCATTAGCAATTAGGGTCCTAGCAGGTGTAGTTACCATAAGATCAAAACTCAAAGCAGTAATAGGCATATTCAGTCTTGATACGCAATCCTTAGAGACAAAAGAATGAGTTGCACCAGAATCAAAGAGTACAGTTAGAAGATTACAGTCGATTTAACATTCCCCTCTGATCAAGCCATCCACTCCTTCAGCCTCTTCACCATCCACTGTATAAACTCTTCCCCTCGCAGCTGGGCGCTTTCCACTGGCAGCATTCACAGACGGTTCCGCCTTTGGTGCCTTACTGTCCACAGCCAGATGCCCCGATCTATTGCAGTTGAAGCATCTTGGTGGCATTGTGCAACTGCTTGCATAGTGCCCGACCGCTCCACATCTGAAACAAGTCACATCACGGTTTGGGGTACGGTTTCTCGACCCTCCAGAAGTAGCAGCAGCAGCCATCGGCTTGTAAGATCCTGGGGTAAACCCTCTCCCCGCAGGACGTTGATACGACTTCTTCGTCTGAAATCTTCCCCTTCCTTGAAAATTCTGTGGTGTTGACTGTAACACCCCGATTTCGGTGGCGTCACTTTAGTAACCAAAAATAAACTTAATGCGGAAAAACGTGAATATTTTTTTTTTCGATAAATATAGACAAGACTGAAATAAATAAAACGCAACTGCGAAAGATAACAGAACTAATATACAATATATATTACAGCCCCCGCTGTAAGTAGCAACCTCGTCACGAGTAACCTCCAGTGACGGTAAGTAGAAAGTGTAACGCTCGTAGGCAATATATACAAACCAAATGAAAAGGTTGAGTGTCCGCAACACAAACCTTCAAAAACGAGGATAAGTCAGCCCAATCGGCCTAAAAGAAGACCTCCTAAGTCCAACCAACTCTCTGTGATTCCCGTAAGGAAACCACACAAAAAGCTATAGGTGGGAAACTACCCTGTCCCCAAAGAAACAAATGACAGTCAGAGCTAAGACTCTACTCCTACACTAATCCTATCTCGAGGAGCTCACACTAACACTCAATCCTACATGTTAGCATGATCGTCGTCTGAATCCGAATCCAGAACGACCAAGTCTATGTACACTACCCGTCCTCCTCTCGCAACCGCGATGCGCTCCGGTGCTGGCCTCTCGGGCTTAGGGCCCGAACCATGATCATCAATGATAGCAACGGTGGGTGCGCTGGACTCTGAAGAATGCACTCGCACAGGCTCCTCCTCTGAAGGGTCCTCATCATCAGAAGATGACGGTGGTGGTGGTGGTCCTCCTGCTCCTGGTCCGCAATGCACACCGGGCGGCAAGTTGAAACAGACAGTGCATCTCCGCAGCACTCCTGACGTCAAGTGTCCTACCCTATCTACATGGTCCTCCATGATCCGCCCCGAGTACGTCGCTCGATGGCTAGCGGGGTCAACCACCCACGAACCGGGGTCATCCTGGTCTATCATCTCGTATCTAATCCCCCCCGAAGGGTGGACCATTGTGAACCAGTCCGCTATGGACATCTGACAAAGGCGTTGTCCGCCAAAACACACACAGAAGACGCGAGGGTCAACTCCAAAGAATTATGTAAATATTAAACCCAATAGGAACAAATAAGAGAATAGCCACTTAGGCTTATAACTAAAGATAGCATCCTAGGGTTGCATATTCCATAACGAACATAAATGACAATAATAACAATTAACATGTTCCAAATAGGATTAACAAATAACAATCACACTCAGCAACTAAGTTAGTATGCATGTTGCATGATATGCAATGCAGGTTAACCCAGTCAACCAATATGCATTCCGGAAAGGATGGACATCAACGGATCAGCCCTAGCACCAGCCACGGTGGGACCATTTCGGCCCGCGTGCCTCTTATACCAACAACAACGGTAGGCAGATCAGCATAAAACCCGAAGGCCTGCCATTTCGGTCTGCTACTAAGAGTCACCTAGCAGCGCTCTTACGCGGAAATCCCGGTCTTATAACCATTTTGGAATCCGCCGTGGTCCGGCATCTCACCGTGTTTAAACCACTTAATGAGTGCATGCAATGCAGTGATTAGCCAAACAACGTCTCCGACCTCACTCGACACGTCGCCACGTGTTCTAGCTAAATTAATGTCTCTAAAAGCTTACCCTAAGGTAAAGTCGATTCTGCGACAAAAGACACTTCTTTACAACAACATAGTAACTCATGATGATCTCCAAATCATCCGACTCATCTCAATCCGATGGTCAAAATTGCTCAACGAGCAAAGAGTATCAACATACTCGGAAACTATCTGTTTCCCGGCTTATCTCTCAGATAGCCCAACAACACAACTGCTCCCAGAGCACAAGAGTATCAACATACTCAAAACTTCTTAACATCCTCAACACTTGGATCCGACGACACTTCTCGCTTTCCAAAACTAAGATTTGCATCCTAAGCTTCCTTTCGAGTTTATTATCATTAGTTGAAGATTTAGAGGTTGTTTAATGTCTTATGAGTTTTCTTTACAAAATAATATCCTTTTAGTCTTATCGCAAATCTTATGAGTTTTCAACATCCCATAATCCCAATTAACTCCCCGAGAATGTCTCGATCCATTATAACCATAACAAGGCCCGAATCTCATTCGTCCTATCAAACTTTCCCCAAAATCTCAAAATAAAATCGGCATGACCTGCCCGCTATTCTCACTACTCAGAATCACAGATATCAGTGAAAAGACATAATTAAATCAGCACAGTCAACAACCATGTCATATATCAACACATCCTAGAATAATCACGTAGCACTTAGCATATAAAGCATGCATCACACATCCTAGATTACGCACTTAGCACGTACCATGTAATTCAATCTCAAAAGCATTTAGTAGATGAATCATCTACATTGTCAGCCGAAGCCTCAGAAAACATTTTTCCAATCAAACACAAACAAGTGCATAAACAGTAAATCAATGTCGAAAGCATCGACCCTAAGCATTAACTAAGGATTCAGTGAGTAGCCCTCACCTGTAGATTCTCCAGGGTTCCCGTCTAGCGTTCCTTCACAATCAATGCCTTGCTCTTCAGGAAAATCCTCAAAAGCACCTTTAGAGTAAAACCACAGAATTCCATAAAAAACTATCAGAAACTCAGTAATCAATACCCACTAAGGTTACACGAAGTAGTATATACTCCGAGGTACGATAATCTAGCGCGAAAGGACAAGTTTTTGAAAAAGAAATTTTCCTCCTCCTCCTCTATAGCTCTCGGCCACTATTGGTAATTGGGTGGGTCGATTTTTCTTCGATCAAACTTGGTTCCTAGGTTATTATTAGTCGTAGCTAAGGGTATTCTAAACTCGGAAAAATTATCGGATCAAAAACTGTCGCAGGGGTATTTTGGTCATTATTTTTAGCTCAGAATTTCAAAACTGAAATTTCAAAAAGCAAATTGGATGGGGACGTCACCAACGACGTTTATGACAACTAATCCTACTAGCACTAAGCTAAGGCGATAGTTTTCAGTCCAAAGGACGAAGCTTTGCCCCAAAATGGGTATTTTAAGCAGAATTGAAACTCGACGGTAGTTTTTCGAGAATCGGCGCAGTATTATTAGCTAAACATACTCAGGAGAACGTAGGGAAGATGTTTAGAATCAAAAATGGAATTATCAGGATAGTTTTGCAAAAACCTCAAAACTATGAGCACAGAAAGACATAGAGAAAAGCTATGGAAAAGACGATCAGAGGTAAGGATTAGCGACTATACCTCAATACCTTTAAGCAGCAACTGTCGAATCAACAATCAAGCAAGAAATGAACAAAATCTCTTCTCCTCCTCCTCTTGTGAAACTCGCGGCCCTTGGAGAGAAAATTGTGAAGTTTTTGCCATTTTTTCTCCTTTTCTTGCTATATATAGAGGTTGGAAAAACGCGGTAAAATGAAAGTTTCGCGATTCCGATTTTTCCGGCTTCATTCTCCGTGAATTCTAAGATAGGTTTTGGCGACATAAATCCAAAACTCAAAAGAGGTTTCCTTGTATTTTAGGTAACTAATGCAAAGTCGGTGTAAAACTATTTTACCCGATAAGTTACTTTTTGCATCGAATGTCTGAATAGAAAACTTCCTTCTGAAGAAAGATTGAAATCATCAAGAGAAATGGGTGCAAGCGTGTAGAATCTTCATTTGAAGCTCTGAATAGAGAAAGTCTTCATCGTCGGTTGATTCTAGGGTTTCTGAACTATCAGGGTTTTAGTTTCGGCAAACTTCCGATGATTGGTATCGGACGTTCGTAGATCCTAGAGTTTCGCCTCGAAACGCTTGTTATATATGGAATAAGAGAAGTTCTAACATTTCTCTGAACATTTTTGGAATTAGTTCCCATCGTGCCTTTAAGAGAAAACTAGCTATTTACTAGGGTTTTTGCCCTAGGTTTAAGCGTAATTCGATCGTGCTATACCTTTTATCGATTCTGATACAATCCTTAGACTTTTCCTGAACTTTCTCCTTCATAAACTTATTTCATTTAGTAAACTCTTGTTCAGGTTTCCTTTCACGATACATCAACCCTAATCGTGAATAAGAAGTTTATTCACTTAGCATAAGCTTAAAAACTTGGGTCTTACATTGACCTCACTGGTCCTCCTACTCCAGCCCTGTTCAATCTCCTATTCTTCATCAACTCTACCTCTGTTGCTTTCTCAACTAATGCTTGAAACCTCACGATCCCTAACGGTCTCACTGGGTCCTCAATATCAGCTCTCAATCCCCTCACAAAGCGCCTGCACATATAGGGCCCATCAACCTGATCACGGAAAAATCGAAAGTATTTTGCCAAAGACTCCAACTTAGCAGCATACTCCGGAATGGTCATGCTCCCTTGTCGAAGAGTCAGAAACTGTGATTCACGCTCGTCACGAGCACTGTCAGGAAAATACTTCTCCAGAAAAGCAGTACGAAAAGAATTCCAGTTCACCTCAACATGATTTGCTTCCATTATCCCTCTGGCGCCTCTCCACCAGTACTCAGCATCACCCAACAGCAGAAAGGTGGCCATCCCCACCTTGGCTCCCTTAGCAGTCTGTAACACGCCAAAGATCTTCTCTATTTCCTCAATCTAGAGATCCGCTTTGTCCGGGTCAGTACCTCCCGAAAACTTAGGTGGATCCTGTCTCCTGAAGTCATTCAACCCCTTGTTCTGATCCAGAGTCACCTCCCTCTGACGCTGGTGTTGATCACGCGCTTCCTCCGCAGCACGCCTCTGAGCATTGTCATTTGCTTGATTAGTCATCTCCTGGGCCATAGTGGCCATCATCTCCGCTTGTTGATTCGTGTTCACCATCGTCTGTTACCCCATGGAAACTGTTAGTCTTAATCGTATGATAGCACCAAAACTATTCCATATGATTAAGTAACAATGCAATCAATTAGAACGAAAATCGCTCTGCAGACAATCACTTTTCACTCTTTGCGAGTCACACAACCTAGCACAGAAGACCTATTCCCCAAATACTCCGAAAAGACTCAACCAGGCTCTGATACCACAATGTAACACCCCGATTTCCAGGTGTCACTTTAGTAACAAAAAATAAACTTTACGCGAAAATCGGTATATTTTTTTTTCGATTCCTTTTTAAGTTAAAGCGATAGAAAACAAAGACATAACCCAGCAACTAAACTAACTGATGTACAACACATATAAACAGGCACAGCCTCAGCTGCACGTCAACGTCACGCGCACTCGCAGTGACCTCAAAGTAGTGTGCCCGTTGGCAAATATGTACAGAACCAGTAATGTAAGTAAGAAAGTTTTAAGTACAGTCATCCAAGAGAAAGTCGGCTCCAAAATGGCCTAAACAAAAGACCCTTATAGTCCGACAGACTCTCTACGATTCCTCATCAAGAGAACCACACAAAAGCCATGCATCGGGAACCTACCCTGTCCCAAAAGTAAGACGAATCAGAGCTCTACACAAAATATGACGCTGCCTAACCTACCCTCCCAGTACCGCTCATAGCTCCTCCTCCTCTCCCTCGTCGCTCGGCGAGTAGCTATCCACATCGCTGTCGGAGTCAGAGTCGGAATCCACCGTAATCATCTCGGTGTCCAAGTCCACGACCTCCCTCCTAACTGTCCTGCGCACCGTCCTAGTCAAGCCCGTCTCAACATCCACCTCTCCAGTAAGAACATCCTCCTCCACCACCCGAACCAAGGGTTCCACACGGTAGCCGCGCGGTGGAGTAAAAGGAAAACGGCGAGAGGCAGACGGAACAACAGACTCCCTCTTCGGCTCCACGAGCCTCGAGGACGACGCCACGTCGGTAGGATCAATAGCAGTAGCAGGAGGTGGCGCAACAGGTGCAGCAACATCAACCTCGATCTCAGATGGGTCCTCGTCATCAGAAGAAGATGAAGTCGGAGGTGGTGCAGGTGGTCCTCGACCAGTACCTGGTCCACAGCGAACCGAAGGCGGCAAGTCAAAGCTCAGCTCCATGCGTCGTAGCACTCCCCTCGTCAAACGTCCACGCTCGTCTGTCCGGTCCTCCATGACCCTTCCCTGGTACGTCGCTCGATGACCCACAACATCGATCACCCAAGCGGTGGGGGCATGACGGTCCACCAACTCAAACCTGATCCCCCCCCGAGGGAGAGACCATCGAAAACCAGTCCCCCATCGACATCTGGCAGCAGGCCGACCGCCCAAACACAAACATGAAACCAAAGCCAAGGCGCTAGGGTCAACTCACGGAAATAAGTAATTATACACTCAACATGTGATTGGGGTATAGATATATATGTTGATATATATATATATATATATATATATATATATATATATATATAAATAATCCTAGAATGTTATTGGCTCTAACAATGCTTCAATAATTCAAACAGCATACAATTCCAGTCAGAGTGAATGTATGCGTGAAATGCAATTCAATATGATCCGGATAGTTGTTTGGGATGGGCACCACGAGACCGCACGACATAGGCCTAGTGTCGCTAACTCTGCTCGGATGTCGCTTACAAACCCATGCATACTCGGATCAGCCCCAACCATCAATGGTCGTGCCACTCTGCCCGCTATGCTGAAGATACACCCAGGTGTTCTTCGATGAAGGCAATTCCCCAACCTTCGTGAAGCATTCCCGTTCTTCACTGAGGCCCAATCTTTAAATTGTACAAACCCCGAATGATGCATGATGCAATATGATTAGCCAAACATCGAATCGTCCTCCCAGCGCAAGTGTTTAGCTCAAAACCCAGTTTCAAAACCCAAGAGTTAAGTGTCGGTCAATACAACACAACTCCAACAACAAGAGTACTAAAGTACTCGGTGACTTTCACTCATCACCGTGGCTCACCCCCGTGATGTCCACCAATTCTCCAAAACCCACGACAAAGTCGACTTTTCCCCGTCTTTCACAATCATTTTCCCATTGAGATTCCCTATGGTTTATTCGTTAATGAAAACGTTTCGAATCGAATTAATCAAGTTATGAGTTTATTTCTCGAAGTCTAAGTTTCCTAAAGTCTCTAGTTTTCAAAATTCTATTTTCTTTCTAAGTTTTCCAAAAACCCACCAAAAGAAATTCCCGGGGAAAGTCTAAGTATACAAACGAATGGCTAAGTCTCAAACCCCCTGTTTGGACTTGCCTAGGGTTGTTTCTCCAACCCGAAATATCAAAGGTAACCAGTTCAATGATTCCCCACTCCGAAGTCGCGTCAAAACGCACAATTCAGTAACATCTCAATATCATAAGTTATGGAAAACATCATAACATTAATTCATCATCATAATAAATATCAAAGTAAAGCATAAGTCGAATTTATCGACGCCTATCATGCAGTCTTAGCTATTAGGTAAGTTGCCCTAACCTCGAGTTGCTCCAGCCTCGTGGTCTAGGTTTTCTTCACACAATTGCTCTGAGAAACCCAAAGTTCCTTCAACTGAACCTCGGAGAAAACAAAGCAGAAATCCAAACAAAATCGATTAGCTCGATCACAATACAACTAGTTAACGATAGACAAAGCATCAAAGCTTCAGAATACAACAATCGAGTACGAAAGGACAAGTTTTCGAAAACGAAAAACTCCCCCCCCCACACAAACATGCTCTCGGCCACAAGAGGAAAAAGGCTCCGGCTCTTTTTCTTCGATCTAATTTAATTACAAGGTAGTTTTAGGGTAAAACTAGGGTAAAGAAATTGTCGGAAAAATTTTCGGACGATCGGATCGAATTACGGCTAGTTAGGGGCATTTTGGTCCAAAATAAAAGCTCAAAAATTCAAAGTTAAAACTTCGGAAAACAAATTTGATAGCGATGTTCCTATCGACATTTGTAGCAACTAATCCTAAAGGCACTAAGTCGGATTGCGACTTTTCAACAATAAAGTTTCGATATGTGCACAAAAAGGGTTTTGAATCAGTTTTTCAGATCCTTGACAACTCGATCAAAATCGGCGAACAACGGCGAGTGTTCTAGGTTCTTGGGGAAGTACAGAAGATATCCCAAGCGAAAAATCAAGAAAAACGGATAGTTTTACGAAAAGCTCGAAACTTTGAGCACAGAAAGAGATATAGAAACGCAGTAGAAACAATGATCAGAGGTAAGAATCAAGCTAGTTACCTCGATACCTTGAAGTAGGGACAAACAGCTCGAAGATCGGTCGAGTTTCGGCGAAAATCTCCTTCCTCCTTTCTCTCCTCAAACCCGCGGCTTCAATGGGAAGTTATGGGAGATATTTTGAATTTTTTTACTATTTATAGGAAGGTGAAATCGCGGGGAAATGAAAATTTCGCGATTCCGATTTTTGCAGCACGTCCATCGGTGAATTCTAAGAGAGATTCTGGCGACAGAATTCCAGAACTCAAAATAAATCTCTAGAATTAGGGAAAAACGATCTCTAAAACCCCAAAAGCGGTGTAAGTTAATCTATGCCGAAAAACTACTTTTTGCTGTGAAGGTCGGACGACAAAACTTCGTTCTGAAGAAAGATTGGAAACATCGAAACAAATCTGGCAAAACGCGGATAGAAACTTCGTTAAAAGCTCCGAATAGAAAAAGTCTTCATTCAGTGATTGAATTTAGGGTTTTAAAGCAAAGAAATTAGCGTCGTCGGATTTCCGAGAAGTGAATACTATCGTGCGCACAGTCCAGGGTTCCGAAATGAAACACTGGTCGAAGGAAAAATAAAGAGAACTTCTTATTTTCCCAAGGATTTGAAATCTCACTTAAACGTTGCTTTACGAGTGAAATTAGTCTATTCTGGACACTCTCGCCATAAGGCAGGTGTGCAGACGACTCGTACTAACTCCTAGAACAACTATGAAACATTCCTCAAGCAATTCCTGAACTTTCATCTTCATTAATCTTTCTCAAACGGCGAACTCCTGTCACGCTTACACTGATTCTACGCGTGAGTCGGAAAAGTAACTAGTTCAGTAAATCCAGGTCTTACAAGATACTTCACCCTTCTATCAACTATGACCATCAGACATTCCTTATAAGATTAATGGTCATCTAATTGCACACCCCCATGACAAATAATTTGAGTTTGATCGTATGGGTATTTCCAAGCATAGAAACATGAATGAAGAACTATGTGAGCTGCAGAAAGATATAGGGAAAGCGCCAATCAATGAGCTACAGGACAAACCATCTCCAAAATTTTAAACGATCCAATGCATCTAAGACTCAGTTCCCTTTTTTCCAAACCGCAACACTTCTTTCATTAGAGAGACGCGTGAGAGCACATGATCACCAACTAAATTCTCTAAAGGGTGTCACCTCCTACCAACATAAGACTCTTGCATACTCTATATTGTAACCAAATGATCTAAACTAGTTTAACTTTCTCCATTGCACTCTAGATAAATTCTTGGCACACAAGCTTAACTTCTCTACCTTCAAACCTACCCACTGGTGATGTGCGTATCTTGCCTTACAAGGCCTAAAATGATGTTATCCGAAAGCTAGATTGATAGCTTGCTATTATAAGCAAACTTCATTAAAGACAAGGTCTACTCTCAACTTCTTCCACAGTCTAAAACATAAGCAAGAAACATATTCTCCAAGATCTGAATAATCCTCTTAAATTATCCATCAATTTAAGGATAGGAAGTCGTACTAAAATTTAAATGAGGCCCAACAACAATTTTGAAAGTCTTCCAAAACAATGCATTCAATTGAGCTCCTAGGTCTGAAATCATAGACACACTTACACTATGAAAACAAAAATATCGTTCCAAGGTAAATCTTAGTATATATAGCAGCAGCATAAGTACTCTTCATAAGCCAGCAATGTGCATACTCAGTCACTCGATTCATAATCACAGATACCAGATCATAACACATTAAATTCTTAAGCAACGTATCACCAAGTTCATAACAATACCTTCTCACTTCCCATGTGGTATCTTAATAGATTGAAGTAACATTACTTGCTTTTGTGCTTAGCCTTCACATGCTGACATGCTAACATTCAGAAATAAATTTTCTGTTTTTCTTCATCCTTTCCCACCAATATAAGTCCTTAAGATCTCGATACATTTTGTTAGAATCTAGGTTAATGGTGTAAGAATAATTATGGGTGTCCTCTAATAATTCCTCCATAAACTATCTACATTAGCACATACAACTATCTTTCAAGTCAAAATATGTCATCAAGGTATGCTGGAAAAAAAATATGGAACCTTTTCCCTTTAAAAAACAGATCATCAACCATCTTCGCCACAAACCTTGATTATGTTCAACATCATCAGTCAAATTATAAATCAAAGTTTAACGAATTTTCATGTGACTCATCACTCAACCATGAGTTGAAATGGGCAAGCCCAAACTGAACTCTACTATCCACAAGCTTCTAGTGCAATTATTTATCCTTTGGAATAAGTGAGAGTATCATCTAGGAACATGACCATGACCAAGAATGATTTAAAGGCTTTATTCTTTAAATCCATAAAAATAACAGTGGAACTAGTAAGTTCAAAAGACAAGACCAATAGCTCATTATGGTCATAACACGTTATGACAAATACCTTTAAAAATGACTTCTTTCCTATTCTTATTTTTTTCTGCACAAGTCGCAATCATATTTTCAAAAACATTCAGCTCATTGCAATCAATCAGATAACTCATCTATGCAAGGTAGTTGGTTTTTGCTATTCATTATGTACATAATTTACAATTCTATCTTCCTTCTTCACAAACAAAACTAGTGTCAAGAACCAAATTCATGGAAAACTTTACTCCTTATTGGGCGGTAAATCAGGAAATTCTACCAAAATATATTACGAATCGCACACACTACAAGAATCTCTACTTTTTTTTTTTTTTTTGTAACAGCTTAGAGTATCCTTTTACCCAAAGTCAAGTATCGATGACAACTCTTTATTAGTAACCTTCTAACTTCGACACTAAAATTAGATTACATGGTTCCCAACTTCACTCTCCCTGGATGAGAAAGAAACTCTCTAGGTAATTCAAATGTCATCACTTTTCTATATCAGTTCAAAATGTCATGATACCCTAAGATCACACCAAAATCAACAATGACTAAAGCTATAATTTCTACCAACAACTCTCAATCGATCTCCAATGGATACCTTAAAAATAATGATGCACAACTTTACTATAGAAAACCCTCTAAGAGGTGTAGCCACAAGCCCATAACCAACATATCATTTAAAGAAAGAGAAAATTTTCCAACTTCAGAAGCATACTAAAAATAGTACAATATGAACATCTCAAGAACATATAGAAAGCGGACTTGTAACCACTACAATGGTTTCTTGAGAATCATGACGAATCAAAGCAAAATCTCAAACTTGACTCTCCTTGCCTGTCATTGACCTCAACCACCAAATCCTGGTACTCACTTACCTTGGCCAAAATAACTCATAGCTTGCACCACAACCATATGTCAATTCCTTCTAGTATGTAACTTGTGTGACTGCACTAACATGACACCCTTCTAAATCCCAAGCAAGCTACAAGATGAAACTTCTGTGAAGTAGAATAAGATATAATCTAGCGCAAAAATGCATTCGAGGAGGTAATGGTGCGTGGATGCAGCTCAAAACTTAATATATGACTTTGCACAAAGTTTGAAGCCTGGCCACTAGAACCACTCCCTAATGTCATTGTCTTTAGTATGCTCCAGTAACTAGAACACATGATTCAAACCATATCTAACACTTGTAGCAACGATATTTATAAATGTCAAAATTCATCCTATGGTATTGGAGCTGATCTCATCGTTCTTGTGTGTTAAAAAGGTCACCAAACCAATCATATACCACACCATCTAACTAGAATGATGTTAACCCCTTTAATGTGTGCGCATCCAAGTGCTCTCCAAAGTTTCCATAAAGCACCCTTAATCCTCAAGTATTCCTCACGTGCATAAGTACTAGAAAATTAGGAGAATTTAAGCTCCATAAAACCAACTCAGTGTGACCTCAATCTCTCTAGTAGCACCTAATTGTTGTTGCTCCCTTTTGTAACACCTAATCAACGCTCATAAGTTGTCTAACGTTGGTTCCCTTGATGGTGCTGCCTAACAACAACTCCAAGATGTTGTATCACATTAGGTTGCAGTCCTTACATACCAATAATTGTAAGCTTTGTCCTCCCTGAATTTCATTGCCTCGATACTAGAACTTTAACATTGGCTACTTCAGTGAATAATCAACACCTATCCATGATGGTCCTTAGTCTACACTACAACGCTGACCACAATCTCCTTAAAAAAGGTCATAATAAGCTAACACATGTTCTAATAGAAATCAAATTTAGGTGGTATCCTCACTGAACAAAGAATATTCATCGAATATAAGACATGATTCAGATTTTTTTTTGTGAATTGAGGAACGAACTCAAATCACACTTGAAAACAAAATCAGGACTCTCATGAGGCGTTAATAGCATCTTTGAAGTAAGTTGTGCCGCGGTTCACAATTTACTAGAAAGATTCTATCTCAACCTCATGTCTGCAGCTAATAGGACCTACAACTAAAGCTCTGATACCAACTTTGTCACGACCCAAAATCCTAAGCCGTGACCGGCGCACAGACTAATACCCTAGTCTGGCAAGCCTCAATCTCACAAAATTGTTTTCCAACTATTTTCCAAAAATTATACAAGTTCTCTATATTTTATAAAAATTCAGCAATATCTCTTTTGTAAATTTCAATAACTACAAATAACATCTGCCAATAAGCTCTTCCATAGCCAATATTTCAAGTAAAATATAAAATCAACTCAAGCACTCAATTACCAACTCTTGAAAATAAAAATAACAAATAACAACCCCAAATCTAAATCCACCTAGGACTCCCTATAGCTGCAGATAACCAAGATTAAATAAAAGACACCAATGTGATGACCTGCCAAATGAAATAAGCCGAATGATCTGAAACTGACAACAATCTGCTACTCAATTGCCTGAAAATCTGTGGAGGGAAATAAGGAATGGGGTAAGTCACAAAGACTTAGTGAGCAGTCAACAACCACCATGAACAGGAAGGGGAAACAGAATAGGCACGCGTTTTTCTCTCTAAACTCAGTATAAACAGTTTATATCCATAATAATACCATTTTAAATCATCTCAACAATGAACTTGACAAAAAAATCATAAAGTTCATTAATAACCACTTCAAATAAATACATTTAAAATCATGTCCTCAAATGAAAACATAATACCATAAATTTAATATCATAGGGTCACACATGTAGAACCGTGAGGCGGCTCCATCTCGTTGGTAGTCCTCTCCTCCTAAGGGATGGCCTCTCCGATAGGGGCGGCTCCATCTAACGGATAGCTCTTTCCTCCCTCACATTATATATCGTATCGTATCGTTGATAGCTCTCTTCGTGCACTGGCGGCTCCATCTAACGGATAGCCCTCTCCTCCCGGAATCAATCTAGCTAGGTGCACCTAGGCTGTTACCTCCGTTAACGACTACGGGGTTCTATCAAGGATCCCCAAAACTGTTTTCTCAAACCAGTTCAAGTCTCGTCAAAAGTCTCATAATCAACTTTCCAAGTTCACAATCTCAGTTTCACATAATTTCCAAAGTCAAAGCAATATAAATTATTGTTTCATATCAGTTCATAATCATACTCAAATCAACTTCATAAAACCAGCTTTCAGATAATTCACGAATTGTAAAGCATGTTTCCCCAATTTTCAAATGAATAGGTAATATATCAAAATAATTAAAAATAGCAATTATTGAGTAATAAAATTATGCCACAATGATTGAAAACCACTCACAACTAAGACGAATCAACTAAACCGCTCTCAACAGCTCCACGCCAACCGAACGAACCACTAGCCGATAAATCTGAACACCAAAATTAACCTCAAACCTTCAGCATTTATTACCCTTTTTACATACTATCCATGAGCAACCATAAAATCCCCAAATGTGTAACTAAAGCCCTAAAAATAATTCTACTTAATTACAAATTGTGCTATAATGCTATTATTGAAATTTGTGGGTTGAAGGTATACCTCAATAGCATCCAAAGAGCAATTTTTGTAGAGTGGGTACTCTTCTCCTTCCTCAAAGCATACATCATTAATCCAAAAATTATGTCAAGAACCCTTCAACTCAAATTCTGAATTTCCCCTTCATGATCGTGTATTCCCATGATTGAATTTGGTGTAATTCTAGTGAAGGAAAGAAGATTGAAGAAGAGGATAGACGAGGGGCGTTGTCACAGAGGCAAAACGAGGGAGAGAAAATGAGATGGGTCGTGGATTTTGGTTTAGAATGGGGTGGGGTGGGGGTTGCGTTGGCTTTAAAATGCCTGGTAGGTTAGTTTTGTTTTTTTTTTCCTTTATATCTACATGTATTTTTTTTTCATTACTTTTATTTTGTCACCTTTTTTTTTATACGGACCGTTTCAGATGAGAGAGAGTGAGTGGAGAGAGAGAGAGAGAGAGAGAGAAAGAGAGAGAAAGGGAGAGAGAAGAAAGAGGGTTGCAAACAAGGATGTTTGGAGGACTCAGCGGTCAGGGGATGGAGGTGGCTTTGAGGAGAATGATGCTGGGGCGAGAGTCTCTCGACGAGGGATTACTAGCGAAGGGGGTGGCAACGTAACCGCTTTCTTTTTTTCCAACTTTTCTGACGGAGTGGGGGAAATCGTGCTTTGGAGGTTTTTCTAGAAATGGGGAAGAGTGTGGGAAGTCTTTGTCCCTCCTAGAAGGGACAAAGCTGCAAGGAGATTTGGATTCGTTAGATTCCTCAATGTCACAGGCCCCTTTTATCTAGTGCAGCAAATGAATCGCGGTCTCGTGCAGGGGAGGAGGATATATGTCAATCTCCCTAGGTTCAACAGAGCTTCGCAGGGCGAGCGGAGGAGATCTGCTAAACCTAATGTTTCTCTCCAGAGACCTTCTGCAGTTGTGGGGGGAAATCCATTGCGGAGGCTCTAGCAGGCAACTCCTTAGGTGGAGGCGGCCCGAGTGGCAATAGAGTGAGGAAGGAGAATGGTTCTTCGCTTCTTGGACCACATTGGAACAAAATCATTGAGTTTTCCCTGGAGGAAGTGAAAGATGACTGGATGAGTAGCTATGTGGGGAAGCTGAGAGAGGTCCCAAAGCTTCAAGAACTCTTACAGAGTTTGAATCTAGAGGGCCCTTATCCGGTTCAGGTGAAGCATTTGGGTGACAACCAAGTGCACTTCTTAGGCGATGAGTTTTTTGACCTTGAGCAGTGGGCCAAGGAGGAGAAGATCTGGCTGGATGAGCTACTAGAGTCTCTAGTTCCCTGGGATCCTTATTGCGTCCCACAACGACGCTTGGCTTGGCTGCGTTGCGAGGGGATTCCGGTGAATCTTTGGACTAGGGATTGCTTTGAGAGTATATCCCAACACCTAGGTGCACTCGTGAGGATTGATCCCTTGACAACGTCTTTTTCAAGGCTTGACCATGCTCGGTTTGGTATCACAACTTCACTACAGAATCATTTGTTCTCATGTCGTTGGGTCAGATTAAATAAGAAGGAGTTTAGCGTGAGATTGGTGGAGGAGATTGTTCCACAAGAGATGACAACGAGTTGCTGTTCTCAGACCTCTTCGGAAGTAGAGAGTGAGTCCACAGATGTCGTTGATTCCTTTTCTAGCGAAGGAGGCGTCGAGGAGGACTGGGCGGAGGTTGTTCATTAGGGGTAGGTCCTGACCACAACCTAGCTTCTCTGGGGGTAGGGGAGGCGGTGCGTCATTAGTGTCGAAAGAGGTAAACGTTTTTGAAGCGGTACGAGGTCAGTCTACTTTGTCTCAAAGCCCTCACCAACAAGGAAATGACAGTGTGTCAGGCGGTCTGTGCACAGACTCTTCGTCTCCTAGCAACATAGTCAACTCCAACCTATGTGCCAGCATTGTACATGATTCTTGTCTTGGGCTCACAAGGGAGGATCTTTCTCCCTCCTTGTCTCTTCCACAGGACCTTGATTTGTCCTTAGCTAAGGGTTTAGATGATCTGGACCTAGAAGTTGGAGGCCCAATAATTTCCACCGACTTGGAGGCGATCCACGAGGTTAACGACTTCAATGTATATGGGCCCGACAAAGCTGGCCCATTTACAATTTTGAGGCGACCCGGTCCCATTATCCCCAACAAGGTGGACCGGCTAGGGAATGGAACTAATGTTTTGGAGGGACCCACTTTACCCATAACACGTGCTAAAGGTTTGATGGACTTATCCCCTTTCTCTACAAATTATGTGAGCGAAAATTCGATCTGTTCCCAATTACCCCTTCTTGTAATCAATTCGAAACAATTCTTAAGGCCAATTGCTTCCTCTTCGTCAAGCGCGACTGCCCCTTTTGCTTCAAGGAGTTGAGCAGGATGAAGAAGAAAAAGGCAATGCACCGGCTCTTTCTCTTTCCCTCTCTGATTCAGGAATTGCAAATTGCAACATGATTTTATGGGAGAAATGCAAGGAAAGTGAGGCTCATAGGCTTTGGGCACTTGGACAGAAGCTGGGAGTTACTCACCAGGGGGAAGCAGCTTCGATGATAGAAAAATTCCTGGAAATGGAAAAGAGGGATGCTGCGGATTTGGAAAATAGGTCCAGCCAAGACAGAGGGCATAATGAGGTTAATCAATGAAGATTTTGAGCTATAACGTCAGAGGCTTAGGAAACCGAGCAAAATGGAGGATTATTAGGGAGCTCATTAGCAAGGAGAAAGTGGTTTTGCTTGTTTCAAGAAACAAAGCTTGAGACTATTGAAACAATGTTGTGTTTGTCTATTTGGGGTTACAACGATTTTGATTGGGTTTTCCTACCGGCTACCAACAGAGGTGGAGGCTTGCTATGTGTTTGGAGTAGGGAATCGTCTAGTCTGAATGAGTGTATTTATGGCAGGAAGTTTCTTTGTGTGAAGGGGTTCTTTGAGGATTGTGAATTGATTATTACAAACTTCTATGGGTCCTCATCTCTGGCTGAAAAACGAGCTCAATGGAGTGATCTTGTTGCCTTGAAATCTGCCAGCAATGTCCCTAGGTGGTGCATCTTTGGTGACTTCAATTTGGTGCGCTTTCCAGAGGAGAGAAGAGGTATTAATTCTAACACTGAACCTTACCGTAGGGATATGGAAGAATTCAATTTGTTTATTAATACTATGGAACTGTTTGATCTCCCAATGGGTGGTAAGAGATTCACTTGGTTTAGGTCAAATGGCCAAGCGGTGAGCAGATTGGACAAGGCCTTGGTATCGAGTGATTGGTTGGGAATTTGGCCTCATAATTGCCAACAGGTTCTTCGCAGGGACATTTTATACCATTGCCCGGTGATTTTAAGCTCTTCTTTGGTGATTTGGGGACCAAAACCTTTTAGGGTTTTAAATTGTTTGTTGCAAGACCCTAAACTAAAATCCTTTGTGGAAGAGGAGTGGCCAAAGCTCAAGTTTCAGGGTTGGGGGGCCTTCATCTTAAAAGAGAAGCTCAAGGCCCTGAAGGTGTTGTTAAAGCGGGGGAACCTTGATGTATTTGGGGATGTGAACAAGCATAAGATGGAAATTGTGATTAAGATGGAAGGGCTAGACAAGAAAGCAGAAGAGGGTAACCTGACGGAGGACGAGTCCAAAGCTAGGAAACTCCTTCAAGCTGACTTTTGGAAGATTAACAAGCTAAATGAGTCCCGTCTTTTTCAAAAATCTAAGGCTCGTTGGATCAAGGAAAGGGATGCCAACACTAAATACTTTCACACAGTCATAAATTGGAAGAGGAGAAAGAATGTTTTGTTGGGACTCAATGTGAATGGCTCTTGGATTTCTGGACCACTTGAGGTGAAGCAACATGTGAAGGCTTTTTTTTGAGAAGAGGGTCGAGGGAGTACAAAGGGTGAACCCGCAACTTAATGGGGTGACTTTCGAACAACTTTCCCATGCAGATAACACTTTCTTGACTACTAGCTTTGAAATGGAGGAGATCCGAGAAGCAGTGTGGGATTGTGATGGAGATAAAAGTCCGGGTCCGAACCAGTTTAACTTTAAATTTATCAAGTCCTTCTGGCATATCTTCCAACATGACTTCAAGAAGGTTTTGGATGATTTCTATCTAAATGGTGTTTGGCCGAAGGGAAGCAACACCTCTTTCATTGATTTAATACCAAAGATTCACAATCATATGGGGCTTAATGACTTTAGACCTATCTCTCAAGAAGGCAGTGGATATCGGTAGATTCACAGGTTTTTCATCGGGGAAGCTTCAAGGCAAAATGTCGAAACACTTAAATGTATCTTAAGATGCTTCGAGGTTGTTTTGGGTCTCAAAGTCAACTTCTTTAAAACAAGTTGGCTGGAATTGCTGTGGGTGACGATTCTATTGGTAGCTTTGCATCCTCTTTGCATAGTAGAACCACTTCTCTACCCTTCAAATACTTAGGCTTGATGGTCGGTGGAAATACACGTAGGGTTTCCTTTTTGGCTCCTGTGATCAATAGGGTGAGGAAAAGATTAGCTTCATGGAAGAATAAATGCATATCTTTCAGGGGAAGGATATGCTTAATTAAAAGCGTCTTAACCTCAATCCCTCTATATTATTTCTCTTTCTACAAGGCTTTGGCTAGTGTGATCAAGAGTTACCAATAATGAAGATCTTTCTTTAGGGAGGATCGGAAGACAACTCAAAGATTGCTTGGGTTATTTGGGAAAAGATTTGTACTTCAAAGGAGGAAGGTGGTTTGGGGATTAAGGATTGTGGCAAATTCAACTTAGCACTTTTAGGCAAATGGCGTTGGAGATTACTCATGGAAATGGACAGCTTGTGGGCAAAGGTTTTGACTATGAAATACCTAAATTCAAGCACCTCTAAGGAATCTTCTTGGTGGAAAGATTTGAAGAAATCGTGCTTTTTGGAAGGGGGAGGAGGGTGGTTTGAAAGTAAACTCCAGAGAAAGGTGAGAAGAGGGAATGATGTGAGGTTTTGGCAAGAGGTATGGCACAATGACACCAGGTTTAAAGAAAATTATCCAAGGCTTTATGCCTTATCAACTAAGAAGAACAGCTCGATTGAAGACATGGGAGATTGGAGCAATGGGAGTTGGTCCTGAAATTTTGGTTGAAGAAGGGTTCTAAGAGATAATGAACATTCTATGCTGGATAACCTGCTCCTCTCTTTGCAGACTTTTTCTCCCCATGCTACTGAGGATGATGGATGGACTTGGAATGCTAACCCGGAGGGAGCTTATTCTGCCAGCTCTGCATATTCTTGTCTGATGGGTCCAGTTCATCTCCCAGATGAGAATATCTTCAGCCTCCTCTGGAATGTCCCTGCACTTTCAAACGCTTTGGCCCTTGCCTGGAAGGTTCTACTTGATCGGGTGCAAACGAGGTCTAATTTGTTTAAGAGACATGTTATCATAACAGAGGTAGAAGCATTTTGCCCTGTGTGCTCCTGTGAACTTGAATCTGTTTCTCACTTGTTTTTCTCATGTTCATTTTCCTGGAATATCTGGATGACTATTTACAGATGGCTAGGTCTCTCCTTGGCGATTCCAAAGGACGGTAGGGGACATTTCATCCAGCACACTCTTCACTGTTGGTAAAAATATCAGAGAAAAGGGACCTGGGCAATGTGGATTGCAGCAATTTGGGCCATATGGCACTACAAGAATTCGCTTATCTTTAGAGGGCCGGGGAAGCTGCTGCCATAGACAAGGTTCTGGACTTAATCCAATTTAGGTCCTGGAGTTGGATGAAAGAGAAATTAAAAGGCTTCAACTGCAGCTTCTATGACTGGCAAACACACCCCTCGATTTTTCTGGCCTTACTCTAGAACTATCTGCACCTGTCTTTCCCAGCTGATTGCGCAGATGCTCGCGCATATTCCCTTTGTCCTTGACTTGTTGCTGGTTATCTCAGTTGAGTTGTGCCTCTCGTGCCTCTCGTGTCTTGCGTGCAGGGTTTCCATAACCTGTTTCTTCTTGATGTTTTTTTGTAGCGTCTGTTGCGTTATGGGTTGTTTGTGTACCCTGCTTTTTGGGCTGGGCTGATCTCATTTTATTCTTTTTTTCCTTTTTCTTGTACCTATCTTAGGGTTGAAGTATCCCTTATACTTCCTTAATTATATTTGTCTTAACTAAAAAAAGAATCGAACATCCAACCAACCTTGTGGTTAAATGATGAATTGAACTAGCTGCTACATCATACTATGACTTTTGGCTTATGGTAAATGAGAAAGGCCACCAAATCGTTGGAGAGAAGTTTTAAAAGAACTTCTTGATGACACTCTTAGTTCATCAATTGTTTGGAAACATTTTACAATTCATGTGACTTTATACCACGTAAAGGTTTAGGATAAAGTTTTTTTAGTATATGTTTATTAACTCTTACCACTTGAATTATCTTTTAGAAGCAATGATAGAATTCATATTACAGTAAAGAGTTTTTGCACTTATATCTACTTTCTTTTTCATCTTATTTTCACTTATTATTATTTTTCTTTTTTTCTTATTTTATAAATCGTGTATTATATATCTCATTTATTTCTCTTTTTAACTTCTTTTCTCTTTAGGTTGGTGAATTTAAGGTGTGTGTGAATTTGTAAGGTATGTATAAATTTGTAGCACAAGATAATAAATAAGGAATGCTTTGTTCATGACTCTTATGCTATGGTATGTGTTGTGGGTGACAATATTTGACTTATCAATATTATACTCTTTTTTTCCTATAATGCTTTAAAGATAATAAGGAGTTGTTAAATCACTCAAGATAAATATTGAGTAAAATCATTTTTTAAGTGATCAATAATATTTTGACATGTGTTAAGAGCTAAAATTTTCTAAAACAATGTCAAAATATTATTTGATCAAAAAAAAAAATTGACCATCTAAGTAGGGTGGTTTCAGAGTTTAGGATTTATGAGACATGTCAAAATATTATTTAACTATCTAACCTAGGATGATGTTACCTAAAATAAATTTTTAGGTGTTTTAGACAACACCAAATAAGAATTTATTAAATTTAATTAAATAATATAAATTTTATAGAAGTTTGGGTGATGAGTATGAGAGAGATACTGAATGACGCTAGAATATGTTGGGCCAAAGAGATGCATAAAAGAGATGCATAAAACTCTGTGGATTTCCACATAACCTAAAGAACAAATCATAAGTGAATTGAACATCATCTTTTACCCAAAACTTTCAAGTGTGTGAGACTTATTTACACTTGATATCACAACTGAATATTGAGCGCTACCCATCAAGCTCCTTATTGCATTATTATTGATTGGGGAGTCTAATTTGTGTACACGGTAATAACATAATATTTATTATTTTTCTCTCTATATTTTTCTTCCTATCACAACATATTACATCTATTACTTTTCTCTTTCTTCATCCTATGTTTAAGTGATTATACAAAAACAAAAGTGGTACACGAACGAATCTTTGGTTTTGATTTTACGATCGAGTATGGGAGCAATGCACGATAACAATGATGCGAAAAGAGGAATCACTCATGAGCGAATTGAAAACAGTCACATCAAACTAACTTTTCCAAATGAGGATTTTTCATAAATAACACTCCAACCGATACCTAACTTAAAATGAAAATAAACACCTACCACTTGAATTACGATTAAAATTAAAGAATATGATCCAATAGAAATAATCAATTGCGAGAGAGAGGAAAACCAACCCCATGTCTTTGGCTAGGGAACAAAACAAACAAAACACTGCACACCAACCCAATCCCAATCGGCAATGCAACCAGAAGTTCTTTGGTCTCCGCTGAAGGCCCCGGAACAAAGCACCTCACCACACTCTGATCAAACAACACAACTGCCACAAAAACCAAAATGGACGCGAAAGCGTGGAAGAAATCAATGAACTTTAGCTTGTATTTCGCCGCCTCATCAACCGGAAGCGTCACTGATCCATCCATAATCCAAATCCCCTTCATCGTAGCAACCCCATATCGAACTTTCCCCCTCTCATCCCTGAAGCTGTCAGTAAAAGACAAAATGAAGCACGAGAAGGCGCAAAAGGTTAAGAGACATATAGTCATGGCTTTGCTTGTGAGCGTGTGGCATTGGCCTCGGTGTGTGATTGCCGGTGAGAGAGTCTGGAATATGAGCACGGTTCCTGTTGGAAGAAGCTTTGCCAAATGTGTTGTGCCTTTGAATGCTTTTCTCATTGTCTTTTGTGCTGGTGTTTTGGGTGTTTTTTGAGGTAAGGGTGCGTTTTCTAAAAGGGGTTGTTGAGTATCCACATGAACATCCATGGAAAAAATTGTTGTTTTTTCTTGAATCTCTTGTTTTCAGATTTTGTTATTTTGTTCTTGAATCATGGTGTGCTTTGGATTTTAATCAAGAAATTCATGACTAAATCTATGACAGATAGAAAATATTGGTTTTTTCAGTTTTATTTATGTGTTCAGGTTTTGTTAGTGTGGTTTCTATATGCACTATCTTTGAACTTTGGCATTAAACGTTTGTTATCTCAACTATAATTCTTTTAAAATGTATAAGATGCTTTAGAAACTGCTCCATGAACAAATTGTTATTGAGCTATTTATGGCCAGAATAGGTAACATAAGGAAGATTAAAAAAAGAGACTGGTTAACGTTATTTTTGTTTTCTTCAATACGTGTAGTTGTTAGAAAGGAGGAAAACAATAGCATAATTATATTGGCCGTTATTCAATAAGTAGTGAGTTTTGTTTTTTTAGCGAGTAATGTTAAGCGCGTAATATACCGGCTCTGCGCGCAGTTAGATCTTACATGTGTATTAAATTATTGATTTTTTGTAATACTAAAATTTACAAAAAAAATTAGTGTACACACTTTTGTAACAATATATGCCCACTTCAAAGTAGTAAACATGTATGGTTTACTTTACCCTTGAAAAAACATATATGGTTTTACCCAATTTTTTTATTAAATAAAGCTAAAACATGATTAATATTTATAAAATGTTTCTTTAAAATTATTTTTTAAAATGTGATCAGAACATAAAATATATAAAGACTGAAAATATAAATAATATTCTTGTTAAATAAATATAAATAAGTTAATATATAATAGACATATACGGATTTCAAAAATAACTACTGATATGTCATGAATCATGTAACATTCTTTGGATCTCTTAACCCAGAATAAGCGTGCAACTTGAATTGAATTATAAATAAAAAAACATGAATATGTGAGGTCCACGGTTAAATCCAACAATAAATGATAAGAAACTATTTTTGGTGGAAAATTTTGAAAAGTTGCTTAAATCTTATGTGGAACTTTGGGTTCACAAAAACATTATTAAGCAACTCAAATAAGAATTTAGCTATGCAATTTGAATTTGACGCTTTATTAATTTTGTTTTAGAAAGAGAAAGATATGTAACCAAAAGGCTTGAGAGCATGACTCTTAGGCTGTGAATACAAACCAAACCAGCGCCGACAGTAACAATAAGACCACAAGAATTTGAAAGGAGACACAAAACGCCCAGGAACCCGAAGGACCTATTACAACCGAAAACCCAGCAAAAAAAACCCAAGAAAAAAAGAGAGAGGAAAATACTGCAAGGAAAAGAAAATCAAGAAAAACAACCAAAAACAAAATGCCCAAAAAAACCTCAAATAACCCACACCAAGAATTTGATGCTTTATTGGCTAATGAGACTTGGTGTCTAGTTCCTTTACCTTGTGGCAGGTTACCTATTGGATGCAAATGAGTTTTTAGGGTAAAAGAAAAACATGATGGGACTAGCAACAAGTACAAGGCCAGGCTTGTGGCTAAGGGTTTTCGTCAACTTGATGGTTTTGATTATTCTGAAACTTTCCTATAACAGTTCGAGTTATTTTGACCATTGCTCTCACTCATGGTTGGCCTTTTCAACAACTTGATGTAATAATGCTTTCCTTAATGGATACTTAAGTGAGGAAGGTCATATGAATCAACCTCCTGGATTTGAATCTTCTAATAAGCAGGCAGTTCCTTCGCTGAGCACAACAGAATGAAGAGGAATTTGTATCATTTCAAATCCCTATTCTTATCGAAGAGAAGAAACGAGAAAAACCGATATCTTCCTACTCGAACAAGAAGTCCTATAGTTTACAACTCTTCTTTATATAGTAATTCGACCTATTGCTCCTCATCCCCCCATCAGTTTACTATGAAGAGAAGAATCAAAAGGATCGAACTACCTACCCATTATTCGGAGGTGAATCATAGAACACCAAAAGCGGTGGTATTTTATGGACCTAACAAGCAGTTAGTTTTCAAGCTCAACAAAGCTCTTTATGGTTTAAAACAAGCCCAACCCCCCTTGAGCTTGGTATGAAATTCTGACCACCACTCCTTTTGGTTTTGGATTCAAGGCTAGAAAATGTGATCCCTCATTGCTGATTTTTAAAACTGATTCTCACTGCTTGTATATGTTGATTTACATTGATGATATCATCATTGCCAGGACTTCCATGTCTCTTATTAAAGATCTCATCACTATATTTAATGACATTTTTAGTCTTAAGCAATTAGGAGAGCTGAAATATTTTCTTGGTATACAGGTCAAGAGGTTTTCTAATGATTCTCTACTTATGACTCAGTCCAAGTACATATGAGATCTTCTTCTTAAAGCCAATATGTAAGTGATGTCTCAACACCTCTTCCTGGTGGCTGCAAGTTAACCAAGTATGGTTCTCATTTTATGACTAGTCCACCTTTTTATAGGTCTATTGTAGAAGCCTTACAATATGCTACAATTACTAGACCTGAGTTAGGCTATTTAGTCAACAAGGTATGTCAGTTTATGGCACATCCTCTCGAGTTTCATTGGCAGGTTGTTAAAATAATTTTGAGGTATCTAAATGGTTCTCTTCAATTAGTATCTTGCTCCAGCGTGTCGTCTCCCTTTCCTTCTTACATATTCATGCCTTTTGTGATGCTGATTAGGCCTCAAATCTTGATGAAAGGAGGCCTACCTCAAGATCATGCATCTTTCTTGGCCCTAATCTCATCTCGTGGTGGTATAAAAAGCAACAACTTGTAGCTCGTTCCAATGTTGAAGTTGAGTATCGTAGTTTGGCTCTTACTGTTACTGAGGTTTTATGGGTTCAGTATCTTCATATGAACTTCAAGTTTCTACAATTTTTTGTGATAATCAAAGTATAATTGCACTTTGTCATAATCTAGTGTTCCACTCTTGAGTCAAACACATTATACTTGATATTTTATTTGTCTGAGAGAAGGTTATTGCTAAGCCTCTGGCTATTTCTCATATCCCTGTTGCAGACCAGGTTGCTAATAGATTAACTAAAGCGCTTCCCAAGCAAACACTTCTTGAGTTGCGCGAGAAACTCAGAGTGCTTTCTCAAAATTCACAGAGTTAATGGGGGAATGTTAGAGATATCTTAGTCAGTTATTGTTAAAGTCAGGTATAGTCAATTACAAAATATCATAGTCAATTTTAAAGTTAATTAGAAACTGTTGAAAACAGTTTTGCCTGCAATTGTAGAAACTGTTAAAAACAGGTATGACTATTCTTTAATCTTTATTTAGTCATATATGTGTAACTGAATCTGTATGAAAAATAATATCAGAGTTTCTCATTCTCTCTCTCCTAGTCTGGATTTGATAGCGAATCTGCAAGTGTACAGATTGCTCGAAGTAATAAAAAGATCGAACCACAGGGATTGCGTAGTTTATACTCTACATTAACTAACTTAGAATGAAAGGACGTGAAAATAAAAATTAAAATAAAGAAATGATTATTTTTCGTAAGTAACTTAACTGCAATAAAATTAAAGAAAGCGAATAACACGATTGAAGTAAATTCAATTTAAAAGAGCGCTAGGGATCCTGATTTCATTAACCTTCTCCCTATGTATCTTCCCAAACAGTTATAATTATGAATTCAATTAATTATCAAGGTGCTAAGCCTAATTGTCCACTTATCAATTTCTTGCATAAGTGTCCCTTCCAATTAGTTAGTGATAACTAATTCCTTAGTACATAATCCTAATTAATTAGAGATGAATGAAGGTATGAAAAACGGTAGAAAGGGGGGGTTTGAATAACGTTTTCAAGATAAAACTTCCACCTTAAAGATTTTAACAAATCTTTCGAGAACTAAGTGCTTAAGATAAGAGATAGAAAAGCACACAAGGATTTTTATCCTGGTTCACTTGATAAATCCCTCAAGCTAATCCAGTCCACCCGTTAAGGTGATTTCTTCCTTCTTAGAATGAAGGCAATCCACTAATCAGGTAAATGTTACAACTGCACTTGAAACCTACAAGTGACTAACAATTACACTGACTTAGCTCACACTAAGATTCACTCTCTTAGTCTTCTCTAGGATCCGATCAAACTTGATCTCCTAAAGGTAACTAAACAACTGTTTAAGAAAGAATGCTTACAAAGGATTTGCTTCTTAAAAGCTAATAGTAAACACAATGAATTTAGATGAAAGAATGCTTAGAAGGTTTTGAATATAGCTTGCACGTGTGTAATTCTTCCAAACGCATCTTTCAATCTTCAGCCTCTATTTATACTCCAAGGATTAGGGTTTAAACGCTGCATGGAAATGCTACCGTTGGAGGGCAGTTCTGGAAATTCCAGCTTCTGCTGTGGCTGAGAATGTTAGGTAGGTCGTCAGGATAGTACATATGCTTTTGTACTTGGATAGTGACTTGACCTTTAAACCTATTAGACTTCTGATCAGGGGAAAGCTTCATGTTGGAACTTGTGAAGCCAGTTGATCAGAGTCAGAGGGAAAGCACAGATCCTCTTACCGTTGTATCTTCTGATTCTGAACTCAGAGGGAAGTACATGGTCTTCAGAGTTATCTTGCTTCTGGACATCAGAGTTTCCACTTTTCATCTTCTAGATCTTCAGAGTATTCTACACCATCAGAACATCTGAACCTTCAGAGTTTCTTGGTTGTCAGAACGTCTGGATCTTCAGAACTTCAAGTGACTGAGTCCATATCAGAGCTTGTATGACTTCAGATCTTCTGAAGCATTTCTACTGTTCAGAGTGAACATAGATGTTGCGAAAGCGTTGCTTGGGTCACTCTATCTGCACAGTGCTTCTGATTTGTGTGAGATTAAATTGAGGTCAGAGCCTGTAAATAGCACACTCAGAAAAACACGTTAGAGTACCATAATTGTTCATACTAAAATGTTAACTTGTAATCATCAAAACATAGAGTTGTACTACTCGATCAAAACTTGATCTTACAATCTCCCCCTTTTTGATGATGACAAAACCAAGTATTTTGATTGTAACGCCCCGATTTCTCGAGTGTTACACAGTAACTAATTAACCAATTTTCGTAAAGAGTTTTCGTCGATTCACTTATTAATCTTCAATTAATGACAAACCTTTCATTTTACGAAAACTCTTGAAACATAACCTTTCCAAAAACACGCGGAAGTAACCAACATCGTAAAACTTTTTAAATAACCAACTGTAAAGAGTACGAATCAAAGGCCTGAATGAAAATAAAGATTACATCAAAACTTGTTCATTCGAATTTAAGCAATAAAATTGTTCGATACCAACACTTCGGAAACTCTCAACCCCAACAGAAAACAAAAGACTCTCAACCCAAACCCTATTCCTTAGCCTCTTCCTCTTCCTCTGAAGTGTAGTCGTCCTCCGGTATTGGCACGTCACGTAGCATCAACTCCCAAGAATGAGTCATCGCCATTATCTTCACGACCATCTACCCCCCCCAAATAAACACATAGCAAACAAGCAGGGTCAGGTCCAACAAAAAGAATGATAATGACAAAATCAACAACAACATATATAATATAAGTACATTATATGTCTTTTATGGGAAAGAGTCAGTTACTAACGGAATCTCACTTCACACAACCCACCAAAACTTCCATGGCCATCTTCGTGCTTCCGCAGAGGCACGGTTATCACGGTGACCGCAGTCAACCAAATCACGTGGAGCCGCAATGATCCACAAAAGTTCACGGTGACCGCAGTCAACCAAATCACGTGAAGCCACACCGGCCCACAAGGTTCACGGGAGACCGCAGTCAACCCAAATAACTCCCTCGCGTGCAAGGTACCATCGTTCTCATGGTCCATAGTCTCACTAGACCTATGACCGTTTTATCACATTTACTTGCAAGCGAGTTATAAATTCATTCTCTTGGTGTTTAAGGCTCTAATGTCAATCCTAGAGTCTTATGAGTTAATATCGTATCAGATTACAACGTCAAGAAATAACAGCCACACTAGGAGGAATTACAGCTGGGTGAGCGACCTCCTAAACAAGTCACAACTAAACTTCATGCAAAGCATAGAAATAATCAGGGCCTCCCAAATTCACAAATTATTTACAAATTCCAGAGGCTCAGTTTACAGATATCATCATATAAAAATCTCACAAAGGTCCCTAATCACATGTTACTAACATTTCCAACAATTTCTCAAATTTAGTGTTTTTGGACAACAGGTGCAGCGTGTACTAAAACTGGTCTACAGACCGCAATACTTAGCCACAAAATTCACATGATACATGAATGGAAAGATAATTCGAAACTCTACACTTTTATAGTTTATCACTTTTCCATTTGAGATCCAGAATTAGGTGATATTAGGCCTTAAAGCTTGCTGTCCGGTACAGGAAGAACAGCAGGTGCAACAGTCACTAAGATCGACCTCCAGACCTCATTACTAGACCAAAAATTATGTTCTTTATATGCATAGAAAGCCAATTCGAAAATCTACAATTTTCCAGTTTATCCCTTTTTCATTTGAGACCCCGAATTAGGTGATATTAAGCTCCAAAACTCGCTGTCCAGTACAGGAAACTGGCAGAGATACTTTTGCCTTCAAATTAATTTTTCAACCATTCAAGTCCCAGAGTTTTAAACCATATTCCAGCAGCAAGAACCACATATCATATATCATATATCATGCTTAAATTTCCAGAACCAAGATAACCATCAATTCTAGCACAAAAGGCAGATCTAAGCATATAAATCTTCAATCATTTTAATCAAGCAAAGTCATAGAAGAAACGGTAGTTGTAGTGATGATTAATGGAGAATCATGGCATCAACATTTCATCTCAAATCAGAAGCAAAACATCAAGATCTCAAGGCAGAAAAAAACAGCAAGCATCATGAACACAAAACTCTTGCAAAAGCAATCATGTTCATGGCTTTTCTCATAGTAAAACATGGCAAATACCCTAGGCAATCTACCCAATCCTAGGACCAGCCCTTACCTTTGTCCTTAGGCTTGAAGAAAAGATGAAATTGAAGAGCAAGGTTCTGGTTTCTCTCCTCTTCTCCCACGCGTGACCTTCCTCTCTCCCTCTCGCTCGCGAACTCCTTCTCCCTCTTGTGCGAACACGTCGACGGTGGTGGGGCTTGGGACGGTGACGGCTAGGGTGCAAGGGGAAAGTTTCTCTCACTCTTTCTCCTCTGTTTTACGTGTTTCAGAAGTGCACCAGGTTTCTTTCTTCAGAATAGTGTGAAAAGAAACCCCTTTCCCCCCCAAAACCCTACATAGCCCGCGTCCCCTCTCTCCCTCTCTTGGGCTAGGGTTTGTTTTCCTTCAAGCCCGACCCAAGTCAAAACCCTTGACCCCATCACTTAAGAACTTACTCAGGTCTGAAACTAATCAAAACCCTCAGCCCTTTTTAGTAATATCACGATCAAACTCGGAATTGAAAGGAAACAAATCAATTAAATCCGCTGGTACTGTACAGCCAGGACCATCGTCACTAAACCGATGATATCTCGAGCTACAGAGGTCGGAATGACCTGATTCCACTTCGAGAATTTTCTAGACTTAAAGGGCTACAACTCTCATGAAGGAAGTTTTCCCAAATGAAATCGATAAGACCCTCTAAAAATTCACACAAGTTGACAGTTCTAATCTGCCAGTTATCAAACATAGCCAAAAACTTCAATTTTATTCAAACTTCCATAAAATTTGTTCCAAGTTGAACTTAGGGCCTTACATTGATGAACAATTCTTAAACAATAAACTGAATTCACTCAGAGTTTAGAGATGTAGAATAAGACTTATCCTGATGTGAATAGTTTATTTTACTCATTCTGAATCCAAGTCACAGCTTGATTCTGAGCATAGCTCCCCCTGAATCTAAGACTTAATGAAAACGTTAGAAATGTCTAGATTCTGAGCTAAATTATGTAAGAGTTCAGAGTGCATAAGTATTCAGAGTCAACGATAAGTGGTATCAGAGTCAATTAGAATCACTTCAGAAGAAGTGAAATGTATTCCTTGTATTTGCCCAGTGACACATCTATGGTCATAAAACTAGAACTCTTAAATTCTCCAAAATAAATCACACTTACACATCAAAAGCTAGGTGCACTCCCCCTTTTTGTCATAAGCAAAAAGTATGGGGTGTGAAAAACTCAGCGTGAAGTACAAGGTACTCCCCCTCAGAGAAGGTCTGAGTGAAAAGATGGAGAAATAAACGCTGAAGGAACGAGAGTTACGCGGATTAAGGAAAGGAGTTAATGCAAACTAAGAACGTTTACCACCGGCCACGGGAGTAAATAGAAGCATCAGTTACCAAGGACTTAACCTCGAGAAACTGTAAGAGCAATAACTTCCAAGGAGAGAATGAAGCTTATATAAAGAGATTTAGAAGAGGGTAAGCTTCACAACTTGATCAATACCATAAAAAAATGGCTTCATACATGGTTGCACTAGAAGAGCTCAGAAGGAAGGCTTTTGAGGAAGATATGTTCCTCAATATAAGACATCCTGATGGTATAGAGACCATACACGAGCTGACGAAGGCACTTCTTGACGAAGACCTTTGTCCAGTGCTAGAGAAGGATTTGAAAGAATTCCTTGCCTTTGTGGAGGAAATTCAGGAACTCAGCCAGCTTGAGCTGAATTTGCTGGAAGAGAAGGAAGCTCTGGAAAAGAGACTCAAGACGACAGAAGTTAGTCTGGAGAGAGAAGAGCTGAACATCAAACTCAACAACATCCAGTACACATTGGATCGTCTGGAGAAAGAAAGGGTAGAGCAGCGCCAAGAATGCAGAAGAATGAGGAAGGATCCTCCATTCTAGATTTAGGGACAAAATGTATGATGTAATAAACAAAAATGATTATGAATAAAGAAAAATATTTTGCAAACACAAGGTTATTTATATATATGCAATGATAAATTACTAGTAAGCAAAACATAGCAGGTAATGCAAATAGAACTAAAAATAAATGCAGTTAAGAAAAACGAAAGAAATCCTAAAACTAGGGTTTATCAGAGCGACGCAGAAGTTCTTGAAGAATTTGCTTCATGTCCATCAGCAGAGTCTCATGAGAATTGAGACGTTGTTCCATGATGTCAAGTCTGGAAGGACTTGGCTGTGTAGAGCTAGAAGGAACATTCTGAGCAGATTGATGAGTTGGAGTGGAATCAGAAGCAGCAGGAGTGAAGACCACTGGTGCAAGAGCTTGACATCTAAGAGCTTCAGCTTCAGCTTCAAGTCTCTCAGCTTCTAATCTTGCATGTTCAGCTTGTGCAGCTGCCTGACGTGCAGCTTCTTCTGCTTGCTCTTTCTTTCTTCTTGCCTCTTCAACAGCTTCAAGTAACTTAGTTCTTTGTTGTTGTTCATGCAGAGCCACTCTTCTTGTAAACCGCTGCCTAGCAACCTCAATCCTCTGATCCCTTTCTGCAGTGAGATGACTCATCATAACAGGAACCTGAGCAACTAACCAAGTACTCAGACTATTCCATTCTTCAGCAACAGAGTCAGTGTTTTCACTCAGGTCAGTGTGACCTTGCACATTGCGTAACATCAGTGAAGCTTCATGATTAAACACATTGATGCACTCAGAGAGAGAGGTTGGCCTGAGGTATGTGTAGGGAACAATTGAGAGGTTGATTTCAGGAGAGGTTGGGTGGTTGCTGCTGTTTGCCTCAGAGGCACCTTGAGGAGAGCCAAAGGTTTGGACATTTGGTTCAGAGGTTCCAAGGTGTGGTTCGGAGGTTTCAACCTGAGGATGTGGTGATCTAACCGAAGAGTGGTTAGACACTGAGTTTTCTGGTTCTGGTTGAATAGGCTCTTGATGAACTGGGTCAGGCTGGACTTGTTGGGTTAAAGGGTTTGCTTCATGCAAGGGGTCAGCCTGGAAAGGATCATCTGGGTCAACCAGACGTTCTGGTCTAGGTCCAGGGTATCTCCTAGGGCTTGGTACTGTAAGGTACTCTGGGATAGCAGACACTTTTTCTTTCCTGACTTCCATAAATTTACGAAGTGACTCAGAATTGTTGGAAGGTGAAGAGTCAGCAACGTTGGTAGGAAAGGATACAGAAGTATAGGGAGAGGAAGAATCTGTATCAGCAGTTCTACAATCAGGACGTTCTGATGCTCTGGGGACAGAGTGATCAGACGTTCTAGGTTCAGGTTCTGGTTGTTCAAGTTCTGGTTGTTCAAGAATGATGGGTTCAGAGGTTAATGGGTTATATTGGATGGTAATGGGAGAGGTTGGTTCAGAGGGACGTGGAGTCTGAAGCATATTCCACAGAGGTGCTTCTTCTTGGGAAGGTTGGAAAAATGAAGACCTTGGGGAATTAGGTGGAGATGTGGTTTGAGCAGCTGGTTGAGACTCTGGGATAGTGATGAGTTGGGTGGTTGTGCGGGTAAGAAGAGTAGAGATGGGGAGTGCATCAATGGAATTTAAATCATCATCAGATTCAATGACAGCAGACTTACTTGATGAACGCACGACAGACTGGCAGAAGTCTCCATTCTGATGACTGCAGCAGCAGGTTCCACACGGGTAGGCTTCTCCACAATTCTGACTTGTTTCTTCTTCTTCTTTGGAGGAGAAGGACCATCTTCATTATCACCATCATCAGGCTTGGTGGTTTCAGCATGCTTCCTCTTAGGCTTGTCAGCCTTCTTCTTCAGAGGAACATCAGACTCCTCAGAAGATTCCTCCAATACCATATTTCTCTGAGCTTTCCTCTTGGGAGGAGAGTCAAACTCTGGAGCTGGTGGCAATCGCTGAAGAACTCATCTACATCAATATCATACCCTTGTTTCTTCAGATCATCAATGTAGCACAAGATAGCTTCTGGGTTGTCTGCTTGGGTCCACAAAGGGAAATCATTCAGAGGCACCCTTCTTTGTCTTACTTCATCAGAAGTATCTTCATGAGCGGGGGCTATCTTCTTCTGGATCAATCCCATCTTCTTCAAGGATGTGGTTGTGAAGACATCACTGACAATAGTAGACAGATCCTCCGTGCATCCTGCCTTGATCAGATCTTCTACGAATTTACTTTCAATGAAGAGATCTGAAAGCAATCTCCCAAAGGGGATGTACTTGATGGCAGACTTGATGGAGGCAGTGGTTCTGGACTTCCTGATGCATTCTTTCAGGTAAGAGAACAAGAAGAAAGGAAGGCAGATCTTCTTCTTATTCTGAATGAAAAATAGCATTGCCTTCTGGCAGAAGTTGATGTAATCAGGAGAGCTACCCTTTGGCCTCTGGTTGATGCAGTTAAGCAGAATCTTGTGCCAGATTCTAAGCTTGGGATGAAGATCCATCACCTTGTAGTCACTCTTGCCAGGTTTGTAGTTGGTGTAAAGAGCCTTGTTGGTTTCTTCCTTTTTTCTGGGTTTCAACTTCGATTCTGTCAGTTGGAATCTATACCCAGTTCCAGTGTGTGCACCCAACAGATTCACAATGGACTTCTCAGTGATGATTATCCTCCTTCCAGCAATGTAGGAAACAACTTGTGTATCATCACAGTCCGCGTGTTTCCATAATTCCTTGACCAATTTGTCATAAATTGGACCTCTAAGCCGGTTGAAATACTCTTCCCAACCCTGAGCTTGAACTTCAGGACGCAGGTCATACCCATTTGCAGCTATATTATCCAGGTCGAATCTCCATTCAGCAAGCACTTGGAGTTGTTCCGGAGCATAAACGCAGTGAACGGCACAGCCCCGTTCTGCAATTGGAATCATTTTCTCTGAAGCTTGACCTTGATTTGGAGTTTCAGGGCCCAATTGGCCTGTAGCTTGACCTACTACCATATGAGGAAACCTGGTTGCATCTGCAGCTTCGTTTCTGGTTTGTCTCACCATCGTGAAGTCGGTTGAAGGTTTTGGGTTGAAGGAGAAGGATGAATAGAGAGAGAGAGATCGTGGGTAGGAGGTTTTGAAAAACTGAAGAGAGAGAATGTCAAACCTTAAGTGTAGGCGAACGTGTGTGTATAGTGGGTTTTGACAAATAACCGTTGTTGATCAAAAAGCAATTTAAAATCAACGGTTAGAAATTAAAGACATGATAGTAACAGTAAATACACATATCACACGCAGGAGAGAAGCACATCAACACTCATTACGACAAATTGTCAGCACGGGCACAAGGAACTATGTATCATAGATACTGACACACGTTTACTGTCTCAGCTTCAGAGTCAGCACCAATGGGTACATAAACTCTGATAGAGTTACCTTCTGGACTAGACATCTTCTGATAAAGAAGCATCATAGTCAGAGGTTCTGATCCATCTTCATGCTGGACAAAAGTCCATATTCAGATTTTTCAGAATGAAGTTAAATCTATCCTCTGCTAAGGGCTTTGTAAAGATATCTGTCCATTGATGGTCAGTATCAACAAACTTCAGAAGAAGTACGCCCTTCTGTACATAATCTCTAATAAAGTGATACTTTACCTCAATGTGCTTTGCCCTTGAATGTAAGATAGGATTCTTACTCAATGAAATTGCAGCAGTGTTGTCACAATAGATTGGGATATTGCTCTCTAGGATTTGATAATCCTCCAGCTGATGTTTCATCCAGAGCATCTGAGTGCTGCATATTGCTGCTGAGATGTATTCTGCCTCTACAGTAGATAGTGCAATGGTTGATTGCCTCTTGCTTGCCCATGAGACTAAATTGCTTCCCAGAAATTGACAATTTCCAGAAGTGCTTTTTCTCTCTGTTCTATCTCCAGCATAATCAGCATCACAATAACCTGAAAGCTTATACTCTGATGTTTTCTTATACATCAAGCCAAGGTTAGTGGTACCTTTCAGATACCTTAGGATCTTCTTAACAGCAGTTAAGTGGGTTTCCCTTGGATCTGATTGGAAACGAGCACATAGATGAACACTAAACAATATATCTGGCTTAGATGCAGTTAAGTATAGAAGTGATCCTATCATACCACGATAGAGCTTCTGACAAACTTTACCACTTGCATCTTCTTTCTCCAAAATGCATGTAGGATGCATTGGAGTCTTTGCAACTGTAGATTCCAGCATATTGAACTTCTTCAGAAGTTCTTTAGTGTACTTGCTCTGATGGATATATGTTCCTACTGGTGTTTGATCAACTTGTATTCCCAGAAAGTACTTGAGTTCTCCCATCATACTCATCTCAAATTCAGCCTGCATCATCTCAAAAAATTCTTTGCATAGAGATTGATTAGCAGAATCAAATATAATATCATCAACATAAATTTGCACAATTAAGATATCATCTTTGTAAGTTTTGCAAAAGAGAGTTGTATCTACTTTACCCCTCACAAACTTATTCTCCTGAAGGAATGAGCTGAGTCTCTCATACCATGCTCTGGGAGCTTGCTTCAGACCATGGAGTGATTTCTTCAACTTGAAAACATGGTCTGGGTTCTTCTCATCCTCAAAACCTGGGGGTTGATGAACGTAGACTTCCTCTGATATGTATCCATTTAGGAAGGCACTCTTAACATCCATCTGATGTAGAATTATGTTGTGATTTACTGAGAAGGAGATCAACAGTCTGATTGCTTCTAGTCTTGCTACTGGAGCAAATGTTTCTGTGTAGTCTATTCCTTCCTGCTGGCTGTAGCCTTGCGCAACTAGCCTTGCCTTGTTTCTGACTACATCTCCTTTCTCATTCAACTTGTTTATGAACACCCATTTTGTTCCAATTACATGGACACTTTGAGGCTTCTTCACTAGGCTCCAAACATCATTCTTGGAAAATTGATTCAATTCCTCTTCCATAGCCAGAATCCAATCCTTATCCTGAAGAGCTTCATCAATTGACTTGGGTTCAATTAAGGACACCAATCCTTTCAGACTAAGCAAGGTCTCTTCAGAGGGTCTGAAGGCTGATCTGGTTCTGACTGGTTCGTCTTTGTTGCCCAGAATCAATTCCTTAGGATGAGCTGCAGTGATTCTGCTCTTCTTCAGAGTTTGTGAATCAGAGGGACCAGCTTCTTCTGGTTCATCTTCCTCTGGATCAGCTTCCTCTGGAGCTTTGCCTTTGTCAGAAACACTTATACTTAAATCTGCAAATTTCTCAACTAGCTTTGACTGGTCAGAGTCAAGCTTATCGTCAAATCTAACATGAATAGATTCTTCAATTGTTTTAACATCAGTATTATAGAATCTAAAACCTTTAGATCTCTCAGAGTAACCAAGTAATAGACATTTAGAAGACTTAGCATCAAATTTATGCAATCTATCCTTAGTATTAAGAACATAACAAACACAACCAAAAGGATGAAAATAGGAAATGTTGGGTTTTATATTCTTCCACGATTCATAGGGAGTCTTATTCAGAATTGGTCTCACAGAGATTCTGTTCTGAATGTAACACGCTGTGTTTACTGCCTCTGCCCAAAAGTGCTTAGCCATGCCAGTTTCTTGGAGCATGGTTCTAGCCATCTCCTGAAGAGTTATGTTCTTCCTCTCAACAACACCATTTTGTTGAGGAGTTCTGGGACAAGAGAAATCATGTGCAATTCCATAGGAATCAAACAGATTCTCAAACTTGTCATTCTCAAACTCTCCACCATGGTCACTTCTGACACGCACAATCCTACAAGCCTTCTCGTTTTGCACTTGGGCTATGAAGGTAGAGAACACAACATGAGACTCATCCTTGCGGGTTAGAAATTTTACCCATGTCCAGCGGCTATAGTCGTCAACAATGACCATCTCATATCTCTTGCCACCTATAGACTCAGTTTTCACTGGTCCAAATCGGTCGATATGCAGAAGTTCCAACGGCCTTGAGGTTGAGACAACATTCTTTGCCTTGAAAGGGACTTTTGTGAATTTTCCTTTCTGACATGCTTCACAAAGAGCGTCTGAAGAGAACTTCAGAGTGGGCAAGCCCCTGACAAGGTTTAGCTTGCTCAGCTGAGAAATCTTTCGCATACTGGCATGCCCTAACCGTCTATGCCATACCCATTGCTCTTCATTAACAGACAGAAGGCACTTCACATTCTGAGCCTCCAACTCAGATAATCTGATCTTATAAATGTTGTTCTTCCTCTTGCTGTTAAACAGAACAGAGCCATCGATCTGGCTTACAGCCCGGCAGGACTTTTGATTAAAGATAACATCATAACCCTTGTCAGCTAATTGACCTATAGACAATAAGTTATGAGTTAAGCCGTCTACCAATAAAACATTGTCAATGCATGGACTATTATCTACACAAATAGTACCAGTACCAACAATTTTACCCTTTTCGTTGCCACCAAAGCCAACTTCGCCTCCAGGCTTAAGTTTTAGCTCTTGGAACATACGCCTTTCTCCCGTCATGTGACGCGAGCATCCACTGTCCAGATACCATGATTGGTTTTTCAGTGGAGCTATCAAGGATATCTGCAACATAGATAATCTTATCCTTAGGTACCCACTTTCTGGGTCCTCTCTTGTTAGTTACCCCAGAGGTTCTGATCACCTTGGGTTTCTCAACATGGTCATGTAAAGGAATTTTTGCATGATATTTAGACATGGAGAAGGATCCCTTTTTAAGAGGAGGTTTTGCAACTTTAGCAGGTAAAGGGTCAGGTAAAATGGTACCAGAGGGAACAAAGCATTCATACAAAGATTTAGCTTTAGGCATAGAAGGCTCATTTCTAATTGGTTTAGAATAGCCAATGCCATGCATTCCATTTCTGCTTACGCCATAGATCATTGAAGCCATTAAGCTTCTATCTACGCTTTTAGCCAGGAATCTTTGAAAAGATTTTTCATACTTAGATTCATGCTTACTATCAGAGGCATCGCAGGCAATAACTTCTTCTAACTTAGCAATTTGATTCTTAAGCACAGAGTTAGAATTCACTAAAGCATGGTTATCATTTTTCAAATCAGAAATGATTTTCTCATGTTCAGAAGGAGTCTTAGAAACAGCAGATAAGTTCTTTTTCAGTTTTTTATGCTTAGACAATAAAGAGTTATACTTATCCATGATATCAGACAAAGCATGTTTTAGTTCAGAGGTTGAGAAAGAAGCGAATACCTCATTTTCATAGTCTGAGTTGGGATCTCCTTCTGATTCTGAGTCAGAGTCAACAGCATCCTTTGACTCTGCTCCTTTGTCTTTGACAATGGCCATGAGTCCTTGGACTTCTCCATCAGAGTCAACATCCTCTAACTCTGATTCATCAAAAGTCACCATCAGACTTTTCTTGGTCTTGAAGTGCTTCTTTGGCCTCTTGTCCTTCTTCAGTTTTGGACAGTCACTTTTGTAGTGCCCTCATTCTTTGCACTCAAAGCATGTGACTTCCTTAATTGAGGACTTCTTCTGACCTGAGGATTTAGACTTTCCTTTGGCCTTTCCAGAGCCTTTGTACTTGCTCTGCCTGTGCTTCCAGATACGGTTGAGTCTTTTAGAGATCAGAGTCAGCTTATCTTCATCAGAATCTTCTGATGCTTCTTCAGATTCTTCTGCTTCAGCTTGAAGAGCTTTTGACTTTTCTGCTTTAGCCTTCTCAGATTTGGATTTTAAGACTATTGACTTCTTCCTCAGATCTTGCATCTCTGAGCGCTTCAGCTCGTGGCACTTCAGTATGCTAATGAGTTCTTCTAAACTCATACGCTCAACATCTCTCGTAAGCTCTATTGAAGTCACCAAGGGCATCCAGCTTTCAGGAAGACTTCTGATGACCCTTATGACATGATCTTTTGTTGTGTAGCTCTTGTTGAGAGGTCGTATTCCAGCTACAAGCAACTGAAATCTGGAGAACATTTCTTCAATGGACTCGTTCGGCTCCATGATGAAGGATTCATACTTTTGGATCAAAGACAATGCCTTTGATTCTTTGACTTTCTTGTTTCCTTCATGAGACATCTTCAGGGATTCAAAGATGCCTGTTGCATACTCACGATCTGTAATCTTCTGGTACTCTTCATAAGAGATAGCACTTAGAAGAATTGCTCTAGCTTTGTGATGTTGTGAGTAAAGCTTCTTTTGATTTGCAGTCATCTCTGACCTTGGGATCTTCTTGCTTTCTTCATCAACTGGACGCTCATAGCCATCCACAATAATATCCCAGAGATCTGCATCAAAACCCAGAAAGAAACTTTCAAGTCTATCTTTCCAATATTCGAACCTTTGACCGTCGAACATGGGAGGCTTTGCATTGTAACCATCTTTTTGAGTTTCACTGGTGGTAGCCATTGTTTTTCACACCGGCCCGGATCACTGAACACTGTTAGGTGTGGTAATCAGAACTTGCGCTCTGATACCAATTGAAGGTATGAAAAACGGTAGAAAGGGGGGGTTTGAATAACGTTTTCAAGATAAAACTTCCACCTTAAAGATTTTAACAAATCTTTCGAGAACTAAGTGCTTAAGATAAGAGATAAAAAAGCACACAAGGATTTTTATCCTGGTTCACTTGATAAATCCCTCAAGCTAATCCAGTCCACCCGTTAAGGTGATTTCTTCCTTCTTAGAATGAAGGCAATCCACTAATCAGGTAAATGTTACAACTGCACTTGAAACCTACAAGTGACTAACAATTACACTGACTTAGCTCACACTAAGATTCACTCTCTTAGTCTTCTCTAGGATCCGATCAAACTTGATCTCCTAAAGGTAACTAAACAACTATTTAAGAAAGAATGCTTACAAAGGATTTGCTTCTTAAAAGCTAATAGTAAACACAATGAATTCAGATGAAAGAATGCTTAGAAGGTTTTGAATATAGCTTGCGCGTGTGTAATTCTTCCAAACGCATCTTTCAATCTTCAGCCTCTATTTATACTCCAAGGATTAGGGTTTGAACGCTGCATGGAAATGCTACCGTTGGAGGGCAGTTCTGGAAATTCCAGCTTCTGCTGTGGCTGAGAATGTTAGGTAGGTCGTCAGGATAGTACATATGCTTTTGTACTTGGATAGTGACTTGACCTTTAAACCTATTAGACTTCTGATCAGGGGAAAGCTTCATGTTGGAACTTGTGAAGCCAGTTGATCAGAGTCAGAGGGAAAGCACAGATCCTCTTACCGTTGTATCTTCTGATTCTGAACTCAGAGGGAAGTACATGGTCTTCAGAGTTATCTTGCTTCTGGACATCAGAGTTTCCACTTTTCAGCTTCTAGATCTTCAGAGTCTTCTACACCATCAGAACATCTGAACCTTCAGAGTTTCTTGGTTGTCAGAACGTCTGGATCTTCAGAACTTCAAGTGACTGAGTCCATATCAGAGCTTGTATGACTTCAGATCTTCTGAAGCATTTCTACTGTTCAGAGTGAACATAGATGTTGCGAAAGCGTTGCTTGGGTCACTCTTTCTGCACAGTGCTTCTGATTTGTGTGAGATTAAATTGAGGTCAGAGCCTGTAAATAGCACACTCAGAAAAACACGTTAGAGTACCATAATTGTTCATACTAAAATGTTAACTTGTAATCATCAAAACATAGAGTTGTACTACTCGATCAAAATTTGATCTTACAATCTCCCCCTTTTTGATGATGACAAAACCAAGTATTTTGATGAACAATTCTTAAACAATAAACTAAATTCACTCAGAGTTTAGAGATGTAGAATAAGACTTATCCTGATGTGAATAGTTTGTTTTACTCATTCTGAATCCAAGTCACAGCTTGATTCTGAGCATAGCTCCCCCTGAATCTAAGACTTAATGAAAACGTTAGAAATGTCTAGATTCTGAGCTAAATTATGTAAGAGTTCAGAGTGCATAAGTATTCAGAGTCAACGATAAGTGGTATCAGAGTCAATTAGAATCACTTCAGAAGAAGTGAAATGTATTCCTTGTATTTGCCCAGTGACACATCTATGGTCATAAAACTGGAACTCTTAAATTCTCCAAAATAAATCACACTTACACATCAAAAGCTAGGTGCACTCCCCCTTTTTGTCATAAGCAAAAAGTATGGGGTGTGAAAAACTCAACGTGAAGTACAAGGTACTCCCCCTCAGAGAAGGTCTGAGTGAAAAGATGGAGAAATAAACGCTGAAGGAACGAGAGTTACGCGGATTAAGGAAAGGAGTTAATGCAAACTAAGAACGCTTAGAGAGGCTGTTGCTAAATAATACTCTTGCCTAAGGAGACAAACTGAAGAATATCTGTAAGGAGGAGTCCTTGGAACTCACCCTTAATGAAAACTCGGTTAACGCCGAGGACCGGATGTAACCCTATCGTTATGGGGGTGAACCAGTAAAAAAGCTTGTGTGTTATTGTCTCTTTCATTTACTCTTGCTTATCCGCTGCGCCAAACAATTAAGTTCATCGCCTGTCATCAACTATCGTTTGGATCTTAAAGTTTTTGAAGGGCGAAATTCAAACCCCCTCTTTCTTGTGCATTTCTTGGATCAACAATTGGTATCAGAGCTTCCACCTTAACTGATGTAGAGTAAAGATCCAAAGTGGGAGTTTCTGTTGTCACACAAGCCCAGTCTCACTCGTCTCTCTTATCCTCAAAGACTATAAATGGACTCAATAGGCTGCACCACATCCATCGCTTCAACGTTACAAAATCTTTTGGATGTGGGGTCATATGAGTCATGAGTGGTAGCGAAGCGTCAGCAGATCAAGGGGAGTTGACTTATTAGAAGATCTATCTGTAGCAAGTACCTTGATATTTCTCTCTAGGAGGGGAAGGATGGAGCAGCTACATCATTGGAGGAGGAAGACTTAGAGTTTTGATTCACCTTCACACGACGTGGCTCAATCAACAAAATGTTACATTTCTTGGCTAGCTTGATAGGTGATCTCTCTCTAAAGTTCCAAGTAGTCCACTCTACGTCACTTTCCAAAAGATCATAAGACGTAGGATGAACTCTGGCTGTGCTTTCAAGAAGTGAAGAACATAAGATAGTCAGAGCTGGAGTAATGTACCAGATGGCTTATAAAAAAAAGATAAAATGGTACATGAGTCAACGAGAAGCAATCTCTTAAGCTCTACCACTAGTTGTACTATGCACTGATGGCTTGGACCCTGACACATCAGAAGAATCTGATGTCGAAGCAAATCTTTTACAGATGATAGAAGATGTCATCAAGGAGATCACCAACAAATATAAGATGAAATCTTATGAAGTGGATCATCCAAAGGGCCCTTCTTCTTACCAAGCAACGTCTAAGAAGCATAAGTGCCTCATCAGCAACTAGACAATTTAACTAGCTTGGTCTAAAGAAGAAGGTGAACTAGCTAATGGAGCAATATGCAACAACATGCTTTGTCAAAAGCTCCATTAGCATTCAACGAGTGTTGATATATCCGCTCAGTAAAGAAGAAGGTGAACTGGCTATTGATATATCCGCTCAAATCGCCACTTTAAGTGGATACCTCTTTTTTTTCTAATGATATCGCCACTTGCAGTGGGGACACCTGTAACATCCCGACTTAACGACTGGCCTCACGGTAACAATACGAGTCTTTTCAGCGCGCTTTGTCCTCACTCGCGCGCTTCCCAGGAAAACTTCCCAGGAGGTCACCCATCATAATATTGCTCCAAGGCTAGCACACTTAACCATGGAGTTTTTATGAGTTGGGCTCCCGAAAAGAAGATGCATCTTGTTGTTATGAGTAGTACCAATCAAATCTTTTATGCCCTCCTCAACTGTATAGTCCATCCCTATACAGTCTCGGAATACCTCTTGTTCGGGTGTGAGATCGGTTCATTCATGTGCCCCTCCGCCTAGAAGCCTGCCAGGAGCCGCTCCTTGTCCGTGCCTCACTGCACCGGCGATCACTCCCCGCCCTCGTCGGCCATGGGCGTCACAACACCATATTTTTTTTCTTCTTATTTTTCTCTGTTTGGTAGTGACGAAAAAATGTCCGTCGCAAATCCCAGTATAATATGTAAAGAAGTCACAAACAATATTTCGTTACTAAAATTTTGCCACGGAATTATTTCTACTCTAGTATCCGTCGTTAATTTTGTTTTTCATCATTCACTAACTTTGTGACGAATATCTTCGTCGCAAAATACTTTGCGACGGATGTCTTCTTTCTTCACCTTCCGTCACTAATACCTTTATATATATTGGGATTTTGTGAGGGATTTTTATCTGTCTCTAACAGTGAACATTTAAAAAATTTGGGTGTCGCCACACAGTGGCAATTTCATAAAAAAAGAAAAGAAAAAAAATGTACCGTCACTAAAAGTCGCAATTTATACTAGTTTTGTAATTAAAACAAAAGTTACACTAGTTTGGTAATTTTTTTTTATATTACACTAACCATGTAAAAAAGTCGTTAAAACTCAATGTTTAATTAGTGAACAGCCACATGCGTAGTGCCATTAGTGCGGTAGGATTAACAGTCTCTTGCAGTCTTATGGCATTGATTTGGCGGCATCGACATTTTACTACTCCCTCCGTTCCTGATCTTTTGTTGTTTAAGGTTATGCACATTGTTTAAGAGTGCAATCATCAATATATTTATTGACATAAACACCCCTATTTAATGTTGAAAAAAAGTGAAGAGAGAGACTAATAGTTATTGGTTAAGAAACTTGCTATGATTTTGATTGGTGAAGATAAGAGGTGGTATGTGAGAGATGTAGTATTAAATGAGGGTATATATGGAATAAATTGAGAAAAAATGCATTGGGTGTGTAAAACAACAAAAGTTTTGGAATTTGGGTAAATAGCCAAGTTGGTCCCTGAAAGTGTCCACCGCCTTCAACTTCGTCCCTAAACTTTCAAAATGACGCTCGTGGTCCCTGAATGTGTCAAATCTCCCTCATCAGTAGTCCTTGGGTTAAAAAAAAGTTCACGGCCGTTAAAGAAAGGCTGAGTTGGAATTTTTTTTTTTGTCAAGACTAGGCTTATGTGGCATTTGAATGTTCAGAAAGTTTTAAAAAATTCGATTTAGTCCCTATGATTGAAAATAAATTATTTTTCTCCCCATCTTCCTCTACCTCTCCCCATCACTATCATCTCTCTTCATCTCCATCTTCTTCATCCTTCTTCTTCTTCTTCTTCTTCTTCTCACCCTCATCCACTAATCTCTCACTCTCCTCTCTTCCTTTCATCTACTCCCTCCACCTAACACCACCACGGGACCCAGTACACTTCCACAAACGAACCAAAATCATCACTTAATCTTCTTCTTTTTCATCACCATCTCCTCCCTTCTAACCTTTTTCTTCTACTTCGAACATGTCTTCAACGACCACCATAGTGGATTGCTAGATCTGATTGCTGCGATTTGGGGGTTGGGGGCGACTTTGTGGGTTTGTCCATGATTTTTCTAGGATTGTTCATGTGTTCTGGGTTTTCTCATCAGTTTCTGAGTTTGTTCACGATTTTGTGTTATGGGATTCTAGGTTTGTTGACCCCCAAACTCTAGAGACAAGCCAAATTCCATGGGGTTCTGGGGATGGGTGGGTTCGATGGGGTTCCTCTTTCTAACAAGCCAAATTCCACCGATCCCCTTTTGATTTGATGAATAAAACTCATAATCAGTTTTTATATTTCTGAATCCTCTGAATGTTTGTTTGGTTGGTGAAAGCGTTTGCAAAAAAATTGAACAGGAACATCAGTCATGGGGTTGAATCCCCTGGCCTCACGCACCTTGTTGAAGCTCTTATTCAACAAGGCCTCTACAATGTCCATGTCTGCGTTCATCTATTTTGAATGTTTTGGTTTGTGGATTCTTGCTATATTTGGTTTTTTCGTTCAAAGCTTGGAAATTTTCAATGTTTTGGTGTTGTTATTGAATCTGGAACGTGTTTGTAATTTTATTAATTGGTAAAATGGTTGCTTTAGGGATAAATTGGTTTCCAGGCACTCAGTCACCGATGGGTACCGAAGTAGAAGAAAGGAGAGGGACGGAGAAGTGGCTTGGATGAGTGGCTGAGGAAGGTGGAGAACAACTGCCAGATCTGGGTTAATTCATTTCAGATCTAGGTTGTCTAGGTGAGAAAAAAAGGCTGAGCTTTGTGTTGTATTATTTTTGGATGAGTGGCTGGTTTGTTTGGTTTATTGAATCTGGATGAAGAAGATGGAGATGGAGGGAGGGTGATGGTGGTGTGGAGAGGTAGAGGAAGATGGGGAGAAAAAGGATTTCTTTTTAACCATGGGGACTAAATCGAAATTTTAAAAACTTTCACAACATTCAAATGCCACATAAGCATAGTCTTGACAAAAAAAAAATTCAACTCAGCCTTCCGTTAACGGATGTGAACTTTTTTTAACCCAAAGACTGTTGATGAGGGAGATTTGGCACATTCAGGGACCACAAGCGTCATTTTAAAAGTTTAGGGATGAAATTGAAGGCGGTGGACACTTTCAGGGACCAACTTGGCTATTTACCCTTTGGAATTTAGGCCAAAAGTTAAAACAACAAAAGATCAGGAACGGAGGGAGTAAATTATTATAGACTTATAGTAGGTACGCTTTTGCTATATACAAATACATCTGAAAAAGAGATCTGTTTCATCCTCTGATTCCGTGTGGGTGAGGGGAGCTCATCAAACTGTTTAATTAGCATCCTGTCAATGTGATGATGACAGGAAATTCTTTGCTTTCATCTCTTTAATTCTTTACCAACATAATTTAGAAATCATATATAGATATGTGTGATATACTGATATGTCTTTCATATATTTATCAAGGATAGAATCAATTAAGATACATCAATGAACTGAATGACGAGTATGATAAACAACCATCTTTCATGGAAAATTAATGTTGATTTAAGTCTCCATTCAATTTTGAAGGAACGATCATAATTAGTCACTAAAGAAAAACAGCTGGTTGAGGTTCGGTGTCCATGAAGCTTGTCACTGTTGATAACTATGGTCAATAGCATTGTTCTTTCTTTGTTTTAGAAAGCTACCACAACTGCATAGCTGTCTTGATACTTCAGATATCTCCACCGGCCAAGGACCTTCTTTTAATCCTCCCTTTGAAATGGGGAATCAATCCTTTATTAATTAGCGTAAGGATTTGTTCACACCTAATTTTAAATGAAAAAGAGGTAAAGGGAGAGAGTAATATGAAGAAAAGAGTGAAAATATATGAGATGTAAAATTCGATATAATAATAAGAGAAGAGAGATAAAAACAAAAATTACCTAAAAATTGAGTGGAGATTTTTTGGAATGTGAATGAATCAAGTTTGTAGTAGTTATTATCACAAACTTGATTAAGTTATGTTTGATTTGTCATTTGCAAACATATCTTGTTAGTAAAAAAAAATCAGGGAGTAGCTAGTCGTGATAGATCAATTAAGAAACAAATGTAATGATCTCCTAATTAAAATAATTGCTTGAGAAAATTGACTCTATTTTGCAACAGTAATTATATCTTCACACCTTAAAAATAGGCGTGGAGAGGTGGAGGAAGAGAGAGTTAGGAAGAAAGGAAATAGAAAATAAAGATGTAATATGTGATTTGATTGATAGAGAAAAGAGAAATATATAGAAATGAAGGTGGAAAATAAGTGGAGAGGTGTGTATATATCATGACTCGTTTCGCAATGTAGATTCTTAAAGTATACTATTTGGATTGACAAAACGTAATGAAACGTAACATAACGAAATATAATGAAACGAAATGAAGCAAAATGAAATAGAATAAAAATATTATTCATTGTTTGGATATTTTATGATGTAGTAGAAGAAAGTTACTAGAACATTATTTGGATAATTTATAGAGCGGAGAGTCATAACTTTTTTATTCTTATATTTTTTTATTATTTTAGTTTATGCATATGATTTTTCAAATATAAATCTCAAATCATATACCTTCATGTTGCTTTTTCTTTTCTTATATCTTTTGTTTTGATTATGCTGTCACGAAATTTATTTAATATTTGCCTGTCATTCATCTTTTCCCAAAAAAGTACTCCCTCTGTTCCTAAATAACTGACACTTTAAAAGCATCTACATTCATCATACTCACAAAAATATCTACACTTCATTTTTTACAATTCCTCATAATGTCACATCATTTACACCATTTACTAACTTTTTACTCCAACATAACAACTCTTAAAAATTTCTATAGTAGATCTCACAATCAACATCACATTTATATATTTTATTATTTATCTCCATTTTATATTAATTGTAAGTGCTTGACTGCTTGTAATAAATACAAGCTCACTTTTCAAGTCTAGTGTAGAGTATCTATTCCCACATACTCATCTTTACCATGTTAGAATTGAATATGTACTACATTGGTAATAGATACTCATATGAGTATGTATTTAACATTAGATAATACCATTGGAGATGCTCTAATGTTGTTGCACAAGTATAAGAAATAACAATTAATGTTCTTGTTTTATTAAAATTACAATCTAACTTCCTATTATACCCTTTATTTCTCATATTAATTCTAACTTTTCAACTTTTCTACCACCAATAAATGAAGGGTGCAATCGGTAAAGTATAATTAATGCTCTCTTGAACTTTGTAAAGTGACAGATAATTAGGAATAAAATTTAGCTAGAAATAGTGTCAGTTATTTAGGAACGGAGGGAGTAATATTTTAATTTTCTAGAAAACAATTGGAAATTCAACATTCATTTATTTTGACTTGTTTTGGTGAGAACAGAAAAAAACCCCAAGGTGAGAAAATTTTCTCCATTTCTTTATGTGTATTTATGAGAGAAAACTAAGGGGACATAAGGGTTTGGGAGGGTAAAGGGTGAAAGTCTAGGGTTCGAACCCTGAGAGAATTAATTTACTAACATGACTAATAACTAACATTTGTCTATAAAAAAAGAAGTGGATAATATACTCTCTCATCTTGTACGAAATACAAGTGTTACTATTCCACATAACGTTCCGGAAAATTAGCTAAAGTGGTAAGAATTAAGAGACATAAGAGTTGAAGAACGTACAACTTCAAAATATCACATGATTAATGGTTGCCTCTACGGTGAGACATTTTAATTTTGGACCACGGTGGTTCAAAAAAAAAACTTTCAATCACAATAATACCCTAATTTTTTTTCCCAATTTCCTTTTCAAGCCACTATCATCTCCAAATCTGTGGTAGAATTTCCCTACCCACCACCGTCTTCTCCCCTTCAATGGTGGCCAAATTAATGCAGATAAGGTGATGGATCTAATCAAGTTTAGAGCATTGAAGTGGTTGAAATGTAAAAAGAAAAACTTTTTATACTCTTCTTCTGACCGGACTTTGAATCCTCTGAGTTGTTTGGGTGTGGGGGTGAATTGGACTTAACTGATAGGTTTTTATGCTGTCTTTCTTCCTCCATCTTCTGTTACTGTTGGTGCTTTTGCTGGTTGATTTGTTGCGAGCTGCTCAAGTTGTTTTGTTGGCTTGGCTTGCAAACAAAGATGGTTTTGGTTTTCGTGTGAGACATGAGTAGAGAGCTGTGTGTGTCTTTCTATTCACTTTTTTGGCTGGTTGCTATGCAAATTTGACTTTCTTTTTTGCTGCAGTGGGTGATTTTTCCCTTCTCTGTTTCAGATCTGTTTTTCTTTTTGCTTTTGATCTTTGTAGTGTGAGTTGTAACACCCCCTAAACGTTACTTATTTTACCCTTTTCATGCCACTATTATCTTCAGAGGAGCTGCAATAGAGGTCCATGGTGGTAAAGGAGGTGGTGGCGGCACTGCCATGGGAGGGAGAGTGAGAGGTGTCCCACCAGAGGAGGAAGGGGAATGGTGAGAATGGTGTTTTAGTAAAGTAATATATATTTAATAAATGAATTTTTTTTTATTGTTAATTAATCTGAACCGTTAATATTAACAAAATTATATCAAACACTGGAGAAGAAATTGGTCCACGGTGGTCCAATTTCAAAATTGTCCCACCGTAGGTGAAACCATGATTAATGCATGAACAAGAAAAAAGAGTAGAATCGTAAAGTGATAAGTTTTTAAAAAAGTGAAATTATAATTTATAATTTAATCTCCTATCTCCCAATTTATGGAAGCAAAATGATAGAAGCTAATGCAATTTGATGACACTCATTTTCATTTCATCTCACTTTTCATTAGCATACTTAAACAATGAAACATAAAAATATTTCATCTCATCTCACTCTCTAGTCTCTACCATAGTACCATTAATCTAAATATATCTATGATATAAAACCTTACAAGTTACACCCCAGCAGCAACCGCTAGGGGTGCACATGGACCAAGTCAACCCAATGATAAAAATGCGGGTTGTAAAAATGCGGGTTGGATTGGGTAAACGGGTAAATATAATGGATTTTATCACGATCCAATCATCTTTGGATCGGATATCGGATTCCATAATAATCTATCCAACTCAACCCGAAATCCAATCATATATATTATTTAATATATGTTTTTAATAATTTTAATTTTACCTAATCTACTAGTAGGGTATGCAATTTATGGAGACTTAGAGTCTTGCCACTAGAGTAATTTTTAGGAGACTTGAAGACTAATTTGTTTGTAATTACTTGTCATATTTAAAGACTTGAAGTACTTGTTTAGTTATGTGTTGTTGTATAGATGTATATAGACGGTAATTATGAACTTATGATGTAATTGCATGTTAGAAACTTGGATTACTTGTTTTTTAATATTTTTCAATATTTCAAATTTGTTTTTATCTTAATATAGCGATCCAATCAATCCATCCAAACCAACCGAAAATTGTCGGATTGGGTTGGTTCGGATTCGTAGGTGAAATTTCACGAAATCCAACTCAACCCAACCTAAACAGTTTTGATCGATTCAAATCTTAATTACCATGAAAATCCATCTAACCCAACCCGTATCCTAGCAACCGTGCAGCAGAAAATACAAAACTCAGAAAACAAACAAAAAGAAACACATTGCAATGGGACCAACTCTGTTCTTCTCAAAAAAAAAACTCTGTTCTTCTCACTTTCTCACCTTTCTCCTCTTACAAATCCCAACCCTCACTCAAGACTCAAGAAGAGTCAATGCCAATGGTCTCTCCCACACAGCGCCAAAACAGAAAATCAAAAGCAGAGGACTACATACATATAACGTAGTACCAACAAAACCAAAATTCTTGTTTATTTTTCAACCAAACTTCACAGTTCAGTTGAGTCACACAATATTGACAATAATGCTTCTCTTAATTCCCTTATTCCTTTTCTTTCTCTCTCCTCCCTCACTCACTCTCTCTCTAAACCAAGATGCCCTCTTCCTCCTCCGCGCCAAGCACCAACTCTCCGACCCCGACAACTCCCTCGCCACCTGGAACACCACCGACAACAACCACACCCCCTGCTTATGGCGCGGCATCACCTGCGACCCCCTCACCGCCGCCGTCACCGCCGTGAACCTCTCCTCCACTAGCATCTCCGGCCCATTCCCCGCCGTCCTCTGCCGCCTCCCCTCCCTCTCCTCCCTCGACCTCTCCTTCAACCTCATCACCTCCACCCTCCCCTCCGCCGCCGTCTCCTCCTGCCGCAGCCTCATCCACCTCGACCTCTCCCAGAACGCACTCGTCGGCATCATCCCCGACTCCCTCTCCCTCCTCCCCTCCCTCCGCCACCTCGACCTCTCCTCCAACAACCTCACCGGCGAAATTCCGGCGAGCCTCGGCCAGCTCCGGCACCTCGAATCCCTCAACCTCGTCTACAACTTCCTCTACGGCACAATCCCGAGCTCCCTCGGGAAAATCTCAACACTAAAGGAGCTTCAACTAGCTTACAACCCGTTCACCCCGAGTCCGATACCGAGTGAACTCGGCAACCTGACTCACCTCCAGGACCTGTGGCTCGCGCAGTGCAACCTCGTGGGCTCCATTCCGAGTTCACTCGGCAACCTCACTCACCTCGCGAACCTTGACCTCTCGCAGAACAGCCTCACCGGGTCTATACCGGAATCGTTCGCGGGTCTCGCCGGCGTGACTCAGATTGAGCTTTTCGACAACTCGCTCTCCGGCGAGCTCCCAGCTGGAATCTTCTACAACCTGACCCGTCTGGAACGGTTCGACGCGTCGATGAACGAGTTGAGTGGAACGATTCCACCCGGGCTGTGCGAGTTGCAACTCGGGTCGCTCAACCTGTACCAGAACCAACTCGAAGGGCCATTGCCGGAGAGCATAGCGCGTTCTCGGAACCTCTACGAGTTGAAATTGTTCAGCAACAAGCTCGTTGGGCCGTTACCGAGTGATCTCGGGAGTAACTCGCCGTTGCAGCATATAGATGTCTCGTACAACCAATTCTCCGGCGAGATTCCGGCGAACCTGTGCCGGCAGGGGCAGTTCGAGGAGCTCATTTTGCTGTACAATTCATTTTCCGGGAAAATCCCTGAGATTCTCGGGAATTGCAAGAGTTTAACGAGGGTTCGGTTAAGGAACAACAACCTCTCTGGTGTGGTTCCTAATGCTTTCTGGGGTTTGCCCCGTTTGTATTTGCTTGAGCTTCTTGAAAATTCTCTTTCTGGGAAAATTTCTAATGCGATTTCTGGTGCTGGTAACCTTTCAATTTTGTTACTTTCCAGTAACAAGTTTTCTGGGTCGATTCCTGATGAAATTGGGTTATTGAATGGTCTTTCGAAATTTCTTGCCAGCAATAACAATCTTTCGGGTCGAATTCCGGATAGTATGTTTAGTTTGAACCAGCTGGGTAGTCTTGATCTTAGTTATAATCAACTCTCTGGTGAACTTTTGGGTGGAATTGGTCACTTGACTAAGCTAAGTGACCTTAGTTTAGCAAATAATAGGTTTGATGGACACATTCCAAGTGAATTGGGAAGTTTGTCTATGCTTAATCATCTTGATCTTTCTAGCAACTATTTTTCTGGTGAAATTCCAACACAATTGCAAAATTTGAAGCTCTACAATTTGAATTTGACAAACAACAAGCTTTCTGGGAAGATTCCTCCCCTTTTTGCCAATGACAAGTATAGGTTGAGTTTTGTGGGAAACCCTGGCCTCTGTGGCCATCTCTCGGGGCTTTGTTCAAGCTCCGGCGAGAGGAAGAACAAGAGGTGTGGGTGGATTTTCCGTGCCATATTTGTGCTTGCTGGAGTTGTTTTAATCTTTGGGGTGGCCTGGTTTTACTTGAAATACAGGAAAGCCAAGAAGTTGAAAAGGGGTTTCAACATTTCAAAATGGAGGTCGTTTCATAAGCTGGATTTTAGTGAGTTTGAGGTTGTGAAATTGCTGAGTGAAGACAATGTAATAGGAAGCGGAGCGTCTGGGAAGGTCTACAAGGTGGTGCTCAGCAATGGTGAGGTGGTGGCGGTGAAGAAATTGCGTGGAGCATCTATGAAAGTGAAGGAGAATGGTTGTTCCGGAAAAGATGAATTTGATGCTGAAGTTGAAACACTGGGAAAGATTAGGCACAAGAATATTGTGAGGTTGTGGTGTTGCTACAACAATGGTGAGATCAAGCTTCTGGTTTATGAATACATGCCAAATGGGAGCTTGGCTGATATGTTGAAGAATAGCAAGAAAAACTTGGGTTGGCCAACTAGGTATAAAATTGCTGTTGATGCTGCTGAGGGGCTATCTTATTTGCATCATGATTGTGTCCCACCCATTGTTCACAGGGATGTGAAATCTAGCAATATTTTGGTTGATCGAGAGTTTGTGGCAAAAGTTTCTGATTTTGGAGTTGCCAAAATTGTTACAGGAGTTAGCCAAGGGGGAGAGTCCATGTCTGTGATTGCTGGATCTTGTGGCTACATTGCACCAGGTTTGTGAAATCAAGTTTAGAATTAGCTTAATTATCTTAATATTGCAATTTTAATCTGCCTTTTGTGTCATTGTCATTTAGTGTGTGTTTGGTTTCTAACTGGGAACCTCAAAATCAATTCTGATAAAGTAAAATCAATTTTGGATGACAGTCTAGATGCTCAGGTGTTATTTTTCAGAATTGATTTCAGTCTCAATCAATTATGCTAGAAGCTAGAGAGAAAAGCTTCCGCGTTGAACATAGTCAATTATGAGATTTTACCATTGGATTTAACATTACCCTATAATAACTATTTTTTTCATAAATATGTCATAACATAAATCAGTTCACTCGGAATCAGAATTCACTTTAACTATAATCAACTTTCATTCAAAATCAATTGTGAAGACGCTTAAGTATGGCACACAAAAGCTACTGGTAGAAGCTTTTCAAGATAACTTATTTTGGCTTTAGCATTAATTGATGAAGGATTTCTAAACATACTAATTTCTTTATTTTGTTAGATTCATTCTATATTTAAACACCAACCTACATAGCAGGTTAGGTAAATTTATGAGCTGTTTTGAACTGTGCATTTGTTGATATCTTTGCTTCATTAGACTACATGGTGATATTTCAATTATGTATATTACTATGTATAGATAGAACGAAATTGACTATTGAATAACTTTTGTGTTGTTTTGCAGAATACGCTTATACACTAAGGGTGAGTGAAAAGAGTGATATTTATAGCTTTGGCGTGGTCATTTTGGAGTTGGTAACAGGTAAACCTCCTATTGATGCAGAGTATGGGGAAAATGATTTGGTAAAATGGGTTTGCTCCACTTTGGAACAGAAAGGTTTGAATCATGTGATAGATCCTACTCTTGACTCTAAATACAAGGAAGAAATCAGCAAGGTACTTAGAGTGGGGATTGAATGCACCAGCTATCTTCCCATATCTCGCCCTTCAATGAGGTGTGTGGTGAAAATGCTTCAGGAGGTAAAAACAGTTCCTAAAGGCTAAAACCAAAAGTGTTAAGGATGGATTAGCTTCCTATTACCATGAAGGGGTGTCTTACAATCAGTGAAATGCAATGTATGAAAAATGAACAGTTTTGATTTTCTTTCTATGCTGCATTATTAGTAGTCAATTTGCATGTCAAAAAGGTGAGATTTGGAAAAGCACGTTAAACAGCCCACTATAGATAGATCACAGATGATAAGTAGACATACATTTTCAGGCCGACATCTATTAGTCATACGCCTTTGTTGCGGTTTTTTAACCCATAAAACACTTTGTGGCGGTTAGAATTTATGAGTGCATAATTTTCATAGAGCCCTCCTTCAAACTTCTTTTTCCAGTATAATAATTGAGAACCCTTCCTATCGTGATTCCTCTGCCCAAAATTTGTATCATGCTCGACCTTTTGATGAACTAGCTCGACCAAGGTATCTTCCATGTTCACATACTTTTCTTCTCTTTTGTTCTAAATTCCTCAACATCAAATGGAGGTCACTTTTCCAAGGATGTGTGGAACGAAGTGCCCATCCTTATTTCCTCACAAAGTAAGTAGAGCTCACTTTTGGGCCCTAATTAGTAACTAGAGTAGCTTCCTTGTAAAATTTGGTCATGAAATCATGTAATGGCTCATGCTTCCCTTGCTTAATCTTTCCCAACATGTATGAAGTCTTTTGAAACCCCTTACTAGTAATAAATTGGTGGATGAATTGTGCATAAAGCTCATACAATCCTCTAATAGAAAGAGGTGGAAGAGATTGTAACCATCACACCACTCCTTTTCTCAAAGTTAAAGGGAAAGTTTTACATACCAAAGCATCCTTGGATCCAAGGATTGACTTAGGGATGTAAGAAAATCGTCCAAATATTTTGTAACATTTGTTTCCCTAATGTATGGCTATTTGGCTTTTTGAAGGCCTTAGAAATGTCTATTGACATGATTTCTACGGAGAAATGATTTTGTATCTTGGTCAGAATTCTAGTTGTTTGACTATAGACTCCTTCATAACGAGTCATAGTTTATGTATCTGTCTTTTATGATCTTTTACTCGCTCATGGTGAACAAATTTCTCAGCGTAGCGACGGACGACCTTAGAATCTTCCTCCCTATGCATGTATGAAGCATGTACAATTTTTTCTAGCCTCTTAATGTGGCGCTCCAATCGCTTGACAAAATCATGAAGAACTGTGATGTGATTCCCAACTTCCTCTTCTTGGTGAGAAGGGCCTTTTATAGGTTATGACTGTTGCATTCTAAGAACTTTTTGTTGTTTTGAAATTGAATCTCCATGAGAATGTTAGCTGCGATGTGTATCTATTGTTAGAAGTCCCACATTGCCTAGAGATAAGGCCAATCAAGTGTTTATAAGGGTTGTGCAAACCTCAACTCTTGAGCTAGCTTTTGTGGTTGAGTATAGGCCTCCAAATTTCTAATATGGTATCAGAGCCTATCCTAGATCCATTTGTTGTGTGGAGACCTCCCATATTTGGGCCACCCGTTGTTGTTCCCACGTTCCAGTCTGTTCAATCATGGACGTGAGGGGGTGTGTTAGAAGTCCCACATTGCCTAGAGATAAGGCCAATCAAGTGTTTATAAGGGTTGTGCAAACCTCAACTCTTGAGCTAGAAGGGTTGTGCAAACCTCAACTCTTGAGCTAGCTTTTGTGGTTGAGTATAGGCCCCCTAATTTCTAATATCTATCATGTTAGTGGAATTGATCTACACTTTTACCCACAGACAAGCTAATTACATTGTTCATCCAAAATTTGAAAGTGGTGTGGTTCTGATCCAATGCAGTCGTGCAAGGTGATGACTGATGATCCTATGGCTTAAAGCATGGTGGAACAGTGAGAATCCACAACAGTGTAGGCACCTGCAAAAGGCACTCTGACGCTCAAGTCAACTCAAGATAAAAAAATTAAAGAAACTTTAAATCTAGAAGAGCAATATGAGAAAATAAAATGAGTAATGCTTAATGTAATCAACTAGTATTTATAGCATCATAGTACGTATTGATCAATAGTTGAGGTGTATTACCGTTTATCAGATGAGTTTAACCACAACCTAATAACTTAGCATTTTGTAAGCCAATTTGTTAGAAATGTGGAGGTCTTGCATTTAGTCGTCCTTGTTGACTAATTTAACAGTCACTTAATCGTATAGTCACTTGGGCTAAGTAGCTGAAGTGATCGTTTGGGCCGACTATACTAGAAACACCTAATTTCAGCTTGATACACAAATGCAAACAAGACAACAGAGCCCAACAACTGCAAGCACATAAACAATCGTAGGGACAGTACTTTCAATCTCAGCAAAACTCATTAAAATTTACTAAATCTGTCTTGTCCGTTTGTAGACAAATCAATTGTTTAGAATCATGAACATGATAAGTAAGAGATCTTAGTGAAAGTAAAAAAATGTTGAAACTTATAGGGGACTACTTTCCAGTATGTTAGTATCTCTTGACAGACTATCACGTTTCCTTTTGCCATTTGGCAATAGATAGTGTGCCTACAACCATTGTTGACAATGAGGGACGTTATATATAAAGACTATCGAAGTCACCTTAAGACATGAGAGAGATAGAGATACATAAGGGGTTTCTTGGTATGCATGAGAAGTCTACGTGAAGGAATGGAGTTATGGTTGGCTCAAAAATTTACTTCACCACCTCAAAACTTTCTTGTATTTATAATTTTAGCTTTATCCACACTCCAGGGTGACATTGGACCTAAATTCTTACTCGTTGTGCTTATTCATTAGGTTGCCCCAACCCCACTCAACTTTCTATTCATATTTTAATTAAACCTGTTTTGTTTAAAAATACATTTGATAGACTAAGTATAGTAAATAGCCAGAGTCCTTAAGCAATAATTAGTTGAGAGTTTAATCACTAGATGGTATGTATTAAGAATGATTTGTTCGGAGAGATCTATTAACTTAATATGATCTCCGAGTTTCAAGAAAATTAGTCTTATTTGTGCCGACTGAGATGATACACACCAAAATTCATTAGATAGAGGTACCTTTAGTAAGAGTAAAAGGGGCAAAAAAAAAAACATGTCCAAAAACAATAAAGAACAAAAACCTACATTTATTCTTCCACAAGTTTTCATGCAAGTATTTATACAAAGCAGAACTAAACTTGAGATCAAAGCAAGCTCAATTTTTTATTATTCTCATCTCCCTGGACAACCAACCCTATGATCTCTCATTGTTTAATCTCATTCTCTATTTAGATATTTTTTTAGTTATCTCTCTTCTTTCTCGTTATGTACAAGCAGAGGTTGGGGAAGTACTCCAAGTATTCGCTCATGCAAAAGAGAGAGCACCAAAAAAGTGAATCGGGGGAATGTAATTCCTTCCCACACCTCAACAAGTAGTAGCATGAGGGGAGCAATCTTTAGAAGAGACAAGATTTCCTTTTACAACTTTTATTAATTATTACTACTTTAAATCACTCTCTTAGCTCAACCTCTCTTACTTTGTCCCATCTTGGTCCATCTCTTCTAGTTTATGTTCCAAGTGTTTTTATAGCAACACCAGGAGAAACAAGGAAAAGAAGGTTTCCATAAATGGAATGAGTGAGAGGAAGAGAAGAGGAAAACAAGGAAATGACTCAGTGTAGCGACGACCCTGAAATCAATAATAACATCATAATACAGGAGGGACGTAAGGATAGCTTAATCAGAACTTGCCCCACATGTGGTCATCATATCAAATGCCAAGATCAGGTTCTTCATTATAAATCTTTTTTTTTGTTAATGACCATACATCAATACCCTTTTACTTAACTTTATTTTGTGACATTAATCATCTTAATGCATATTTGGAATTTTTTTTCTTAATTGATTCTGAAACTAGAATCAATTCTAGAGAGAAGTTTATGTGAGTAACTTTAGAGTTTCATAATTGATTATGTGAAAAGCTGATTCAAAATGCTATTAGTATCTGATAAATACTATATGGCATTAATTGACTAGGGTGGTGGAATTCATGACTTACCTGGATTGCCTGCGGGAGTGAAGTTTGATCCCACAGATCATGAGATTCTTGAACATTTGGAAGCGAAGGTGCGGTCTGATATTCATAAGCTTCATCCACTAATTGATGAGTTCATACCTACTCTTGAAGGTGAAAATGGAATCTGCTACACTCATCCGGAGAAGTTGCCAGGTTAATCACAATACATTATTTGCTCTCAAATCCTGTTTGATATATATTTTTTTCCTATAACTGAAAATCCCCACACATGCATAGTAGTAGTACTTAAATCAAACTTTGGCAAGGGGTGATATATAGTTTGATAAACAACATATTCAAAACCCTGATATTGAAAGCTCTCACACTCAAATCATATTTGATTGATTACAATTTGTTCTCTCTTAATTTTGATGGTCTTATTCGTCTAATAAGTTACATTTTGATTTTAACTGCAAAATATATATATACTTTGATTACCACAAAAAATGACTTTATCCCAAGAAAAATCCATTTCACAAACTAAAAATTTCTCTACAAATTAATATGAACACATAAGAAACATATTATAAAAATATGTACTGAGCAATTAATATTTTACTTTATTTTATCCAAACAACTTTCATTTTTTAAAACATACTTTTACGTATATCAAACATAATTTTATCGAATTGTAATCTAAAAGACTCCACAAGTGCAAATCAGTTGATATAAATGATATTTTTGTATAAAAGAAAGAAATACATGATTAGTTTGAGTATAAGAGATACCAACTAAGTTATAAGTTTATCAAAACAGAAGAAAAAAAATATTCCAAAAACTGTGTTTACCAAAAGTAAATTAAGATATCATCATTCAAGCAAAATGTGCATATATTGTTTATAGATATCAGATATGTTGTGTGATACTTTAGGCTCGCAAAAATAGTTATAAAATACCCACTAAATACCAACCATTAAAGATGTTCTAAGAGCTGATGTATTTAAACACTACTCAATACCCATACTAGTTAGAAAATAGATGCAAATTAGTTACTCATATAAGTTGGTTGCTAATTTCCTAACTAATTCATAGTTATTTAACTGCTAATTTGCAGGCAACATTTTTTCATGTAAAGACTATATATAAAGCCAAATTACGAACCTCATTACACATAATTACAAATCAAAGTTTAAAAGTTACAAACAATGTATTTATACACACTACCTTAGACAAAGCCAATACATAAATTACTTATTTAACTATATATTTTCTCCTATGTATGGTGAATGCAACACACATGAGAATGTTGATTCATTCAGATCACATTTTCTTGCCATCGCATTGTACCACCAGCAATTTTCTGTTCCTATATTTTTTTTATCAAATCACATCTCCCATTGCTCTCTCTCTCTATTTCTATGTAGATTTGGGGTGTCAACCAATCTTTTTCCTATAAGTTATGTTTATTATATATATCCCATGCAACATCTAATTGCTTTATTGCATTTGACTGTAGGAGTGAGCAAAGATGGCCTGATCCGTCATTTCTTTCACCGGCCTTCCAAGGCATACACAACAGGAACAAGGAAAAGGAGAAAGGTGCACTCTGATGACGAAGACGGCGGCGAGACCCGTTGGCACAAAACCGGTAAAACTAGACCAATCTACAACAATGCCGAGTTGAAAGGTTACAAGAAAATCCTGGTGCTTTACACAAACTACGGAAAGCAAAGAAAGCCAGAAAAAACAAACTGGGTCATGCACCAGTACCACCTAGGCACTGATGAAGAAGAGAAGGAAGGGGAGTTAGTCGTCTCCAAAGTTTTCTACCAAACACAACCTCGACAATGTGGGGCTTCTTTAGTGATCAAAGACCATATTAAGAAAGGTCAAAGCATGCATCATGAGGTGAATATCAATAACAAAAGAAATAATGGGTTAGTTGAGTACTATCATTCAAATTTCATATCATTTGATCAAGGGAGCCAACAACATAGATCCCATTTTCCGGTCCATGATGGTCCTTTCATTCCTTGAAAAAAGTGGTGGTGGAGAAGAAGATTGGAATTGAAGAGGTGGAGAAAATAGTAATTAATATATACTGAGGCATTAAGATAATATATTATGCAAGAATAAAATAAGTTAATAACTAACTAATACTATATGTACCGTATGTCAAAAAAAAATATATGTACTGTAGTTAGAATGGGCAAAATTAAGGACAAAAAGTGTTTTATTTGAGAATTATTGCGCAGATATTTCTAGTAAGGGAGATAGTGTTTAGCAAACTACAGAGAATATTTAATTAATTAGCTGTAAAATTATTCTTTATTTTTTTCCTCCCTTTAATTTTTTTTAATGTAGTTTCTATCATGCTTTGTAAACGTAATTACATATTTTTAATACTGATCTTTCAAAGAGTTTAGCCTACACTTTGTTAGTAAGTACTGTATAAAAACATTAAAAAAAGTGCAATGCAATGCCTATGTTTTGCTAGGGCTTTGTGGTACCTTGTGATATCGTAAAAAGTAACACAAGAAGGGGGGGTTTGAATTGTGTTCAAATAAAACTTTAATTTTTTAAACGATTATAAGTTTATGAAATATTTTCGCAATCGTTTTAGCGGATATAAAAGCAAGAGAGTAGACGATATATAAGCACACAACAATATATCCTGATTCACCCACAAATGATGGGGCTACGTCCACTCCTTGGCTTAACCAAGATTTCCACTAAACAAGTGTCAAGGACTTCTCCTACACCAAGTATTAGACATGACTCCTCCCAACCAAGTATTCTACAGGACTTCTCCTAACAAGTATTAGACAACACTTCTCCCAACTTCAAGTATTGTTCAAGACTTCTCCTAAGATCTTTTCCAAAATCGTTTGGCTCTATAGAGTTCTTTTCTCACAAGAGGTTTAGTAGAAATTACAAAACACGGGAACTACAAAGTTTTGAGTGAATTTGACTCTAGGGAATACTTTGTGTTCTTGATCTAGAGAGAGTTAGATATAAAGGCTTGACTCTTAGGTATTTCTCTCAGACGCGGGGGGGGGGGACTTTTCTTTTTTGCTTGCTTGAAGAAGATTTTTGACTTAAATAAAAATTCTAGCTCAGTTTCATTCTTCTGAAAATGTAGGTTATTTCCTGATATATAATTTGCATGAAATATTTAACTAGTTCACTTATGCTCTTGAAAATTGTTATCATTCAAAATATGATAAATGGTTATTCAGGGTTTGAACTTAACACGCTGTTTCTTCAGGACCACCATCTTCAAGTCAAGGTGAGGCGAACGATGGCCGTAATACCACGTTAGAAGGTGGAGAGACGGAGGAAGATGATGCGGAGGGGGAATACAAGGATGGGCTGCTCATAAGTGGGGTGCTTCTCCTGGAGAGCTTTACGTTGTTCGTTGATAGGATCTCTGAAATGGTGGGCTATCCTCGTATTAGGGTCTTTTTGCTCAAATTGGAAGGATAGGGAAGGTGTATGTTCAACGTCATCTCAAGATTTGGAAAGGATTTCACTTTGGGTTTGTTCACTTCCTATATAGGGCTCATGCCGAGGCGGAGTTGGCTCGGCTCAACGAGTTCAAGGTCGGTGGAACATATATTTCGATGACGGTAGCTCGTCTTCTCGGAGTCTTAGTTTGAGGGATTAGGCCTCAAGTCATAAGGGGAGACTTCTGGTTCATAGAAGCAGGTAGTTAAGGGAGATGGGCCTTTACCTTCCTATTTCTCGTGGCGAGATATTGTGCTAGGTAAACCAAGGGAATTCTGTGTTCGTGTGCTGTCGCCGACGTAAGAAATCTTATTTTCAGGTTTGTGGAGATGGAGCGAGGAGGACAAGAGGGTTTCGTTTATGGCTTTTTCCATGAGATTTCGTCTATTGGACGTAATTTGGAGGCTTTGAGTTTGGGGCTGAAGTCCATAGAGTCCCGAATGTTACTCTATTCCCTGGGTATGTGTTCAAAAGGTCCATGTGGGGAGGCTTTTGTACTAAGTACGATTCTGAGTTGGAAGATGATGGAGTGGAACTCCATTGTCTATTTTTTGGATTGAGGTGTGCTAACCCTCATTCGGGGGCCCAAGAACTTTCAAAGTATAACTCTAGGGGTCGTGATCTCTCTTCCTCTAAGCATTTGATTGTCTAGGATAATCTGGGCTCTTTTCTTTGCCTTAAAAAGTCATTGGAGGTCCTTGTGTTAGCGGTCTTGTAGATATTCCAGGGGAAAGGGTTGTTAGTGATCGTGGTCCTACAACATTGCCTCCTCGCCCTCGTGGGCGACCTAGGAAGGTGAAGAATACGAGTGTAGAGGTGGAGCTTGGGAATTGTTTTTCCTCAGGTCTTGGGGTGGATGTTTTGGGCCCTTTGTGTATTCAGTATGTGCTCTTTGAATCTTTGATTCCCAAGGGGCCTCCGGGTGTTATGACAAGGGCCAAGGTCGGCTATGGTCGCTGGTAAATGGTTGAGATTAGCTTATGATTTCTTTGACGATGTTGCCCTCCATGGCATTGTTGATAACATTTAGTTTCGTAGGGTAAGACATAGTTGATTGGCTGCACCCATCGAGCTTGTTTGTAGGTCCTTTGTCTATATGATTTCCGTCCGTTTGGTTGCCTTTGGTGGGCTTTTATTGGTTCTTCTTCTTTGGGGGTTGCTTATAGTTATCTGTTGGTTAGCTTTTTATTGTACTATCCTTCATTTCCCCTTTTTTTTTTTTTTTTTAAAAAAAAAATTACATATTTACAATTTAGACATAATTTTACACTTTTTTTTATATTTATTTGCATCTCTTTATTCTTTTTTTTATAACAACATTATTTATCACATGTTTCATTTTCTCCTTTTTTTTTACACAACCCGACCAAGATTATATCACCTAGCTATTTCTACAATGTAAGCTTTTTGATGGGATGGACTCCAAATTAAACTATTTTTTGTGTAGCTAAAATGATAGTGGGAGTGCAGGGGAGACAAATCCTTGAGAGCAGTACTAGTGCTTGGGAAGGAAATAGAATCAAACAGATCAAATTCATTGAGGAAGCTAAATAAGGTAAAAAGCTAATCAGTGACAACATGTGTAGTAAAATAACTTACTTAAATAATTTAAGATATGCATCTAACTTGTTTTGTGAATTTTTTTAGACTAAGTCGAACTTTATTGAAAGACTGGTACTTTGACATGTTAACCTATTTATAGGCATGTCCTGATGTCCATAATAACAAAACTAGAAGACCAACAAACTTAGAGCATCTCCAATGAGTATCTTAGGATTAGTTCTTAAGTTAAGAATTAGTTGCTTAAATTTACAACTAATTGGAGGAAGTTGACGTGAAGGTTCTTACTGGCCAATTTTAAAATCTGTTACTTGTGAAAACAACTGCTTCTTAATAGTGTTAGACCAAGATTTAGTTCTGTGTATATCTCTAAGTTTTGATGATAACAAGTATATATTTTGAGTACGAATAACTTTGGTACTCTAACGTTTGTCTTTTGTATGCTTGACAAACAGGTTCTGATTCTGATTGAAAGTGGTATTCATCAGAAGTCAAAGATCAAAGTGTTGACCAACAAACCGCTTCTGCACTCACTACGTTCTGATGAACGGTAGTCTATTGCTTCAGATGTTCTGAAGATAAAAGCTCTGATGTGGGTTCTGAAGAATCAAGTGTTGAAGACTCTGAAGACCAGAAGTTCTGAATGTACGATCAAAGACTCTGAAGACTTGAAGATTCCGAAGACCCAAAGAAAGCTGGTTCTGAAGAATTAAGTGTTGAAGACCAGAAGTTCTGAATGAACGGTCAAAGACTCTAAAGACTTGAAGATTCTGAAGACCCAAAGAAAGCTGGGTCTGAAGACCAAGTGCTTCTATTCTGAAGACCAGAAGTTCTGAAGTGAACGGTCCAGAAGTTGAAGACTTGAAATTCTGATTATCCAAGCATCCTCGTGACTCTGACTAGAAGCTTCACAAGTTCACATTTGAAGCGCCTCTGAAGATCAGAAGTCAACAGTAAAGGACAAAGGGTCACTATCAAATAGTACAATCGCAACGTACTATCCTGACCACCACCTTACGAGGATCAGCCATTGTACGATTTGGAAATTCCAGATGTATCCTCCAACGGATAGAATTTCACAACGGAAAACTCTCTCAAGGCTTGGAGTACTTAAAGGCTGAAGAAAGGAAGAAAATGCTAAGAAACTTATTGCATACAATCTACACTCAGCGAATACCTTAGCAATCATTTTCTTCATTGTTCTAAATTTGTTTACACCTTGCTTGTTTTAGAAGCTCTTTTTGTAAACACAAACCTTTGATCATTTTGTTTGTATTCCTTAAGGGACCGGTTAGGTCAGGGTCCTTGAGAAGACTAAGACTTGTGTGTCTTAGTGGTTGCTAGTTCTTAGGTGTTTTAGTTACTGAGCAAGTTGTGCTAGTGCAGTTGTAACAACCTTTGATTAGTGGATTGCTTTCATTCAACGAAGGAAGAAATCACCTTAACAGGTGGACTGGACGTAGCTTGATGATTTGTTCAAGTGAACCAGAATAAAATCCTTGTGTGCTTCTATTTACTCTTTGCTCCCTTTACCTTTGATACCGAGTGTTTTACGTAAAACTCAAAAAGGAAACGTTTTTATTGCAAAACCCTATTCAAACTCCCCTTTCTAGTGTTTTTACATACCTTGAAACAGTTATTAGGATTAAAAAATATTTGTTTCACTCTCTCATTCATGAACAAAAATAAGAATTATATGAGATATTATGTAACTCAATCCAAAGCAATTAAGCAAAATTTGCATCAATTGCTTATATACTATATGACATTTTGGGCTCACATAATAGTGATAAGCAATCCACTGAGATCCCTACCATTCGAGATATGTGTAAATTTTTATTTATCTTTGACGAATGCTGACACCTGTTGGAGAAAAGGTTGCATGTCCCTCCCAACTAATGTATTTTTTGGGATTCAAACTTGTTCTATTATCCTTATGAGGTCTAACTTACTTACCACTAAACCAATACCTTGTTGGTGAGATATGTGCAAATAGGCCAATGGGCTAATGAACTAAAACACTTATTTTGAACGGAAATATGTATTAAAATTAAATTGAAGGAGGCTTATAAGGCAGTACATCAGAACGAACCAAAGACAATAAGCTAAGAGGAACCTCTTCCACCCAAACTGAATTGGAAAAGGAGGAAGCATTCTTATCTAAGTAATCAACTGTGCAATTTGCACTTCTAGGAGAATAATGAGATCAACATGATCAAGGGACATAGAGAAAATGACATTATGAAATAAGTAAAGCTAAATAGGAAGTCCTCTAGAAGGACATCTCCAACGTTGAAAAAACTGCAGGCAGTCTATCTCAAAGTACACTAGTTTGTAACCAAATTCCACCGCTGGAGACATGGGCCAACAGAGAGCAAGAGCTTCTGCTAGCCCTAGAGTTTGTACCTGATTGGAAACGATGTAGCTAAGATACATTAAAACAAGACTATTTAATAAATTACCCATTTTTATAAATATACCATTAATAAATAGAGTTATAACAGGCGAGGCTGTATTATACTCTTTAAAACTATAGCTCATAGATAGCGTTTGGTGACAAAACATAATAAGACAGAACGGAACGGAACAGGACATAACATAACAATAATGTTCTGTGTGTTATGTTTGGTAGGTTACAAGTTCCATTTTTTAGCAAATTTATAAGCTTAAGTTATTTCATAGACCAAACATGTTTTTTTTTTTTTGAAATTGACCAAACATGTTGAAATCTTCAAATAATGCAATAATTATGTAATTTCATTATATTATAATAAAAATATAATTTATCATTTAAGTAAATTTATATAATTATATTTATTTAAATAGACCGACCTATTAGAATTAGAAAACTTTTTGAATACCTAGCTAGGTTTAATCTTTTTTTTGGTACATCGAAAAATTAACAAGACAAAACAACAACTAAGGAACCGCTAGAGAGTCTTTCAACATAATAAGTTGCAGCTCACTATCCAGATTACTAACACTAACGATACCCGCATCCGGTAAGAGATGTGCCTGCTTCGAGAGCCAATCAGCCGCGGAATTGCGATCCTGACACTACGACAGAAATGACATACTAAAGCGCCTGTTTTAAAGCGTTTATTAGGCTAAACGCTCTTTAATATACGACACAGAACTACTCTAAAGCGCTTGTATAAACAAACGCTTTAAATATTAAAATTATCTATAGCACTTTGAAAGCGAAAGCGCTTTAAAATAAATTAAAAAAAAATCCTTAAAACGATTTTCCACTCTAAGCGTTGTCCGCAAATGTATGTACTAGAGCGTTGATGTGGAAAAACGCTTTAGAAATTTTATAATTTTATTATTCTAAAACAAAAATAAAAATATCTAGTCTATCAGAACCCCAAAACTTGGCACCCCCCCCACTCTTCCACTATTCATTTTCCACTTTAGAAACTCTGGAACTGCCACCGCCTCGCCCTCCTCCTTCACTTCCCCGACTGCACCTTCAATATCTCCATCGATGCCTGGGTCCCCTATGTTTCCCCTCTGTCATCCAAAATTCGTGAACCTACAATGGCAGTGACGCAACCCCTATTTCCTTCGCCGGCAACGACGACAGCTGTCACCAGTCCCCAACCGTCTCTTCCTCCGCCCATTGCTTCGCTAAGTGAAATCCTCCTTCGCACAATCGGCAAACCCAATCGTGAAGCACCGCCGCTTCTCCCTGCAACCCCAATCCATGGATCATTACAATGGAGGTATAGCACTTTGTGTGTAAAGGGACCATGGACAAAAGAGGTGCTGATTTTATACACATTGTTATAATTTTAATTTAATCAGTTTGTGTGTGCTAAAATGTTGATTGCATTGTTAAAATGACCGGGTTGAATTTTGCACTCTTATTCTTGATTTCCCTCAGATTTGTTCCCTCAGATTCATAATTTCTCTCTCGCCGGAAGCTCCTCACTGAAGCCACGATGTCTACTGCCTCACGCAGGCTTCTCGCAAACGCGAACCTGAGAATAGCCAAGCTTGTTCTGATGCAATATTTTCTTTGAATTCCTAAATCTCAATCCAATTCTATTACCTATTTGTAAGTCCAAAACTCTCTCTTTGGTCACCCCTTTAATTTATACAGTTGTCCTTAGCAGAATTAATACCATGATATACATGTTATGTGTACTGCTGCTGCAAGCTTAGTCTGCTCTACATCCTTTTTTTATAGCATAGTTCTGTAGTTGTTTACTGGTTTAATTATGAAATTTGATGTTTAGCATCTTTGGAGAGTGTTGTGTGCCCAGTCATTGAATAGTGGAGTGTTGGCTGTGTTCTAGGTCCAATTGGTGATCAGTTTTGCTGGTTTTTGGTAGAAGTAAAAAAGCAAAAAATTTGCAGCAATGGTGCTGTTAATATTTTGTTTGTAGCATAATTGTAGTACCTTCATGGAGAGTTCGATGAAAAAGCCACTTCTTTTGGATAGTATTAAGCATTTGGATTCTACTTGGTGTAAGGCTCATGGTATTTCTACGAATATACTCATAAATGCATAGCTCTTCCCTATTGATTTATTTTATTTTACTTTTGTATTCTTTTTTTAGGTAGATCTCTTTCCTCCAATTCCATTACAATCCTATCCTTTTATTGATGGATGTCTTATTTTATTACCACCTGCAAAAAAAGAGTAATAGGCTATATCCTATTTTAGGTAGATATATATCCTCTAATTGCATTACAGAATCAGTAATCCCGAGTGCATAGCCACCTTCATTGATAATCTCCCTCCCCTTGTTACATATCTAGTTCTTAGTAGACAATGGAAAGTCACAGTGTCTTGTGTGAACGCATTTTTTTATATATTTATCATGATATAAAGTGTTTTGTGGATACATCCTCTTGCATCTATTTCCAGTTATATGCTAATCTGATGTGAATACTCAACTTGTGGGAGTCAATATATACACTTCATATCTTGTTTAGTTCTCTTTGCGATTCAAGCTATGTTCTCATTTTAATTTCATTCAAATCTAATATCTATGCAAGGTGTTTTCATTTATTCATCTCTCATTGAGCTTTTTTTGTCTTACCCTAATTGAGGTGATCTTCTGAATTTTGAACTAGCTAGTATTAGCTGATTTCATTTTGGAGTTGTGAACATCAACGTGCATCTTTGTTGAACAGGCGGATGCCCTTGTTTTCATGTTGCTGCTATAAAAATCGAAGTTCTGTTTATGTTCATCTGGTATACTTTATGAATTGTTATGTATTGCTTTGTAAATCTTCCCTTGCGGTGTACTTGTAGATCCCATGATCAGAAGTCTATTGCGGATGCCCTTTCGAAGCTAGTTAACAACAAGAAACTTTGGGCGAAATGCAATCAGAATGAAGTATAATGATATAGAAGGTTCCTTTTCTTCCTCAGCACTTCATGCTTCAGAGTCAGAAATTCTGGCTTGAAATTTTAGTTGCATAAAGGTTAGAAAAAATTGTAAAGCCCTTTTTTCTCTTTCTTTTTTTCAATGCTTAATGTTAGCTTGAATTCCATCTTGCAATTACTGTATTTTATTTTAGACTTTATCCAGAGGCTAAGGCAACAATTCAGGAGTTGGTATTTTTGAGAAATGAAAATTTCATAGTATATATTGTACAGGTTTTAGCAAGCACTTAAAATCTATGACTATATCAATTTTTGAGGAATGGATAACTTTGCTGGGGTTGCTTATTGTTTTCTTTGATTTTGTGACTATATCTTTTTCTGTTCTGCATCTTTAGTTTCTTGATTCTGTTTGGGCAAGTAGCTTGGTTGTTTGTAAGGTTAATTCTCACCTAAAAGTTGTTTTTTGACAATGTTTCATGTTTTAAAGTGCTTTTTTAACATAAATGTTGTAGAATGTCATGTTCTATAGCGTTTCTTTTGATAAAGCGTTTTAACATGTACTCCCTCCGGTCCTATTTATAAGCAACAAAAAAAAAATTCACATAGTTTAAGAAATGTAGTTAAACTAGATAAAATGCATTAAATTTGTCTTAAATCAAAATAAACTTCCAAAATTACCCTTTGTTATTAGTGTTGGAAAGTGGGAAAGAGAGAGAATAATTAATGAGACACATTTTACAAGTTAGAATTAATAAGGGCATCATTGGAAAAAATTAATTAATATAGCTCAAACTTTCATTTGGTTCTTATAAAAATGACCAAGGTTTTTCTTCTCTTTCATGCTTATAAATAGGACCGGAGGGAGTAGAATTTATCATATGATATACAGCGTTTATTTTCTAAAAGCGCTGTACAACATGCGTACCTTACAGCGCTTTTTAGAATAAAGCGTTGAAGGACGTCACATTCTAAAACGCTTTTTCCAATAATATGCTGTAGTATAATGGTATACTACCACACTTTTAAGAATAACCGCTGTAGGAGGTCCAATGTTCTACAACGCTTTCTAAAAAAAGCGCTTGACAGTACTACAACGGTACGTTCTACAACGCTTCGTAAGCGTTGTAAAATTGAAAAAATAAGCGCTTTTAAATGCAATTTCTGGCGTAGTGTGATGCACCCAAGATATATTGATCAACCAGTCCCTGGACTTAAGACTCAAGATTTGCCTAAGGGTCGCAACAAGTTTGGTACAATGGACTCCATCACTGCCCGAGTCATCCAAGAGAGTGACCAGTTCCTTACAATCCACATCACAAGATATCTTCCTATGACCACTGCTCCACGCCACGTCATTTGCAGACCATGGCACAGCACCACCGCTTCTGCCAGGAGAGGATCTCCACCATCCATCCTTGACGTAAAACCACTTAACCAGCAGCCCTTTGCATCACGCATAAGCCCACCGCCGCCCATCTTTTTAACTATATAAACTTTTGAAAGTCTTCACATTTTCTATTTATTAACTTTGTCTGGTTTGACCTAAACTTGATATGGGCTATCTAAGGCATAGACCTTTGTCGGCAACCTAACCTAGCTACTACAATCACTAAGCTTCCACATCTTTTTTTTGTCAAAAGCTTCCACGTCTTTTTTTTTAGACTAAGCTTCCACGTCTTCTCGAAAGCCAATGTGTGCATCGGACCCATTTGTGTCCCTTAAATATAAAATGGGCTCCTCTCTACTTAACTGAGGTGATGAGGTCCATTTATGTCATCCGGATTAGGTCCACTAGCATCCAGATTTGGTTGATCACGTCCAGCACTTGTTTCAGAAGCCCATAATACCCTTCCACTTCTATATGAAACTAAAGTTCCACATTAGGGGCAATTTTTGGCATTCAGAGAGGCAAACTCATAGTTGCTTTTGTCAGATCACAAGGAAAGCAAAATGTGAATCGTGACATGAAGAAGCTTTTTCATGCAATCATCATTCGACAAATATTCTCAATTCATATACCTTATCATTTATCAAATCTTTTAAAAATATCTTCTGCATTTTCAATCAAAATAGATGTGTGGTATAATCGTGAACAACCCATTTGATAACTTGTCCCACCCAGTAGGGAACATGCAAACATACCATCACTTAACCAAAAGTAAAAGCAAAATCATAGAGTAGAGAGTATAATTAACAGTCAAGATTGGAGAATAGGGCTTCTCTTTTACTTTCCCACGCACTTTTTTATTTATAGATCCTGATGTTTTATTTTCTTTCCCTTTTGATCGATACAATGCCATCAAGCGTACTGTGTACATATTTTTTTTTGATAAGCACGTACTGCGTACATAGTGCGTGGTTGCTGTTAAATCCATCATCCGAAACAATGAAAAGTATAATCAGCATTGGCTTATGCAAGTAGGTAACCCGCTGGGATGGGTTTGCAGCAGTAGCTTATCTACACTTTAGCTGTCAAAATTGAAAGTAAACGGTGGAGATGGAGTTCAAGTACAGCAGTATCAATCGTTACTTTCTCTCATGCTGGCATTGTTGAAGGGATAGACTTAGGGTGAGGATATTAATTTTCCTTGGGGCATATGTATCTAAATGGCTACCTTCAGTTATCAGGCTAATTTGCCATGTTTTTTTTATAAGTTTTTCTGCATTATCTCTTTTACTTTATCCATGTATTAAGTGTTGGAGTACTCCTTGTACTTCCTTTTATGCATTCACTTGGTTTATCAAAAAAAAAAAAAATTGGAGGGTGGGGCATTTTCCTTTGTCGAACTCGAAAGGCTCATTCAGTATATAATCACCAGAAGACATCTTTTTGAACTTAGTTTTGTTTGGATTTAAACTCAAGCGGAATCTTGGAAGTCACATGCGGATCGAGTTGTGCTCATTCGTAGGTCTTTACTTGTCTTAGAAGCCCATGATTTATCATGTTAGTTGATTGTTGACTTGGAGTCAAGTGTATTTAATTTTTCTCTTATTTTTGGTTTTCTATCTTGGGCCAAGAGGCATTTGGGCTATGATAGTTCTTAATATATTTGGAAGTGTGAATCCAAAATCTATCTATATATATTAGAAAAGAAGAACTTCTAGCATGACGTGTCGCTCTCACAGGCCAAGTTAGTGACGAGTCGCTCCGAGATTAATTCTCACTTAATTATTTACACGTCAGCTTTTCCACCTATTAATTCTCATTTAATAATTTACACATCAGCTTTTCCACCTTGGCCCTATTTGCCACATTAAATTTTAGATTTGATTAGGATTTAGGTTGTTTATTTCTTGATTTAATCTTAATTTATTTTTAATTTATTTTTAGAGCATTATTTATTTTTATGGTATTTTTATTGAATTTTCGGATTTTTAATTAATTCAGAATTTTATGAGTTTTTATTGTGATTTGCTAGATTTTGATAGTTTTTATCTATATTTATTTAGTACCTTTTTAAATTTTAGATTTGATTAGGATTTAGGTTGTTTGTTTTTATGTATCTTTGTTAGATAGTTTCTATTAAAAAAATCTTCCTAAAAAATATTGTTTTTTATATAGAGTATCAATATCAATCTATATTAGAAAATAAAAAGGGTTAGAAGAGCAAAAAAAAACCTTCATACGTTCTCTATCTCCAAATACTCACACAATTTTCTCTATTTCTCCCTTCTTCATCTCAACCATGGCAAACCTCAAATCATATATGCTTCAAAAACAACATGGACCTTCACTTCAATTAAATTTTTCATTATAAATTTATCCCCATCACAATTGAGAATTTTTTTTTTATGGTTAAAAAAAATTGGTTAACCAAATCTCAAATTATGCAAAACATATTGGGGGATGTGGTTTAATGATGGCTAATAACAATAGCTGATTTAATCTACAATGAAAAAATGAGAAAAGATTCTTTATGTACGTGATTATGCAAGTTCATTTTTTACACAGTAAAATAAACTAAGTTTGACCCATATCAACATGAAGTCGTTTCACATTCTTCATGAGCCTAAAGACAATAACACAAATTATATATATGAAAAATCACCAATAAAGCATTCAGAACAAATTTTAATCTTAGAAAAAAAAGAATGTACCGCGAAATTTGTTATTGTATTTGATACATTAATTAATACTTAATGAAGGTATTAAGCAAGAAAAAGAAGATTAAAGATGGATGAGAAAATATGGCTCTTTTGTTCCAGGTATGTAAAAAACAATGCTTTGTGGCTTTGTAGACTAAGAATTGTTATCACTCAAAAGTCAAAGGCATATCATTTTCCTCATATCTCTGGTAGTCCTTCTTCTTCAATTTTAATGATTCTTTCATGTAGTTCTAGAAGTGTCTTTTGTTCGCCAAATCATGTTTTAACCCATTCTATGTTTCGTTATTATTGTTTTGTAATGTTCATGTATTAATGTGTTTGTTGATTAAAAAAAATTAACATTGATAGATGAACATCCCATTTATTTATTTTTCATTGTTATGTATGTTATTTCAACATTTATCTGTTCTCACTGGTCATGAAAGGTGAATTGTTTTCCATCTGTTCTCACTTTTTAAGGGGGGATTAAAAGTTTCTTTGATGTTGTAAGCTTATGAATTAGGCTAACCAGATCTTACTGCAGTGTGTTATCCAAATCTTAAGGTTAATGGCCATAAGTACGTACTTTAATTTGAGGCATGTACTACTAACAAAGATTGAGATATAGGTGCATTTGAATGTATGTGAACATTTATACAAACATAGTCTTAGTGACTAACATAAGCAAGGTGAGATCAATAAAAAAAATTATTGTGCATATAAAATAAAAATCAGAAAAATTCACTAAAAATACCATAAAATTTAATTAATACTCTAGAAATAAATTAAAAATAAATTAAGATAAAATCAAGAAATAAACAATCTAAATCCTAATCAAATCTAAAATTTAAAAAGGTATTTTTTATGAGAATATAATTAACTTGAGATCAATAAAAAAAATATTGTGCATATAAAACAATAGAAAATATATATTTTTTAATTAATCCAGGTATGTGGAAAAGTAGTGTGATTCATTTCACCTTGCAATTTAGATTTTTTCATAGTTTTGGTGGGATTCTTCTACAACTGAATACCTATAGGTTAGTGTTAATTTGGAATTGCCAAATCCTATTGCTAGGTTGCATTTTTTTTTTCTGGAATGGTGAATTTTCTTTAGAATTTTATGGTCCCTTATTTGCTTAAGCTAAATCTTGAGAACATTTATTTGTTTGCATATGAACTTTTTGTTGTATATTTTATTAATATTTCAAAAGATTTAAATTGAATTTAAATTAAAAATATTTATCTATTTATGATTGGCATCCCGTTTATGTTTACAATTAAAATATTGATTACATGGTTAATATGTTACCATTCAATATTTCCCTCTCTGTTCTTATATAAGTTTTCTTTGTGCCAAACGTTACCTTCCCTCTCATAATGTACATGGTAAAAGGTTTTCAATTCCCGTGAAAAACATACCGCCAGTCTACCAGCACCTTTCATAAGTTTTAAACCATATAGTTACATATTCCCTGAAGAGTGTTAGTTAATTTTTATCGTATTTTTATTGAATTTTCGGATTTTTATTTAATTCAGGGTTTTATGAGTTTTTATTGTGATTTGCTAGACTTTGGTAGTTTTTATCTATCTTTAATTAGTACCTTTTTAAATTTTAGATTTGATTAAGATTTAAGTTGTTTATTTCTTGATTTTAGCTTGGATCTTTTATTTTATATTGAGAGTATTAATTAATTTTTATGGTGTCTTTATTGCCTTCCACCAATAAAAAATAAGTTTTGGAAGTTTTTTGAGTAGATATAAATGAAAGTGACCTCGATAATAAAGAAAAATATTGGAAAGTAGGAAAATTCTTTAAATGCTACAAGGGTAAACATGGAGAGAAAAAATTAATGTTGCATAGATATTGTAAAGTGACTTATATTTTGGGACAAAAAAAAACTCACAAAAAGTGACTTATAATAGGGGACGGAGGGAGTATAAATGACGAGGAGAAATTTCTGTACCTAAAATTCATTTCCAAAACAAATCTATCTTGGCTAATTTGAAAATTTTAAATCTATATTGATTTATGAAATTTATAAGATTTTGTTTCTCTGATAAATGAGAATCCATTGAGTAAGATGATTTGCATCTAAGTCTGCTCTGAAACCTAAAAGCGGTTGTTGTTTGTATTTGCGTATAATTTTCAATTGTAAGTTTTAATTTTAAAGTACTATAATGCTATCTACGTGAGATTTTGTTTTATATAAAAAGTATCATTATACTTTTTTTATACAATCATTATATTCTAAACTAATTAATTGATATTATTTTAATAGAATAAATTTAATATAATTAACTTTAGTATTATTTTCAAAATTTAAAGAGTGTATATTTATATAAGTATATAACTATAATAATTTGATAGTAAGAAAAGTACGAGGAATACAAAATATTAATACATATGAACTATAAAATTATGACCTGAATTTATTAGTGCTAACAAATTAGAGTTACGAGATCTCATGGGGAGAAACATTTTACATGAAAATGAAAATTTGTACGAGTTAAAAAAAATAAAATTCATTTTCTATAACTTAAGTGTATTTTTAATAATTTAAAAAATAATTATATATTTATGTATTGTTATATATCTAAAACACAAAAACATTACCCTTTATGCAACACGAATATACATCTTCACAAACAAAATTCAGTTATACCTCACATGCAAAAATTAAAGCTTTTGGTTTATTAACTTCTGTGTTTTTCAAAATTTGTGCTCTTTAAATATCTACACCTTTATTATGATTATTCTTATATTCTTAACATCTTTAATATTTATAATTTAAAATATGAATCGATATATCAAATACAATAGACATATTCCCCGTGCAACGCGCGGGTAAAAAAACACTAGTATTTCTCTAATTTGGGGTGAGTTTGATGGGCTAACAATGTGGTGTGTAAAATGAAACATTAATATGCATGATATTTGTAAGGGCGTTTTTTAGGAATCATTTCAAAATGGGATAAGTTTAGTACTTTTTAGTTCATTATTTAGAGTATAAATGCTTAAATTGCAAATTATAAAAAATTATTTTTAAAAAATCACAGAAAATTAAGTTTATAAGAGATGAAACCCCTCAACTTTTCAATTTGTACAAAAAAATACATATTCTTAAGTACGCTATCATTAGAGGAAAAATACTTTAGTGTTTAGGGTGATACACATGTCTTGTACTTGAGGTCAATGACCATATATTTTATAAAAATCACCCATTATGATACCACTACGCATCGACTCGAAGTTCAAAAATATTTGCACTTACTACCATACTCTCATCATTTTTTTCTCCATCTCTCTTTTAATTTCTATCACATTAATTTCTTCTCTTCTTTCACTAGACATAATGACTCTAGGTTCAAAAGTATTTGCACTAGAGACTACGCACTGATCTTACTTTTTTTCCTATCTCTTTTCTTTCACGTTCATTCTTCTCTTCCTTCATCACCCAAATGTCAGTTAGACGTCTATTCTATGGGGAGGTAAGCTATCATTTCCATATTCCATATCGTGGACTCATTCCTTTAGTTTCACCACGTACTAGTAGTGATAGAATATGAAATATTCTTCCTGTGATTATGCCTAATTTATTGTAATTATATTTATTCCTAGGTTGACTTTACCTGTATATATACTCTTGCTATTGATCAATGAAAGGTACCAAATTATTTCCATATTCTTACATTCTTACATGGTATCAGGAGCTTTTCTCTGATCCAAACCCTAGCCTTCTTGCGTTGATGGCCGTGCCTCCCTTTCCCTTTAGCACCGCCTCCGCACACAGGCTCCTGCGCCGCCGCCGCACAACGCCGCCGCCGCGCCCCTCTCATCCTACCGTGCTTCCGCCCAACCTCTCTTTTTCTTCCTTTTCTATTTTCTTTTCTTCCAGCCCCCTTTCTCTTTTTCTTTCACCCAACAGCCTTCTCCTTCCTTCCTTACCAAGAGCCGCCGCAACCCCTGCCACTCCGCGTCGCCGCCGCCGCTCCCGCGTGCTTCCCAGCCACGCCAACCGCTGCCACAGCGAGCTTCCCGCGCCGTCATTCTCTTTCGCGCATTGCTCCTCCCACACCCGTTCCCAGCGCCGCCGCCTTCTACAGCCGTGCCACCACAGGGCCTCGCACCAGCGACTGCCACCCTCGCCGCCGTCGCCAGCCTCCCGCGCCGCCAGACGCCAGGTCTTGGCCCATTCCCGACATCAGATCCGGGCACCACACAAAGGACCCCAGACCCGACCCGGATCTGTTTCTAGTGAACGGTCCGCCTAGACCGGTTCACTGAACCCGGTTTGCCAGACCGGCTGGTTCAACCGACAAAAAAAAAAAAAAAAATTCTTTATTTTTCCTGCTGATTCCATGGCTGATTCCACTTCCACCAATGACTCCTCCTCTCCTATGGTGGTTGCCCAAGTGGCTCCTCTTGCCCCGCCGGCCAAGTCTGACTTTTACCCGGCACTTACTGTGTCGAATATTCGGAACAACATTCCTATTATACTTGACATGGAGACTGACCGATATGGGACCTGGGCGGAGCTTTTCCGCATTCATGCTCGTTCCCACCGGGTTCTGCATCACATCGTTCCTGCTGCGGACAAGCCTACTCCGCCCGACACCGATCCTACTTACGAGCAGTGGGTCACTTTGGATGCCACGGTCCTTCAGTGGATTTATTCCACCATTTCTGTTGATCTGATGACTACCATCATGGAGCCTGGCTCCACCGCTCTCACAGCTTGGACGCGGTTGGCCGATATTTTTCAGGATAATCAGAACGCTCGTGCTGTCACCCTGGAGCAGGAGTTCTCTACTGTTCGCATGGAGGCCTTTTCGACCGTGGCCGCGTATTGTCAGCGTCTGAAGCAGCTTTCTGACCAGCTCCGTGATGTCGGAGCTCCTGTGAACAATCACCGTCTGGTTTTGCAGCTCATCTCTGGCCTAACTGATGCTTATAAGGGTGTTGCTACTTTGATTCGCCAGAGCAATCCGCTCCCCTCTTTTCATCAGGCTCGCTCCATGCTTACTTTGGAGGAAGCCGGTATGGCTAAGATGAAACCTGCTGAGCCTCCTGCTGCCTATGTTGCTGCTCAGTCGCGTCCTTCTGGTGCTCCCTCTCAAAGCTCTGACCGTCGGTCCTCCAACCGTTCTCGATCTCACAACTCTAAAGGTCGTGGTGGGAATCGTGGCAGCGGTGGCGGATCCCGCAGTGCCATCTCTCAGGGCTCTTCTCCTCTGATGCCACCTCAGCAGCAGTACTACCCGTACCAGCATTGGGGATGGACTCCACCTCCATGGGCTATGCCTCCGTGCCCATACCCTACATCTCAGTGGACTCGTCCTTCTGCTCCTCCTCGGCAACCCGGCATTCTAGGCTCGCATCCTCAGGCACATACTGCTTCGACATCACCAGTGCCCACTGACATTGCCACTGCCATGCATACCATGACACTGTCTCCTCCGGATAGCACCTGGTACATGGACACTGGAGCATCATCTCATGTAGCAGCATCACCAGGTAATCTCACGTCTTATTCTAATTTAAGTCATCTTAATCAGAAACTGTATGTTGGTAGCGGACAAGGTATTCCAATTCAGGGTTCTGGACACACCACCCTACCCACATCCCGTAACCACAAGCCTTTGACCCTTTTCCAATGTCTTGCACACACCAAAAATTGTTAAAAACTTGATTTCTGTACGACAACTCACTACTGATAACAATGTTTCTGTTTGTTTTGACCCATATGGCTTCTCGATTCATGATTTTCAGACGGGGATTCCACTCATGAGATGTAATAGTCCTGGCGATCTCTATCCAGTCACGCCGTCTTTTTCATTTGCTGGTCTAGCTCAGAGTCTATGGCATAGTCGTCTTGGTCATCCCAGTTCTTCCGTTTTGCAGTCTCTTCGTTGTAATAAGTTCATTAATTATGAGCATTTGAATTCTAGCACAGTTTGCGAGTCTTGTGTGTTTGGCAAACATGTTAGGTTGCCATTTTCTTCTTCTCATAATGTTACTGTGATGCCTTTTGACATTTTACACAGTGATTTATGGACTTCGCCCGTTTTATCATCCGCCGGTCATCGGTATTATGTATTATTCTTAGATGACTTTACAGATTTCTTGTGGACGTTTCCTTTAAGTAATAAATCTCAAGTTTTTGAAATGTTCACCTCTTTGTCCAATCAAATCCGCACCCACTTTTCACAAACTGTAAAATGTCTTCAATGTGATAATGGGCGAGAATTCGACAATAAATCTTTTCATGATTATTGTGCTGCTAATGGCCTTGTTTTTCGCTTCTCCTGCCCACATACATCATCTCAAAATGGCAAGGCGGAGCGCAAAATACGCACCATTAACAACATGATTCGCACTCTTCTTGCCCATGCGTCTGTTCCTTCGTCTTTTTGGCATCATGCCCTTCAAATGGCTACCTATCTTCTTAATATCCTTCCCCGGAAAGCTCTGTCTAATCTCTCTCCCACTCAACTTCTGTATCATCGTGACCCGTCTTACACACATCTTCGCGTTTTTGGTTGTCTTTGTTACCCTTTAGTTCCCTCTACTACCATTAACAAATTACAACCACGTTCTTCCCCGTGTGTCTTCTTAGGATATCCACTTCATCACAGAGGTTATAAATGTTTTGACTTGTCGCACAGAAAAATCATTATCTCCAGACATGTAATTTTTGATGAGACACAGTTTCCCTTTGCCACCATGACTACCCCTCCTCCCTCCACATATGACTGTTTCTCTGATCCTATCCATCCCTCTATCATTCACCGGTGGATTAATCCATCCACCTTACCCGACTCTAGCCCTACACCTGTAGTGCCTTCAACCGTAACCACACCACAACTCCCCTCGCCCTCTTCCTCCTCTTCTGACTCCCTATCATCTTCCCCTTCACCTCCTTCACCGACTCAGGCTGTACCTCCTATCCGTACCATGGCCACTCGCAGCATGCGTGGTATCTACAAACCCAAACGACTCTTCAACCTTTCTGTAACCTTTGATGATCCCACCATCTCACCTCTTCCCAAAAACCCAAACCTAGCTCTTTCAGACCCAAATTGGAAATCCGCAATGCAGTCTGAATTTGATGCTTTAATTAGAAATAATACTTGGGATTTGGTTCCTCGTCCTAGTGATGTTAATATCATTCGCTGCATGTGGATTTTTCGTCATAAGACGAAAGCTAATGGTTGTTTTGAGCGTTATAAGGCTCGCCTTGTAGGTGATGGCAGGTCACAGATTGCAGGTGTTGATTGTGACGAGACTTTCAGTCCTGTGGTGAAACCAGCGACCATTCGCACAGTTCTCACCATTGCCCTCTCCAGGTCTTGGCCCATTCACCAGTTAGATGTTCAAAATGCATTCCTCCATGGTGATCTGCATGAGACAGTTTACATGCATCAGCCCTTGGGTTTCCGTGACCCTAAGTATCCTGACTATGTGTGTCGTTTGCGGAAATCTCTTTATGGGTTGAAACAGGCGCCTCGTGCCTGGTACCAGCGTTTTGCGGACTATGTTTCAACCATTGGGTTTCAGCACAGCACCTCTGATCACTCCCTTTTCATCTACAGGCGAGGCTCTGACATGGCTTACCTCCTGCTTTATGTTGATGACATCATCCTTATCAGCTCCTCTCATGATCTTCGCAAATCTATCATGGTTCTTCTTGCCTCTGAGTTTGCTATGAAGGATCTGGGACCGTTGAGCTATTTTCTGGGCATTGCCGTCACCAGACATGCAGGTGGACTTTTTCTCAGTCAGAGTACATATGCACGTGACATCATTGCTCGAGCCGGTATGACATCGTGCAATCCTTCTGCTACTCCAGTTGACACCAAGCAGAAACTCAGTACTACTGCTGGTACTCCGTGTGATGATCCTACTTTATATCGGAGTCTTGCTAGGGCATTACAGTATCTCACCTTCACCCGTCCTGACATCTCTTATGCTGTTCAGCAGGTGTGTCTTCATATGCATGCCCCCCGCACAGAGCATATGCTTGCACTGAAGCGCATCCTGCGTTACGTTCAGGGCACCCTACAGTTTGGCTTGCATCTCTATCCTTCTCCTATCGAGAAGCTTATTTCCTACACCGATGCTGATTGGGGTGGATGTCCTGACACCCGTCGGTCTACCTCTGGTTACTGTGTGTTTCTCGGCGACAACCTCATCTCATGGTCTTCCAAGAGACAACCCACTCTTTCCCGGTCTAGTGCTGAGGCTGAGTACCGAGGCGTTGCTAATGTGGTTTCTGAATCGTGTTGGCTACGCAACCTGCTTTTGGAGCTTCACTTCCCACTTCCTCAGGCTCCTTTGGTGTATTGTGACAATGTTAGTGCTATCTACCTATCCGGCAATCCAGTCCAGCATCAGCGCACTAAACACATTGAGATGGACATTCACTTTGTTCGAGAGAAAGTCGCCCGTGGTCAAGCCCGTGTTCTTCATGTCCCATCTCGTCATCAGATTGCCGACATCTTCACCAAAGGCCTCCCTCACGTTCTTTTCGATGATTTTCGAACCAGTCTCAGCGTTGGTGAACCTCCCGCTTCGACTGCGGGGGTGTGATAGAATATGAAATATTCTTCCTGTGATTATGCCTAATTTATTGTAATTATATTTATTCCTAGGTTGACTTTACCTGTATATATACTCTTGCTATTGATCAATGAAAGGTACCAAATTATTTCCATATTCTTACATTCTTACAAGTAGTACTTTTTCTGGTAACAACACGTACTATAGAATAGTCTTTGTACAAGGATATGCACTAAAAGAAAATAGGTAGTTTCATTACGCACTTTCCGCTGAAGACATGAAAAGAAGAGAATGGGTTCGGAAGGAAGTAAAATATTTAGTTATCGATCATCTAAATAAAAAATTCCATTGTGCCTGAATCTTCTAGGTCCAACTTGATGCATATTAATCTGTACATGTATGCTGTGAATGAAAAGGGTACATTAATTTATTTTAATCTATAGGCCAAGAGCCTATTTGTACTAGAATATAATGAAGCTTTTTGGTCACTGAAAATTCTCTTTAAAATCCAGTTTGACAAGACAACAACCATAACAAAGATGAAAGGTGCAATAATGGAGTTCCCAAGCTTGTCCTTTGCTTTTTGCCCCCACTTCTCCACAACCTCACCCCCTTTATAAAAAATTAAAGCCACCATTTTCAAAAGACTACAGCTTTCAGCATTCAAAAGAATATGCATGGATCTCTCTCTCCTTTCAGCAATATAATTCAAAAAAATTCGGAACAGCATACTTTTCAGCCTCCATCAAGCACTCAATTCCCACCTTTTCCCTCCCTGCAAAGTTTCCACCTACTTAATTCTGTTCCTCCAACTTCAACTTCAGTTCCATTCACCTTTTACTTTTTTTTTTTGTAATTTCCACTTTCCACTAGGTAAAAGAAATAAAAAATCTTAGAACTTAAGTTCACATATAGCATGTTTGAATCAGTTTTCTCCTCGAAGTGGTTGTAAATCCTTTTACAATTGATTTTTCGTCAAACTCAATTGTGGGTAGAAGCTAAATTTGGGTTCCATAGCTGATTATGATGAAACAAAAAAATAATCCAAACTTGTAATTAATCAATTCTTAGACAATGAAGGTGCTCAGAAGAGCTCACCTCATAATTGATTTTGACTTCAGATTTGCGTTCCAAAATATGCCTTGAATTTACAAAGATAAAATCAAATCCACCCATTGATTGTTGAAGGGTGGTAAAGGGTTTGCACACCAACCCCAAGAAAATCCCTAGTTTGCCCCCCTCCACCCTCTTCACTCTGAACATGTCTGCGTTTGGCAGGGTGCATTTGTGAGAAGTCACACAATGCAGAGCTCTCTGCCTCACTCCCAATGCTGGTGAAACTGAGCACTGAACCTGAACCGTACACAGCATTAAATTTGTTCCCATCTTGTAGTACTTGACTGGTGTTATTACTGCATTTCAAACCTAAGCTCCCAAGGAATGATGGGTCAGTTGTTGAGGTTGCTCCAATCTGTGCAGCTTTCTGCAACAAAGCTGTGGCTGACATGTTTGCTGATGATGAAGATGTTGTTGTTTGATGTGATGATTGGTGTTGGGAGCTGTACAATGAAGGAACACTTGTCACTTGGCTTGCAGCATCTTTAACAATGTTGTTTCCTAGTGGAAGTGATGTAGTACTACCAATATTGCTAGTAGTAAACTCTTGGCTTCCAATGGGAGAAAGCTTGGTTCCAAACACCCAATTTAGATGATAATTGGAATGTGGAGGATTGTTTGAGCATTGGACAAGTGGGTTCCCACCATATATTTCATTTGATGAGGTTGTTGCAGAGCCAAGTTCATGAATCTCATGATGCAAATTATTAGCTATTGTTTCATGAGCTTGAGATGCATGGTTCATCCAAAGGGATATCCCTCTGGATGTTTGATTATTGCTTGTTTCGTCAGTGGTTGATATTATTGGCTTGAAGATAGAAGAAAAATGAGTGGACATGTTTGGACCTAGGGATGCTCCCATTACATTATTGTAACCAATGTTACCCCCTAAGGTGTTGTGTATGTCTGATGTTGCATTTACCCTAGCTGTTTCTTCTGCCAAAGCATCACAGAAGGCCCTGTGGGTGATGAAGCTATCCCTCCTGCTCAATCAAAAATATTGATAAACCATGAACATAATAATAATAGTAATAATGATAATTTGATAGGTGAGAGAGAAATAGATAGAAAATGAAGGTGGAAAAGAAGTTGATGTGTGTATATATCAAAACTCTTTTAATATTTATACACAAGCATTACACCTATACCTCATTTTCTCTTTATCTTTTTTTATTATCCCATTAAATCATATATCACATATTATTTCTTTTTCTTTTTTATTTTCTTTTCTGGGTATCTACATGTTTTGGGTTCTTCCCAACACAATTTCCATAATTAGAAGAGGCATGTAAGAAGTCCAATATTTGAGCTCAACAAAAGTCCAAGGATGAGTAACTTGGTAACATGAGGACAACATTATGACTTATACCAAGTAGCCTGTAGGGGTTATAACCCCAAACTAGTGTCAAAGAACTAAGATGAAGTTAACTAAGATAGTTCCAAACAATGAACTTTTGTCGTTTAGGGCAAAAATTACAAAAAAGATGATCAAAACCTCGTGTGCCTTGTTTCAAGTTTTTGTTTTTTTCAACCAAACTTATTTTCCTCTAGTGATTAAGTTACCACTTTTTGCATAACTTGATCCCCTATATTAGAAATAGATTTTTGAACACCTTTCTATTTTGAAGCTATAACCAATTCGGTACGGACTTTTTATGAGTAACTTCTATGATTCAGAATTGATTTTGATGAAAGAGAAGTTAATCTATACATGCTAGAACGGATAACGGTGCTGTTATCAGCAAGATAGGTTAGTTACCTTGAAAAGATAGTTCCACAATCACACTTGTATTCTCTGGTGCCACAGGTTTTTGAGTGGGCTTTCCAATCAGACTGCACAGCATAACGCTTTGAGCACTTGTCGCACTTCCACTTCTTTTCTCCATGCTTTCTGCAAAAGTGCTTTTTGATCCCAGTTAAGTCTCCAAGAGCCCTTGAAGGATCATGGTGGACACAACTCTTCTCTGGACACACATAAACTCTCTTCCTCGGTTCTTTGTTTGTCCTTTGCTTGAGCTTCCATGGAAGGTTGTGTCCGCGTCGATGGAGCTGAAGATTCTGATCCCTTTGAAAGCCCTTCCCACATGTTTCACACAAGAATCTGTTGGTGGCCATCAAAGTCTTTGGTGATAAGGCTATCACTTCAGCTTCAGGATCTGTACAGGCAAACAGAAGATTCAATTCAGTTCCCATAAAATCATTGTTTTTTCTTTCATGATAAGAAAAGCTAATTAGCTTTGAATATACCTATGATAAGAAAGTTTTTTTTAATAGAAAAAAATTAATTAGATCAATCATAGAAAATTTCCGAGAACATCTTTCTCGGATAAGATTAAGGTAAAGATAAACTCCCACCTATGATCAGAAAGTTAAAGAGAGAAAAAAAAAGATAAGGTGAGAATAATAAGCATTGAAAGAAACAAGCATGCCTGGGTTTCCTGGAAGGTTTCTCTTCCTCTTCAAAACAGGAAGATTGTTAGATGAACCAGTAGTTTGGTTCTGATGAGGGAAACCATTTGTGATTTCTGATCCTTCATCCATCTTTTTTAGAATCTGAAGCTGCTCTTACTTCTATAAGTTCTTAGTTTGACTCAATTCATGATAAGAAACTCACAATCAGTTCTGTGTGATGACAAGTTAGTGTTTGGATTACATGAAAACCCAAGAGAATGGGTAGCTATATATGCAAGCCTTGTTAATTAATACAAGGCTCCAACCCTAAACAACATGATCTGATATATGCAAGATGGGATCTCTCTGTCTCTCTTTCTCTCTCATGTGTTTTAGTTGATTTAAATTATCTACTTTTTAGGTGGAATAGAAAAATGAAGATGCTGTGGGAGGCGGTGAAAAGTTAAAGGGGAGAGAGAGAGAGATAAAGGAGGGGGCAAAGAAAGGGAGAAGAGGTGAAGCAAAGTTGTATGATGATACATATGATGAGGTTGGAAGAAAGTTAATCTCCAATTGGCATGATTATCCCATAATTTGTTGTTGCTTTTTTTTATTTCTTATTTTTATAATCCTTTGTTGTCCAATTACCTTTTTAAACTTTTGATTCAGTAAAGAGCTCCACTGTGCCTTTCAAATAGATGTATGTCAATGTACATGTGTGTGTCTTTGTGGGGATGCTTATGTGTTGTTTGTTATTTCCAATAATAATTCATCCACACTCATTTCACTCACATTGTCTAATGAGAAGAGGCTCAGATAGAAAAGAGAAGTATACGATATGATATACATGATGTAATAAGAGAAAAAGGTAAATATAAATACAGATCATAGTGATAAAAGTGAGATTGAATAGAATGTGGTAGACGGGAATTAAATTAAAACTTTTGTTCTAGAAGCAGATGTCTAGTGCTCAATCAGCTAGAAAATAGAAACAAATTGGGTGCAGTATATTTGTATTTCATGCCCACCAAACACAAGCATATGTTATATTTAATTTCATAGGCTTTCCATCCTGATAATTCTCATCATTTTCTCTTTTCTTCCTTGGCAAATTTTGGTTTCATCCATTTCAACTGAAGTATAAATAAAATTTGGTGTAATTAGGCACGGCTGTCAAACTTCATATGATCATATTTAATAACAATTTTACGGTAAATCATGTTAAAAATTAGTTCATCCATAAATTATATTTTTATATTTAATATTTGGTACAGGTTATTTTCAATATGTTATGTGCTAAAACAAATTTACTTAGAAGCTCTTTTAACTTGATTCACAATAGACAAATTAAGTCCATACTCTGAAACACACCCTAACATGTATTGGTTTCCATTACATAATTAATCATGCCTCTATGAAACTGGTTGCTCAAAGAGCAGTACATCTGAAAAATATACTGGTTATATATGACTATTTAAACTACGTGCCCCTACAGTTACAACTATTTATATCAAGGCAAAAACTGTTCCAGAGTACTAAGAGAAAATCATTGTGTCTCATGTGTGAGCGTGACTTGAAAGAGATGCATACCAATCAGAAAACACCTTCTTTAATATCCACATGTTCCACAAAAAGGCAGAATATAGTGTCTTATTGTTTGCCTATAGTCAAAGTTCCTGGAAGAAGATTGATAGATATATACCAACATGATAATGTTTGGGCTTAATCCAGTTTTTGGTCCCCATCTTTTGTCATAAATATGGCTTTGGTTCCTCGCCGGAGCAAAGGTGGGGGCAGGTCCCCAGTTTTTGGCAAAATAGTTGGCTTTAGTCCTTCTGACCGGTTGGGTCAACGCCGGAGCTCCGCCAGCTGACGTGACCCTTGCCACGTCAATTAGTGAACCTCGCTAGATTTTTTTTTTCTTTTTTCATTAAATTAAAATTAAATCAAATCACAAAAATTAAACATTAATTAACTCTCACCAATTAACCTCCTTTTTAATTAATTAAAATCCTCACCCAGATTCTTCTTCATCATCATCACCATCATCCTTACTCATCTTCTTCTTTTCACTCTCAAACCCAGAAATTTATGGACACTCCATCCCCAACCCCAACCTCATCTTCGCCACTGATTCTTCACACAACACCAACCACACCACGACCCCTAAACCCATCTTCCCTTTCTTTCTTTCTTTTTCACGCTCTCTCTCTGCTTCTGTTACTAGGTTTCTCTGCTTCTTCTTCTTCTTTTTTCCTCTGAAACCCTAGCCCCACCTCTCCTGCGCCGCCGGCCTCTACTCCACGCGTGGCTACGATGGATGGCCCGGAATTGACCAGATCTGGGTTTTTCTTATTTGGATTCAGATTTGGCGGCGAGGCGAAGCTCCGGCATGAGATCCAGCAGCTCCTTGACAGAAACTTCGGGCGAAGCGGTTTATTCACCACGACGTCGACAACAGGAACGGCCTCCCGGCGATCAGGTGCTCTTGCCGGCGTACGGGGGCTCCCAAATCAAGCTCGATGACAAAGAGTTTCTTTTGTTCAGGGATGAGGATATTCTGGGAATTTTGGGTGCTTGAGATCGGGTTTGTGCATACAGGGAAATGCTAATTGTGGATTGTTTAGAAATAATCTAGGATCTCATATAGAGAATGCAATTTGGTACCAACATTTATAAGGGAATTTTTTAAGCAAGTTTTGCTTCCTTGTATTCTGAGTAATTGCAATGTGAACTTTATTTGATCTCGTGTTTCGTCTTTGTTGTTTTAGTTCTCATTGTGCAATATGTTAATTTCTCTTGGCTGCTAACCTTTTTTTTTTTTTGAAATGTTGGCTGCTAACCTCAAAAAAAAAATAAAGTTGATGATGTTGTTAACTAATTTAATAATTTGTGTTTTAATTTTTTTTAAATGAAAAAGAAAAAAAAATCCACGTGGACTCATTAAATGACGTAGCAATGCCACATGAGATTCCCGGAGCTCCGGCGTTGACCCAATCGGCCGGAAGGACCAAAGCCAACTATTTTGCCAAAAACTGGGGACCTACCCCCACCTTTGCTCCGGCGAGGGACTAAAGCCATATTTATGACAAAGGATGGAAACCAAAAACTGAATTAAGCCTAATGTTTGTACAACGCTATTGCTTACCACCAGAGCATTGAAAGGAAAGAGCGAGATCAAAGATGGCAATATAAGAATAGATCGGATGGCTAGCTACCTTTTAAGTGTGTGTTTTGATTTCGGTTGAATTTAATAGAATTCTCCATTGAGTTTAATGTGAAAAAATCTCTCAAATCCACATTTAACTAAGTGGGATAAATTCTAATTTCTTAAGTTAATTTATTAAGATACGTAAAATTATGTTTGTGTCAGTTAAAACGTCAGATGAAACACACAATAGTTTTGATTTGAAGTGATCTGTCCTTAGAAAACAGTTCATGCACGTGTGTCCATGCACTTACCAAACTGTCAAGGAAGGTAAATCCAAAGGAAACGACGAAACAACACAGAAAAGGGAATAATCGTCCAGATCACAACATGACCATGTCTCACATTGTTGACCGGATTTCTAGCCTTCTCACTTATTAATATGTATATCAAACTGCTAGTTTACATGTTAATATATGTTAAAAGGATTTCTCTACAAAATAGATTTAGAACATAAGAAATCATCATTTAAATAACTCATACTGAAGGTTAGGGCTAAAAATATAGTTTATGAGTATCAGTTTTTAACATATTCCATCGTAGAAGTAGAACTGTCCATTAAATTAATAGTTGTGTAATCAAGTACTGGTATTTGGCTATTTGAACATGAGGGCAATAGCAGGGAACAATCATGTATTGGCGAAACTAATTTCTTTAGTGAGAGTTTTTTCCGGACATAATAGTACTTATAAACGAGTTATTATTTCTTGTTAATTCATGATAATACTTATTTAATTAATTAATGTTGTTATATATGCCTTAAGTTAATTATACCGATATTTTTATCATTAACTATCGCTATCACCACATCATGTTCTGGTGTAATTAAACCCCAACAATGAAATGTATATATATAATATTAAAGGTATGCAAACCTTTATTTGGTTGTCAATTTTTTCGACTGTGAAGATATAGTAAACCTTATAATACCTTTCCTTATTTCCTTATCAGTATTTTGATGGTAGATGTATTTTACTTTATAGCTTTTTCACAACATCTTTAATGCACAGGTTCTTCTCCTTTATTAAAAGATTTTACTTAGTGGGAATTGTTTAATTTGTAGGCTAACCTAAAGTCTAGGGGTGTTCATTCGTCGGATACATACGATTTGTTGCATCATCGCGTTGCTTTCGCCCCATTGTTTGGTTGGCTCATGGTGGCGTTTTTCAAGGAGGAAACACGAACAGTGGTGGTTCAGATCGTTTACAAGTTGATCGGAGATGACAAAAAGGTGCCTCCTTGGGAATATTATGGCCTTTGGGGAACTCGATGACAAGAGCGTGGAGCTAGTAGAGCATAGATCGTCTTTTTCAGTGGAGAATGAAACATGGGTAGAAATGAACTTGAAGAAAAAATGGGGTGTGAGGGAGCTGTTGTGATCAGATTCGATGGAAATAGAAAAATAGGTTGTCAAGGAGATGATAGAAGAGAAGGCTAGGGTTTGTTATGCGGCTAGGTTGTTGCAATTTTCGAATGGGAGAAGAGAGCATGATACATTTCAATTTGTAATGTATGACTAGGTCACTCTCATATGTGTGAGACTAGGGTTTGTAATGTCCAATTCTTTTTATTTTCCTACATGGTTTCTATCCATCACACATGGGCCGCTAGGGTTAGGCCTTGTTTTTCCTTACATGTGATGCATTTCGACTGTGATGCATTTCGACCGATTTGAATTTTGAAAAAAATATTTTTTGATCAATCTGACCCTAATTGCAACTTGCAAACACCCATTTATAGCCGAAGCTTCCCATACAAAAATCTACCCTATATATGTTGCCCAATCGGCTTTTTCTAGAAGCAGTTTGAGCGGTTTCGGTCGAACCCAATATTTTTTGGCATGCCTACTATAACCCTCTATTAGAATGGACTAAGCCAATAGTAATTAGTATATCTTCTATGTCTTTGGCTGGAACCATTCTTTTTAGGAGGGATATTAGCTCAGTGTATTGTTCTACTTCCTAATCAAAGAAACATCGTCTAGAAGAGAATTTCCAGGCCCAAGGTCCTCCTTCCCACTCCCATCGATTTGACTGTGGCATCTTTTTCGTTGACACGAGTGAAAATTATGGTAAACTTGTCTTTCAGTTTGAAGGACTCTAACCAATGATCATTCTAGAAATTAATACTTGATCCATCCTCTAGATTACATATCAATCTTGCATTATACATATATAACAGCACATTGTCTTCTCTAGCCACAACAATTAGCTTTTTGAGAAAATTAGATAGGTCACCATGAAGGAGGGATACATTGGTCAGCCGAATATTTGATTCAGTTAGACCATATTTATCACTCAAGACCTTTCTCCAGAAAGCACCGCATTAATTACCACCTCTCCATAACCATTTCAATAGAAAAATCTTGCTGCGCCAACCTAGAAAACCAATACCAAGTCCTCTTGTGTGTTTTCTATTGCAAGCTTGTTCCCAAGTAATCCATCTAATATTTCCCCTACCACCCCGCTACACATTATTTTCTCCATTTCGATGATTACCCCAGTTTTGGCAAGGAAAGAATGAAACTCGCAGTAGATGGAAAATCTCTAACCACCGCTTTCAACAATAGAATATGCCTACTCAAGGAAATATATCTCGACTTCCACCGACCTAATATGTCTTCATGGGTTCCCCCATAAATCAACCCCATAATAGTGCATAGGGAACCTACCGATTATACTACACAAGATATTAGTGAAAGTCTCAAGATCAGTATAAGTGATCTTAAGTCACTAGGTGAGTTTGAAACATGGTCCAATAACCACATGTAGCAGTTTCTAGTGGTGTACCCTATTAAGAGTACAACTCCATATCAAGTTATCCTCAACATCCTCATCAACATAAATACTTACCTGCAAAAAAGAATCACAAATAGCATGTTGTAAGGGAGTCCACATTTGCGACTAGTCACAATTCCTCCTTGATCGAACACATCCTAATGCGAAGAGAAAAATCATGAATATGCACATAATTCACCGCGAAAAACAAAGGACTTGTTTCGGTCGGTTCTTAAGCCATTTAAAGCTCAACGACGTCACAACCGACCTACAATAGTTTGCTCTTAAGCAGACACCACAGGGAGACTTGCACAACCTGGTTCAAGAACGCCCTATCCTGATCCAACTGGAAACGTTTTTGAGCGGCCGCCTTACAAATGAACGAGATGAAACACTTAAAGCATGACGGCACCAAGCCAACTATGCATCCGAAGCTCCACTTAAGGAATTTCTTTACACCTGCAGAGACACTGAACACTAATACCGACCTTATAAATATTTTTCTATAGTTCACTTACATAACAAACTATTCATTATTAGCGTTACTGAGCAAGTTCTTCTTCTAAGACACCAACTGGCCCATTACTCTAACAACACCAGATCAAAGTGCTCCTTCCGAACCCGACCTCTCACTATTGGGAATCTCTAATAGAACTTTACATTTAATAAGAATCATAAAATAATAAAATATTAATAATATACAATGATGAAATTTTTGAACAAAATTTGATTATAACTTTTTTTGAGTATTTATGTCATTGTATAAACATCCATTTTTCTTTTCATTTTTTCTTCAATAAACAACTTAAAAATCATCTTATTTGCTACCCTTTTTTATATATTTTTTTTCTTTTCTCTTACTTTTCTTCTACGTATCAAAACATACTTTAAATTTGTTTACTGTGGATTCACATGGTAGTGAAATAGGATAACATTGGAAATACCATTAGGTAAAGCTGGCTATATATATATATATATATATATTACAATTACTATTACAGTCCTACTCGATAAAAGTGTTTAATTAAGTTAATACGAAGATAGATTACTGTTGTTGGGAACATTGGCAGAAAGACAGCCAGCTGACAAAGGCAGTGAATTTTTGGATGTTTGAGTCGTCTCCTTGTGGGCTGACTTTTCCTGCAAAATTTGCAAACTCCTTAATCATAATCTAATCATGCTTCTCCTTTCTAACATTGTATAATATAAATCTTTGGAATTTAGCTGTTGAACTCTGGTGGCCTTAGAATATTCTCTCCCCCTCCAACACTTTCAACTTTCAAGGCCTTGTGAGATTCTTATTCAAATTAAACTCCACATAGGGTCCTCCACCCATGAACAGCTTCTCTCTCTCTCTCTAGCTTGACATTGTTAGAAAAACAGTAGCTAATTGAAAATGGATCTAGAGGGAAAAGCAAATTGTTGTCACCAAGGGTATGTCTTTTTCTTACTTTGTCCATTTTTCTCAAATAAATGGGAAACTTATATACGTTGGAATTGATAGTGAAATAAAGGAAGTAATTATTAATTACTATATCTACCTCTATCCCTATTTAACTATAATCCTATTTAACTATTTAGAGAGAAAAATAAATATATATTAAGGAGTGCAATTAAGAAAAACATCGTTTATTATTTTTATATTTTACCTTCTAAAATGCGTTTTATCTTTTCTCATTTATTATTCCTACTAATTAAGAAAAACATTGTTTAATTCTCTTTTGAAATACTAAGTAAAAAAAAATATAAAAACATTTTTTTCTTTAAAATAGACAACTATAATTATAAGAGGTATTATTTCTTTACTGATTTGAAGGCATGTAATTGATTACAGCTTGGACTGGGCGAGACCCCAGGGTCCCTCGCCCAGGGGCGCTGGCCTAAGGCGAGGAGCGCATCAGGGACTTGGGCCTTTGTCCCCGGGGCCCAACTGGCCCATTAGGATGATTTAGAGGTGCTAGGCCCAACTCCCCCAACTATAAATAGGGAACGGTGACCAATTGTAAGGGACTCTTAGCTCATTTGAGAAATAACAATCAGTTACTTTCTCTCTCTAAGCGATTACGCTCTCATTCTCTCTAGGAATCTCACATCACGTTCCTTGCACCTTAGGTACTATACCTCATCTCAATGTTCATGATGGAACATTTGGCGCCGTCTGTGGGGAACGATAGATTTTGATTCCCGGACTACGTGGATTGCAATTGAATTTGGAGAAGCTCGATTCTCTGTGTGATTTTCTTCAGTTCTTAGTTTTTCACTTGAAGTTCTTCGGTTCACCAATCAGGATCGATGGAAACACGTCGTCGACAACGCGACGAAGATCAGGAGCGGCGGCGCGGTTCGCCTCCACAACGCGTGAGAGGCAGGTCGCGACGCGAGCAAGTTCGCCGTGAAGAAACCGATCAGTTAACTTCTCCTCCACCACCACCACCTCTACCTCCTTCTCCAACGCCTCCGTTACCTTCTCCGTCGACTTCGCCGGAGCAGCAGAGATCGCCAGCGCACTCACCCGAAGCTTCGGGAGAGGAGAATCCGGCACCTCAGGCACCGATCTCTGGCCAAGACTGGAGGCGTTTGATCCGTAGTGTTGATGATATACGACAGCGGAACGATTACTTGCAAGAACAGCTAGAGTACTATCGTTCCGAGCAGCAGGATGAAGGGGAACGCGAGGCGGAAGCCGTGGCTGAATTCGAACCGTTCTCAGCGGCAGTAAGGGAGGTTGCCATACTAGATAACATGAAGAATATTGTCCTTGAGACATACAACGGGAAAGCTGATCCCAAAGAGCACCTGCTATACTTCAACACAAAAATGGTGATCAGTGCCGCTTCCGACGCTGTGAAGTGCAGGATGTTTCCAGCTACGTTCAAAGGCACAGCAATGGCGTGGTTTACCACGCTACCCCGAGGATCCATCACTAATTTCCGTGACTTCTCATCAAAATTTCTCGTCCAGTTTTCCGCCAGTAAAACTAAGCAGGTGACAATTGAGGATCTCTACAACGTCCGCCAATCTGAGGGCGAGATTCTGAAGCAGTATGTAAAACGATTCAGCGCAGCATCAGTCAAAATTGAGGAGTCAGAGCCGCACGCCTGTGCGCGTGCCTTCAAGAACGGGTTGCAGCCGGGGAAGCTGAACAGCAAGTTGAGCCGCAAGCCGGCTCGGTCCATGGCGGAGATCCGGACGCGAGCAAAAACCTACATCCTAGACGAGGAAGATGATGCTTTCAAGCGAATGTGCGCGAAAAAGGAGAAGGACGGCGAACCACGGGACGCTTCGCCGGAAGAAAAGCGGAATAAGGAGAGGGGAGAGGGCGGCAGAAAGCGAGACAGGAAGGTGAGGACAGGGGAAAAAGTTGCGAAGGAGCCATTGTACCCTAAGAGAGAAAATTTTGAGCGCCGCAGACTGTGGCATCAAGCTGACCCTCGCCGGCGAGAGGAGTCATGTAAGAGTCTTAATGCACATCTGACGGAGTTGCTTCGAGAGGTCAAGGAAACTCACGCGGTTGAGGAAGGCGAGAAATAGGCCGACCCGCCCCGAGTAGCGTTGGATAAAACAAAGTGGTGCGAGTACCACCGCTCGGCAGGCCACGACACGGGAAATTGCTTTACCCTGAAGAACGAGATTGAGAGGCTCATTCGAGCAGGACGATCGCAGGTGAACGACTATGGCGATCGGTGGAATGGAGAGCGGCAGCAAGGGAAACGGTACAAAGGGGGTCGTCAGCAGGATGACCGCAGGCGGGACGACCGCCGACGCACGCCAACCGCTGACAAGAAGGAAACACTGGCAACAAGGAAGAAGGGGGCGGATGAAACCTTTAATAAAGACCTTGAGCCGCCAGTTGGGACAATAAACACAATCGCGGGTGGCTTCGGCGGGGGCGGAGATACAGCGTCGGCGAGGCGAAGGCACGTGAGAGCAGTGACATCAGTGCAATAGTACGAAACTCCATTCGGTTTCCAGCATCCAGATATTGTGATATCGTCAGTAGATTTCGAAGGGATCAGGACACACAAAGACGATCCTGTGGTTGTGATGATAAGGATCAACAGTTTTAACGTGCAGCAGGTTCTTTTGGACCAAGGGAGCTCCGCTGATATCATCTATGGGGATGCTTTGATCAATTAGGATTGACGAACAAAGATATGATGCACTATATAGGAACGTTGGAAGGCTTCTCGGGCGAGCAAGTCTGGGTACGCCGATATGTAGATCTGGACACATTCTTTGGTATCGACGATAACGCCAAGCTACTCCATGTAAGGTATCTTGTATTGCAGGTTGTGGCATCCTACAACGTCATCATTGGAAGGAACACGCTCAATCGCCTCTGTGCAGTAATTTCAACGGCACACCTGGCGGTGAAATATCCACTGATAAGCGGAAAAGTGGGAAAGATTGTAGTTGATCAAAGGAGGACGAGAGAATGTTACAACAACTGTCTCAGCTTGTATGGAAAGAAAAGAGCTGGCGAGGGACACAAGTGTCATGAGGTTGAGGTCAGCCAAGGTAATCAAGGCAGGCAAGGGGGATCGAAGCAGGAGGTTGATAGGAAAATAGCAAGATCAGGGAGCAATGCAGGACAGGTCAGGGTAGATGGCAGGACGGGTAAGGATGGACAGTTCACGGATGCTCATGCAGAGGAGCGTTGGGCAAATGTGATCGCAGACTTAGAAGCGTATAAATTCAGCAGGGGGTGTTGGTGATCGAGCCCAGGCTCACGGTTAATTAGGAGAGACGCTTAGAGAAGCTGGTAGAGGACAACTTTGACCTCTTCAGCTGGAGCTCAAAAGACCTAGAATTTTGGGAACTGCGGATGTTCAGGAAACCGAATCTCTTGAGTTCAAGGCGAGATGAGGAGAAGGGAAAGGGAATTACGAGTCAAGAAATGGACCAGCGGATCGTCCAGCAGGGAAGGGGCGAGAAAAGAGATGATAAGGCGCGCAAGTGGTCTAAGGACAAAAAGAAGGCGAGGAGAAGGAAACCAGTGAGTCGTCGCCCAGGTAAAGCAAAAAGAGAGTCAAAATATTGGAAGCCTGTGGGTTCGGTAGTTTTCAAGCCAGGGACGTCCAAGCACGACAGGCAGAAGGGCAAGATGGGAGAAGTTCCTCACCACCACGAGGCGAGCATGGAAGGAAGCCAGCCCAGAAATAATGATGAATGGATAGCGAGCACGTCTGGCTCGAACGATGTGGATCATGTGGAGATGAGGATGATACTTTGACCCGAGGGGCTGGGAGCGAAAGCGTGTGGAAAGCAGAGCCGAGGACGCGACAAAGGAAGCAGGAATGGGGACACAGCAACAAAACAAAAAATTAGGACCAAAAATAAAGATGCACTCTTTTTCTCCACCACATGAGTTTTTTAATGAGGCATCCCTCCCATGTAAAATTTTTACAAATCAAATACAAAAGGATATTCTCAAGTAATACTCCTAGCTGGACTACAATATGACAGTTGCTCGGTGGAAAAATTCCCCGAAGGTGGCGATCCCAACACGACCTTGATGTCTGGGGATCACTCCGGGAAAGTCCGACGCGAACCGCTGCTACCCAGATAGCAACTCAACTAACATGTCACGTTCGCCCGGTGGGAAAAATTCCCTGAAGGTGTTAATCCCAGCACGACCTTGATGTGTGGGGATTTCTCCGGAAAGTCTGACGCGAACCGTTGACCTCTCGTTGGCGATGTGTGCGGGAAAGCTCCTTGTCCAAGGGCAAGCAGTTTATCCCAAAAGTCTTCCCGAAATATGGGCAAACGATACCTCCCCGAAATATGGGCGAGAACAAAAACTAGGCATAAGTCTCGGTAAACCTATACGGCCATTGTGTCCCTAGCACCGTAAGCCCTCGCCAGGATAAAACCGGCGAGGCAGCACCTGCTCTTACGGGAAATATTGGTGCGAGGAGAAAGCCTCAGCCCAAGGCTGAGCTAAAGTCCTAGTTTCACTAGCACACATTCAAAATCGCTACACGAGCACAAAATGCAGAGCCCGAAGGGCACGAGGGCGCGAACGAGGAAAGAAATAAACAAACGAAATCGCAACAAATTTTCATTAAATAACGTCGGACGATATTAATTACAAAAAACAAAAAAAAGGAAGGTAAGAAAAATCAATACAAAATATTCACACTACACTAACGTTTTCTGCTTCTCCTGCGTTTTCAGCAGCCGCAAAATATGCAGCATTGAAGCCCGGGGGATCGTCCGGGCCGACCAATCCCTGGGGGGTGACCTTCTTGAAAGCTCCCGTCCCGCTGAGGTCAATCCCCTCGTAAAGATATTGGACTTGAGCTTTGGCGAGGAAGAAACCGCGACCACGCTCTTCCAGTGGTGAGAGACTTCACCGATGTTTTCTTGACGATGTACCTGGATTGCCGCCTGTACGCGACATTGAGTTTGCTATCGACATCGTACCGGGAACATGGCCGATTTCGATTACACCATATCGTATGGCACCTGCGGAGTTAGTAGAATTGAAGTCTCGGGTTTTGACCGAGAGACTAAGTATTGGATTGATTGGATGGTGATCAAGTTACAAAAAAAGAAAGTGTTAGTATTAAGATGAGTGCTTGAGGTGTTTATATTTGGACAAGTTTCGTAGAGTTAGCAAGTGAATTTTGCTAAGTTGAATGAAAATACTAGGGTTAAGATTGACTTCGGAAGCTGAAGATCATGTACGAGTTAGAGTTTTAGTGGTGTTAGCATTGACGATTGTAGTTAAACCTCGGCAAGTTGAAAGATGATATGTCTGGTGAGACGCCGTCGGTCAACATTGGGACTAGAAGAGTGAAACAATCGAAGGGAAAGCAGAGTGCTTTAGTAAGAGTTATTTGGAACAAAGACACAGACGGTGCCATATGGGAGTTAGAGGAAAAGATCAAGGAAAAATTTCCAGAACTTTTTACTGATCCTTAAGTTTCGAGGTCGAAACTTTCTTTATGGAGGGTAGTAATGTAAGACCCAAGTTTTTAAGCTTATGCCAAGTGGGTAAAATTCTTATTCACGATTAGGGTTGATGTATCGTGAAGGGAAAACCTGAACAAGAGTTTACTAAATGAAATGAATTTGTGAAGGAGAAAGTTCAGGAAAAGTCTAAGGATTTTATCAAAATCGATAAAAGGTATAGCATGATCGACATACGCTTAAACCTAGGGCAGAAACCCTAGTAAATAACTAGTTTACACTTAAAGTCACGATGGAAATTAATTCCAAAAATCTTCAGAGAAATGTTAGAACTTCTCTTATTCCTTATACGACAATCGTTTCGAGGCTAAACCCTAGAATCTACGAACGTCCGATTCCAATCCTCAGAAGTTTGCCGAAACTAAAACCCTGATAGTTCAAAACCCTAAAATCAACCGACAATGAAGACTTTTTCTATTCAGAGCTTCAAATGAAGATTCTACACACGTACACCCATTTCTCTTGATGATTTCAATCTTTCTTCATAAGGAAGTTTTCTCTTCTGACATTCAATGCAAAAAGTAACTTATCGGGTAAAATAGTTTTACACCGACTTTGAATTAGTCACTTAAAATACAAGGAAACCTCTTTTGAGTTTTGGATTTATGTCGCCAAAACCTATCTTAGAATTCACGGAGAATGAAGCCGGAAAAATCAGAATCGCGAAACTTTCATTTTCCCGCGTTTTTCCAACCTCTATATATAGCAAGAAAATGAGAAAAAATGGCAAAACTTCACCATTTTCTCTCTCAAGGCCGCGAGCTTCATTGGAGGAGGAGGAAGAAGAGATTTTCTTCATTTCTTGCTTGATCTTTGATCCAACAGTTGCTACTTGAAGGTATCGAGGTATAGTCGCTAATCCTTACCTCTGATCGTCTTTTCCATAGCTTTTCTCTATGTCTTTCTGTGCTCCTAGTTTTGAGGTTTTTGCAAAACTATCCAGATAACTTCATTTTTATATCTAAACATCTTCCCTACGTGCCCAAGAGCATGTTTAGCTAATAATACTGCGCCGATTCTCGAAAAACTACCGTCGAGTTTCAATTCTGCTTAAAATACCCATTTTGGGGCAAAGCTTCGTCCTTTGGGCTGAAAACTATCGCCTTAGCTTAGTGCTAGTAGGATTAGTTGTCATAAACGTCGTTGGTGACGTCCCCATCCAATTTACTTTTCGAAATTCCAGTTTTGAAATTCTGAGCTAAAAATGTTGACCAAAATACCCCTGCGACAATTTTTGATCCGATAATTTTTCCGAGTTTAGAATACCCTTAGTTACGACTAATGATACCCTAGGAACCAAGTTTGATCGAAGAAAAATCGACCCACCTAATTACCAATAGTGGCCGAGACTACCCTAGGAGGAGGAAGGAAATTCTTTTTCGAAAACTTGTCCTTTCGCGCTAGATTATCGTACCTCGGAGTATATACTACTTCGTGTAACCTTAGTGAGTATTGATTGCTGAGTTTCTGATAGATTCTGATGGAATTCTGTGGTTTTACTCTAAAGGTTCTTTTGAAGAATTTCCTGAAGAACAAGGAGCTGGTTGTGAAGGAACATTCGAGGATAACCTTGGAGAATCTACAGGTGAGTGCTACTCACTGAATCCCTAGTTAATGCTTAGGGTCGACGCATTCGACATTGATTTACTGTTTATGCACTTGTTTGTGTTTGACTAGAAAAATGTTTTCTGAGGCTTCGGCTGACAATGTAGATGATTCATCTACTGACTGTTTTTGGAGATTGACTTACATGCTATGTGCTAAGTGGTTAATCTAGGATGTGTGATATTTGCTTATATGCTAAGTGCTAAGTGGTTATGTTAGGATGTGTTGATATATATATATTTATGACATGTTGGTTGATTGTGCTGATTTAACTATGCTTTTTCATATATACTGTGGTACTGAGGAGTGAGAATAACGGGCAGGTCATGCCGATTTTTATGAGAGTTTTGAGGAAGTTTGATAGGACGAACGAGGATTCGGGCCTTGTATTGTTTTAGTGGATCGAGACATTCTCTGAGAGTTGAATCGGGATTAGGAGATCTTGAAAACTCATAAGATTTACAATAAGACTAAATGGAATCTATTTTGTAAGGAAAATTCATAAGACATTAAACAACCTCTAAATCTTTAAATAATGATAACAATCTCGAAGGAAAGCTTAGGAGTCAAATCTTAGTTTTGGAAAATGAGAAGTGTCGTCGAGTCCAAGTGTTGAGAAAACTGTAAGTTCTGAGTATGTTGATACTCCTTCGCTCTTTGAGCAGTTTTTTAGCCATCCAAGGGATGAGCCGAGAAGCTTCACTGAGGCGTGAGACCTTGTGAAAGCGTGAATCTTCACTGAGGCGTGAGACCTCGTGGAAAGCATGGATCTTCACTGAGGCGTGAGACCTCGTGAATAGCATGAAACTTCACTGAAGCGTGAGACTTTGTGAATGTGTGAGATTTCACTGAAGCGTGAGACTTCGTGAAAGTATAGATGACTCGAAGAGTTATCATGAGTGGTTGCACTCATTTTATGATTAATTGTATTTTGACGCAGAATCGACTTTACCTTAGGGTAAGCTTTTAGAGACATTAATTTAGCTAGAACACGTGGCAACGTGTCGAGTGAGGTCGGAGACGTTGTTTGGATAATCATTTCGCATTCTTGCACCATTAATGAGGTATTAACACGAGACGGACTTCGGACCTCGGTGGATTCCAAAATGGTCATAAGACCCGGATTTCCGCGTAAGAGCGCTATTAGGCGACTCTTAGTAGCAGACCGAAATGGCAGGCCTTCGGGTTTTATGCTGATCTGGCTACCTTTGTGTGGTGTAAGAGGCACGCGGGCCGAAATGGTCCCACCGTGGCTGGTGCTACGGCTGATCCGTTGATGTCCATCCTTTTCCGGAATGCATTTGGTTAACTGGGTTAACCGTCATTTGCATTTCATGCAACATGCATACTGACTTAGTGGCTGAGTGTGTTTGATACTTGTTAAACCTATTTGATGCATGCTAATTGGTATTATTATCGTCTTCATATTTATTGTGAACTGTACAACCCTAGGATGCTATCTATAACTTATAAGCCTAAGTGGCTACTCCTTATCTTTACCTATTGGATTTATTATTTACATAATTCTTTGGAGTTGACCCTCGCGTCTTCTGTGTGTGCTTTGGCAGACTACGCCCTTTGTCAGATGTCCATGGTGGACTGGTTCACGATGGTTCACCCTTCGGGGGGAACTAGGGTTGAGATGCTGGAACAAGAGCGCATCGCGGTAGCGAGAGGAGGACGGATGGTGTACATAGACTTGGTCGTTCTGGACTCAGATTCGGACGACGATCACGCTAGCTTATGGTTTTGAGTGCTGGTGTGAGCTCCTCGAGATAGGATTAGTGTAGGAGTAGACTCTTAGCTCTGACCATCATTTGTTTCTTTGGGGACAGGGTAGTTTCCCGCCTATAGCTTTTTGTGTGGTTTCCTTACGGGAATCACAGAGAGTTGGTTGGACTTAGGAGGTCTTCTTTTAGGCCGATTGGGCTAACTCGTTCTCATTTTTGAGGTTTGTGTTGATGACACTTAACCTTTACTTTCAGTCTGTACATATTGCCTACAGGCGTTACACTTTTCTACTTTCCGTCACTGGAGGTTACACATGACGAGGTTGCTACTTACAACGGGGGGCTGTAATTTATATTGTATATTAGTTCTGTTATCTTTCGCATTAGAGTTTTATTTATTTCAGTCTTGTTTATATTATCGACGAAAAAAAAAATATTCACGTTTTTCCGCATTAAGTTTATATTTGGTTACTAAAGTGACGTCACCGAAATCAAGGTGTTACATTAAGAGCCATATTTCTACTGCTGCTGGTTTTGTAACCAAGTCAGGTATATCTAACTCTGCTCTTAGTCTTTTTGTTGTTACTAAAGATAGCGATTGGATAATTGATTCAGGTGCTACTGACCATATGACTTGTGATCCTCATAAATTTACTAAATTTTCCCCTAAAAGTTCTAAAACTATCGTTATCAATGCCAATGGAGTTTCATCTCCTATTGAAGGTGTTGGTACTGTATCCCTCTCACCCACCTTATCAATACCGAATGTTTTATTTGTTTCTAAGTTGGATTGTAATCTTCTCTCTGTTAGCAAATTAACCAAATCTCATTCTTGTGTTGCTTCGTTTTACCCAACCCATTGTCTTTTTCAGAATCTACATACCAAGGAGAAGATTGGCAGTGGTAGAGAAAGTGAAGGGCTGTATTATCTTGAAAATGTTTCACAAAAAACTCATAAATGAGCATTGACTTATCTTGCAAGTGAGAACATACAAGATAAAAATAAAAGGGAAATCTGGTTATGGCATAGACGGCTGGGACATCCCTCTTTTGGTTATCTGAAAAAATTATTTCCGTCGTTATTTCATAAATGCAATATTTCAGATTTTCTTTGTGAAACTTGTGTAATGGCGAAAAGTCATCGTGCTGTTTTTCCCTTAAGCAATAACAAAACTGTTTTTCCTTTCTCTTTAATTCATACAGATGTTTGGGGCCCCGCCCCGCAGTCTACAAATAATGGAAAAAAATGGTTTGTTAGTTTTGTTGATGACTGTACTCGGGTAACTTGGGTTTATTTGCTTAAACATAAAAGCGAAGTATGTGATGTGTTTTCGTTCCTTTCATCAAATGATAGTTACACAATTTAACACATGTGTAAAGGTCATTAGATCAGACAATGGAGGAGAATTTTTGAAAATTGAATTAATAGAGTTTATGAACTCTAAAGGCATTTTGCATCAAACTACATGTTCCTATTCTCCCCAACAAAATGGAGTGGCTGAGAGGAAAAATAGACATATATTAGAAGTGACTAGATCACTTCTAATAGATGGTAATGTTCCATCTCATTTATGGGGAGAAGCTGTGAACTCTGCTATTTATTTGATTAATCGAACCCCTTCCAGTGTGCTGAACTTTAGAAGACCTTTAGATGTATTGTCTGATCATTGTGTGCTTCCTTCCATAGTTCATTTACTTCCTCATGTTTTTGGATGTGTTATATATGTACATTTACACCCACATCAACGAACGAAACTTGAAGAACGAGCTATTAAATGTGTTTTTGTTGGGTATGGATCAACTCAAAAAGGTTATCGTGCTTACCATCCAACGTCAAAGAAATTTTATATTTCTATGGATGTGACATTTCATGAAGATAATTTTTTTTATGTTGATTCTACACTTCAAGGGGGGAATGTTAGTGAAGTGCAAAATCAGGATGTTAGTATGTTTGATATTGATACACAATTATATTGTGAAGATAAATTATCTTGTGAAAATCACTCTGCAGGAAGTAAGCCAATCCTAGATATGGGAAATTCTCCTTTAGATGATACATCGCCTTCTGATCATAACCAATTAGCTCAATCTTCTCCACAGGTTCAACATGATTCTTCAGAGGTATCTCTCGATCCTATCTCGGATAATACAATTATAGATGAAGTGGATCGTGTTTTCAACTCTGAAATTGATTCTTGTTTGCATGAAACTGATCATGAAATTGAGCCTTGTTTGCATGAGACCATCAACATGCCAAACACTGAGTCTACTGTTGTCCAATATAATCTTCCACCCCGTTCTAACCGTGGTCAACCTCCAATCCAATATATACCTGACCTCCAAGCCAAAGTTAAATATCCCATTGGTAAATATGCGTCATCTCACAAGTTATCTCAGTCATATGCATCATTTGTATCTCAATTATCCTCAATTTCTATCCCTAGTAATGTACAGGAAGCTTTAGCAGATCCTAGATGGACCGAAACAATGGTTGAGGAGATGGCAGCTTTAGAAAAAAACAACACTTGGGATCTTGTGCCTTTACCAAGAGGGAAGAAAACAGTGGGTTGCAGATGGGTTTTCACAATCAAACACAAAGCTGATGGAACTATTGAGAGGTATAAAGCACGACTAGTGGCTAAAGGTTACACTCAGTCTTATGGTGTAGATTATCAAGAGATGTTTGCGCCGGTAGCCAAACTCAACACTGTGAGAATACTTTTGTCACTAGCAGCAAATCAAGATTGGCCTCTTTTACAATTTGATGTGAAAAACGCCTTCCTACATGGAGAAATTTCAGAAGAAATTTATATGGATTCCCCACCAGGCATGATAGATTCAAATGGAATGAAGGTTTGCAAATTAAAGAAGGCTCTATATGGATTGAAACAATCACCAAGAGCATGGTTTGGAAGGTTCACTAAGTCTATGAAGATTTTCGGCTATAGTGCAAGTAACTCTGATCACACCTTATTTTTGAAGAAACGAAAAGGTAAAATTATAGCCTTGATTATCTATGTAGATGATATGATAGTTACTGGAAATGACCAGGATGAGATTTCTAGTTTGCAACAGTACCTTGCATCTGAATTTGAGATGAAACAACTTGGAAACCTCAAATATTTCTTGGGTATTGAAGTGGCTAGGTCAAAACATGGTATTTTTCTACGCCAAAGAAAGTATACTCTTGATTTATTATCTGAAACTGGGTTGCTAGGGTGTAAACCAGTTGATATACCAATAGAACAAAATCATGTGCTCTTTCAATGCACAGATTCAGAAACTACAGACAAAGGGAGGTACCAGAGGCTGGTAGGAAAACTAATTTACTTGTCTCATACACGTCCAGATATTACCTATGCAGTGAATGTCGTGAGTCAATTTATGCATGATCCACCCAAGCCTCACATGGATGCGATTGAGAGGATTTTGAGATATTTGAAGTCCACTCCCGGAAAAGGAATTCTGTTCTCAAATCATGGAAATTTAAAGGTTGAAGGGTACACTGATGCTGATTGGGCAGGTTCCAAAAATGATAGAAGGTCAACCTCTGGATATTTTATGTTTGTAGGGGGGAATCTTGTAACTTGGATGAGTAAAAAACAACCGGTAGTAGCAAGATCTAGTGCTGAAGCAGAGTTTAGAGGCATGGCACTTGGGGTGTGCGAACTTCTGTGGGTACGAAATGTTCTGTCAGATTTGGGCTTTAAACCGAATGAAGCTATGAATTTGTACTGTGACAATACATTTGCAATAGCAATTGCTCATAATCCTGTCCAACATGATAGAACAAAACATGTAGAGATTGACAGACATTTCATCAAAGAGAAGCTTGAAGCTGGAATAATTTCATTTCCATTTGTAAGATCTGAATTACAGTTAGCTGATGTTCTCACTAAAGGAGTGGCAAGCAAGGTGTTCAATGAGTCTTTATTCAAGTTGGGAATGTGTGATATCCATGCACCAACTTGAGTGAGGGTGTTAAGATAAGTCAAATACTCTGTTAGCTAAATTAGTGGGTCAAATTCTATGTTAGCTGTAAATTAGGTGTACAGATATTATTTCCTTAATTTAAGAAAGGAATTATATCATTCCTTTAATAGAATAGGGTTTCATGTGTATAAATGTTGCTCTGTTGAGTGAATAACACACACCAGAAATATTCTTTGAAACACTTCTATAACCTCGGCGAGAGATTCGTTCGTCGACCCCAACTCACTTTGAAGGAACGCGATCTCTTTGTTTTTGACGAGGCAGGCAGCCCTGCCCGCGACAATCGCCTCAGCCTTGGCCTTCAATTCCTGCTGCAAATCGCCCCGCTCGCCCTCCAGCTCCTCCATTCTCTCTTCACAAGCGGACAAGTCCTCCTCGCGACGGCTCATCTCGATACCCAAATTGTTCAGTTTAGTCATTTGGGCCGCAACTTGGATCAGCAACTTGTCACGCGCTCGCCGTGCGCTTCGAGTGTGGCATGGTGGTAACCCTCAGCCCTCTGGCGGAGGTCTTCAACTTCAGCACCTGTGGCTGAATCCTGCGACAACCTGGCAAAAACACACCCCGCACGCAAAAGGCACGAGATGGCTTCTCGCGCCACCCCATCAAGGTCAGGAGTTTCAGTTCCTCTCCTGTTTTCAAGGAAGGGGTCGGTTAGCATAAAGTCAACAGGGGAGAGCTGCTGATGTGAGACAAAGCATGTCTGCTCATCAACAATCAGATGGCTAGTGGCGGTGGAAGAATGGCGAAGCGGAAGCGAAGCACTGGGAATTTGGTCTTCACTGCCGTCACTCATGGTGGGAACGGGGGAGACCCTAGGTGGGCTCGCCTCAGCTTGCCGACATGAACAGACAGGGGAGAGGGTTGTTTGGGGAGCACCCGAGGGAACATCTTCAGAAGCATGTTGATCGGCGATGATTCCTTCAGGAGAGGGCGAGTACCCCGCATCGCCCATGGGGTCTGGCTTTTCTCCGACCGCCAGATCTTGGCGAGGGGCAGATGTTTCACCAGCCCTGGGTCTCTTGGTTTTCTTCTTCTTCGTTTTTGACTTTTGAGGCGAGGGGGTCGCGATCCTCGCTTCTTCATTTGTGCCAGGGGCGACCGTTTTGGATTTCCGGGGTTTTCTTGTTGGGGAAGGTTGGACCGCATCGCCGGTGGACGTCGGAGCCGGCTCGTCAATCTCCAGCGGAAGGATGGGGTCAGGTATTGAATCGCCAGGCTTCTGGGCAGTGACGTTTGGGGCCACCACGACCGTTTCAGAAGGGGCATCACCGGATTTTCTGGTCTGCTTCTTTTGAGGGGAGGCGGCGACCTCGGCATCAGCATCCGCGAAAGCACGTTTCCTCTTAACCCCGTTAGTATTAAAAACGGGAGGAAAATCAAGTGAGTCAGCAGCTAGGGCACGCTTGAGCGCGACTTCGGTGAAGTTCATTCCCCCTAGAAATGAGCGGAGGGTGTTCTTGCGAGCGACTTCAAGCAACTGAGAGCACTCAAGGATGGAGAGCCTAGCGAAAAAGCCAAGGATGGCTTTATCTTCATCACTCAACGATGTATCAGATGGTTGCAGGACATCGCGAGGACTCTCGGTCCAGTAGAAAGGGAATAGAGCGGTCCCGTCCCGGCAGGTGAAAGCTTCAGGGTAAGTAGGATGTATGAGTATGCGGAAGTACCGGCACCCGGGTCCCTTCTTGATGTTGCTCTTGTAAGGGTTGAGGCGCTGCCGGCCCGTACGAGATTTCAGAGAGATCCACCTAGGAGTCGGGGTCTTCAAGGATTTTGGCTCCACGCCGTAGAAGTAGAAAAAATGGGAGACTTTGGCTTCAAGACCAACGGCGTCGCAGAGAATCTCAAAGCACCGGATGAAGCCCCAAGCGTTCAAATGAAGTTTGCTTGGGGCTACATTGATTTCCCTCATAACCTGGCAGGTGAAAGGGGAGAAGGGTAGTTTGATCCCCAGGTCGAGGAAGAGGTACTCGTAAACATAAAAGAAGTGGGGTTGCTTCACGCCTTGTTCGATCGTGCGGTGCTGCCAGGGGCGGCGGATTTCCAAGTCCCGACCGGTGATGAGGACATCTTCAAGGGATTTCTCGTGGCAGAGTCCGCCGGCCGCCGGCCTGGCGGACAGTCTCGACGATAGACTTGTCAGTGGACTTGTGGACTAGGCGAGACCCCAAGGTCCCTCGCCTAGGGGCGCTGGCCTAAGGCGAGGAGAGCATCAGGGACTTGGGCCTTTGTCCCGGGGGCCCAACTAGCCCATTAGGATGATTTAGAGGTGCTAAGCCCAACTCCCCCAACTATAAATAGGGGACGGTGACCAATTGTAAGGGACTCTTAGCTCATTTGAGAAATAACAAGCTGAAAATTCAGTTACTTTCTCTCTCTAAGCGGTTACGCTCTCATTCTCTCTAGGAATCTCACATCACGTTCCTTGCACCTTAGGTACTATACCTCATCTCAATGTTCATTATGGTACACAGCTGACATTTGACAAATTTCTATCCTATTCCTAAGTGACGTTGTAATCAGACAAATCAATTATATTATTGTTAATGCTTAAGAGAGTATGCAAGAAATAGCTTTGTCTTGAGTCCGTTCGCAACCTGTTGGGATGGTGTACCCAAACACTGATTATAACTTGAAAACATATAGATTTTTTTTTGAAGAGTATATATAGAATTTATAACTACGTGAAATAACTTTTGTAGCTTGACAATATGAATTTACTTTTCACGTAACTAATTTCATAACAGTGTTTAGTGATGGACGCTAAATATGATTATAATATCATATATAATTGCATATATATTATTAAATCTAATATTTATTATTTATTATTTATTTTTATCATAGTCACATAAAAATAAGAGTCATGATTAGTAAATATCTTAATAGGGTCAGACACACCCATACACTCCTGGTTTGTAGGGCCTAAAAACCGCCTCAAATTGCATGTTGGACTCCCATAAATCCGGAGTATTTGGTTGTCTTTCGCTATTGAAAGATGTTTAAAAATATTTTGGTAATAATAATTATGATATATATATATATACACAATTATTACATAATTATTACATGAGGATGACTCAATTTACTGCAGGAGTAAGTTTAGAAAGTCACTCCAAATCTCAACCATTGGTTTTATCTTAAAATAACGGTTCTGATTAATAACTCCAACCTCTCACGTGACTCATCACTCCCATTGAGTAACACACTATTTTCTTCTCTTCCCCTTCTCATTTTCCACCTTCATCCAACCTTGCAAACACTCCCTCCATCTGAAGTCAACAAAGAAATCCTGCAAGTGCATTAACAATTATTTGTGACCTATCTCAGATCTAATATTCTCAGATCTCTCCCCGTCCCTTTTTCCTTCTTGAACATGTAATCTCGAACACCATTTCACATCCGTCAAACATTGTTACGAGATCAGTGGCACCGACGCTGACGCCAATCACTGCCATGTTTGTGGCGTAAAAGGTTGGGTTGCGGTGGAGATGATAAGTCATGAATTGAATTGGGGTTTTTACTTGTTACATATAAATATGAGAAATATTCATGTTGGAATAGCAATTAGCAAGCAATTGGAATGCTTATGCTATCGATTCTAAATTCAAATGAAAAGGAAATGGTTACAGACTTAGAAGTAGATCTAAAAAAATATTGGGCAACGAAGAAGAACAGAAAAATTGGAGAGAGGAAATTAGAAGATGAGTCACGTGGGGAGGGTTACCAAGTATTAATCAGAACCGTTATTTTAAGATAAAACCAATGGTTGAGATTTGGAGTGACTTTTTGAACTTAATCCTAGAGTAAATTGAAGGGAATTAGATTTCCCACCCCATCATTTAGAATTGTCATCCTAGCCTTTTTAAAAAAATGTCGGGACTACCCCGGGACTTAAACCTCTATATCAGTCAAGTTGTTGATGTTTTGGACTAGTCCGAGAGTTATAAGTTCGGAAGCTTTAATTACAATTAAAATAACATGACTTTAGTCCAATTGCAGTAAAAATAACATGACTTTAAAATTGAAAAGTTACATAATTCAATTTAAACAAAATTACAATACATAATCCAAGTTAAGCATTTGAAAAGTAAAGCAAAATAACAATACTGCATCTGGTAAGAGTGATAGTGATCCAGGACTATAAGTTTCGGATCTCTCCAGGACTTCAAGGTTCGGACTGGTTGATAATAAAATTTGCCACCCCCTTTTTAAGACGTCTGAGAGTTGTTGTACTGGATTAATATGAAACTTCAAGATTCGGATCTCTCAAACCAGATACTGTCACAAAAACAGAAACATGAAAATGCAGTGACAATAATATGGGACAAACAGACATGGTTACAATACCCTTTTGGTCGCGATTCTTGGTCGCTTTTGGGTACCTCAATGTCGCTTCTGGGTCGCACGTCTTGAGAGCTCCGAGTGTTGATGTTTTGTTATGTTCTAAAAGTGAATCTGAATTCTGTTCTAATATTAACAGAGTCCGAAAGTTGAAGTTCTGAATAAGTCTGAATGTTCAACCTCCGGAGTAAAGCACGGAGGAACAATTTTGATTTTTCTCCACTTTTAAATGGGGTGACAATTCTAAATGAGGGGTGGGAAATCTAATTCCCTAAATTGAACCCTCCTCTATATATATATAAGATTTTGCTTAAATTACTGAAAGGATAGTCTTGTAAGTCACAAAATTCAACGATTAAGAGGTGAAGTAAATTGAAATAATTGTTGAATACAAAACATTGTTAGATCCAGGATTCCATATACAGGAATTGATCACATGCTTCTGCTCATCAAAAGCTGGAGAATATATGCCTTTTTTAGTTAATTTATTAATTCTTTTCTTTAATATCCTTGGTTTTCCTTTACATTATTTTAATTCAAGGTTATTTTGTATGCGCAAGGGGAGATGGTAGAAGATCTTATTGTATTTTAGCCAACCAACTTTACAGGAAGGGGAAAAAAACAAGACAGCACTTCGCATGAATATTCTTTTGGATTTGCAAATTTGTACTTTACTTTTCAAGAGATATTCTTTGTTTCTTTGTAGTGTATGATTGCAGTGCTATGTTTCTTTGTTAGAGTAAGTAAGTAATAACTAACAACGTAAGGCATTATGGTTTCATCATTTCAACTTTTGTTTTGAAATAGCTGAAATTTCATTTCGATGAAGAAACTTAAGAATTTCAAGTAGGAGTAATAGATAACATCAGGTTATAAAGTGTCAACCACAGTCCCAGACCTACAAGGCTACTGTAACACTCCGACTTTTAGGGATCACAATTAGTAGTTTATTAAAGTAAATATGCAATGCTTTTTTAAAAGTAGTTCACAAATGCGAGTATTTTTTCTTCTTTTTAAAGCATTCTAAACATATCATGCATACTCCCAAATGTAAATAAATTTACATCCAGCCTTGACCAAGGCAAGTACCCGACAGTAAGAACAATGAACATAACATAAAGACCTAACAAATAGACTCGGATTCAACAAGGAATCAATTATGCAATGACTCCATAGAACCGATATACACCCTATGATTTCCACACCGGATAGCCACAGGAAAGCAATACACCGGGACCTACCCAAGTCCTCGAATACAAATCATAAAGTGATCATGCAAGCTTAAACCAATATGGCAAGCTTCTCTACCAGAAGGCTCTACCCTTACACCCGACTCTACTCTTCGAGTTTTCTATTGTTCTTCCACGTAGAGTAGCATCTGCTCACATCGTCACCTGTCGTGGTCTGGCAGGTTGCCGACCGTCCAAACACAAACAATACAAACAAGATAGGTGCGAGGGAAAATCAAATGAGAAGAAGAACACCGGCCAAGAAAAGAAATAAGTGTTTACCACCGGCTAGGAAAATTGATGACTTGCATCAGTTTTTAGAGAAACACCTTGGGAAACTGCTTCACCAATAACTTCTGGAGACTTATCTTGGATTATAAATAGTAGTGATTCCATTACAGTCTTCACAGCACATCTACTTCTTCTAACGTAAACTTTGAGCAAACACGGACATCGAAATGGCTTCCTTTGAGGGCTACATGAGAGAGCTTAGGATTGGAGCTTTTGAGGATGATCTCTACATGAACGTGAGGTTCCCGGTCATTTCCAGTATCCGGCAGCTGATCATCCAGTTGCTAGGAATGGAGCTGAGTCTAGTGTTGGACGCCACACTCCGAGTCTTCTTGGAGTTTGTGGATGAATTGCGTGAGCTCTTCCGAAGGAGTTCGGATATTAGCGCAATGATCTTTGCAATGGAGACGGAGCTGGAGTTAAGGTCAGAGGAACCTGAAGAGGAGAAGAGGGAGTTTCGCGAGGAACTGGCGCGCTTGGAGTTTCAAGATGGTGCCTAGAGCAGGAATTGGCACAAATGCCAACGTTGTAATGCAATGAGGGAGAACCCTCCTTTTTAGAATGTAATGCCAAAATTAATGAATAAAGAGATTTTGATTTCCTCAGAGCTTCTGTGTGTGAATGTGAATGCTAAGACGAAATAAAAATTAAGAGTAAACTAATAAATGAAAGAAGTAATTAGACAACCAACGAGTTAACTAATGAAAAACAAGGTTTAAAGAGAAAATAAAATATAAACGTATTAAAAACATAATATGAAATAAGAGTGAAAAAGAAGAGAGTTCCTAAAGCTAAGGTTGAGGTTCTGGCAATCTGCATAGGATGGTAGCAAACATGCCCTGCACCTTTTTGTTGATAACATCTTGTTGATCAAGTTGCCTCTGAAGAGAATCAAGTCTTTCGTGAATTGTAGCAATGTCAGATCCAGCTGCAGCAAAAGGAATGGCTTGATCAGAGGTAGAAGGAATGTCAGAGCCAGGTATTGAACCAATAACTTGTGCAGAGGATGAAGCCATTGCGATATCAGATGCAGAGGCAAGAGCCTGAGCTTTCAGAGCAGCAGCCTCAACTTCTAGCTTAGCAGCCTGTTCAAGAGCTTCTAATCTTGCAGATTCAAGCTTAGCAACTTCAGATAAAGCAAGTTTCATTTTGGCAGCATCCTCTTGTTCTTTCCTTATTCTGACCTCTTCCATAGTTTTCCATAGCTTTTCTCTTAGACGCATTTCATGCAGATCTGCTCTTCTTTTGTTTCTATCAGCTAACCTCTCCTTAGCAGCGTCAACCTTTTCATCTCTTTCTTCAGTGTAAACTTCCAGCATTTCATCAATCCTTTCATGCAACCAATTGTAGAGACGTCCCCATTGATCAACAACAATGTATGGTTTTTCACTGAGATCAGTGGCAGCATACAGATTGCTCACCATCATTGATGCCTGTTCATAGAATGGGTTAATGCACTCCAGAAGAGTTTCTGGTTCAGGGTAGGTATAGGGAATGATCTGAAGATTGGTTCCAGGTGATGGTGGAGTAGGAAGATTGCAGCTGGTGGCTTCAAAGGTTGCTTGAGTATCAGAGGCTACTTGAAGAGAAACATTGTCCAGAGCCATCTGAGCAGAAGTGTTTTTCTCTAGAATTTGGTCAGATGGGCTAGCTTCAGGATTTGGAAACTCAAAGTCCTGAGAGGTTACTAGTGAGTAGTTGGAGAGGGAAACTTTATGATCTTTGATGTCCTTTGAAGGAGGAAAGACCACGTTTAGTGGGACTGGTTGAAGTGGAACATCAGAAGTGGCCTGATTCATTGGGGCAGTGTATAGAGGAGGTGGAGAATTGGAGTGTGTTGGACTTGGAGCTTTAATGATTTCATCAGGAAGGGTGGAGGTCATGCCACTTACAACTCCAAAGAAGTTGCGATCAGTTTCAGAGTTATTAAATGGTGAGGAAACTGCAGTAGTAGTAACAAATGGTATGGAAGGAGTGGGTGATTCTTGTTCAGAGGTGATTCGTTTGTATGGGAGTGGAATGGGTGATGGAGGCTCAGAGGTTTGTGGACCTTGAATCCTTTGCCAGGTTGGATTATCTTGAGTAGATGTTTGAATTTTTGAAGTCTTGGGTGGTGTTTGGACTGGGCGGGTTAGTACAAGCCCTTGGACCCGCCCAGTAAGGCTGACATCCTCCGGATAAGGACATGGGTCCCAACATAAAGAAGTGGGCCCGAGTTGCTTTGTATTAATCATATTGATGATGTATGTATTCGTCTTATTCCACATAGGGATTTGGGCCTTGCATGTAAGGCTCAAATCCATGAATATTCTAGATAAGGACCACTCCTACTATAAAAACGGGTGTCCTCACCTTGTACTAGGTACCTTTTTGATCATTAATGAGATATTTTCCTTATTCTTACATCACTTATATTCTTTTAGCTCTGCTAGGGTTTATGAAGGGTACTTGATATCCATTATTATACCTTAGACCAGAACATTGGCGCCGTCTGGGGCTCTTACTCCGTGGTTTTTCTTCTACTAACGTAATAGAGGAAGATCAGTTTGATGGAGACACATTCTTGTGGTGGGCGAGCACCACGTCGTCGTGGTGGTCGTCAGGGAAGAGGTCGAAGTCAGACACATATGATTCGACCTGAACTGGAGGGGGAAGCTTCTTCTGATGGAGCCTCGGTGGCAGTACGATCTCACGACACCACGGTTCCAGAAAATCCGGTACAGCCAGGTGTGGCTGTCAGGTCAGGTTTGGACCTTAAGACGAAGCTTCCCAGCCCGGAGACAGATGCTTTGGGTGACCAGCAAGCTGAAACACCTGTGCAGGCGCAGGACAATGCATTGGGAGCATCATCTGCTGAATTAAAGCAGGTGTTGGACACCATCCAGGCGATTCAACGCCAGAATGAGCACTTACAGGATCAAGTGGAGTATCTTAACCAAATGCGTGATCTGAGGCGTGGACAGCGTGTGGATGCAGAGGATGTGGTAGATTTTCAACCCTTCGCGACCATTGTGGCTGCAGTTGAGATTCCGGAGCACTTGCAAACTTTGACATTGGATATGTATGGGGGCGACACTGACCCGATAGATCATTTACGGTATTTTAATACTAAGATGGTAATTGGAGGGGCGACTGATGTGGTAAAATGCATATTATTGCCTTTCACATTTAAGGGCGTGGCAATGACTTGGTTTATCAAACAGCCTCCATATTCCATTTCAAACTTCACCGATTTGTCAACAAAGTTCCTAACACAATTTTCAACCAATCAAACTCAAAAGGTGACCCCGGCTGATTTGTTCAACATCCGTCAGCACGTGGGCGAACGCATCAAAACATACATGGCTCGATTCAGTAGAGTTTCAGTTCAGTTAGAGGACGCCAGTCCAGAAGTATGTGTGGCGGCCTTCAAGAACGGGCTCAGGTGTGGCTCATTAAACAAAGACTTAACTAGAAGACCCGCCAAGGACATGATGGACCTACGTGCCAGGGCACGGGAATTCATCTTGGTAGAACAAGATAAACAAACCAAAAAAGATAGAGACAATTGGCGTACCCAACTTGAAGTTAGAACAGAAAGAGGGCGTGGTTCGAAAGATCAGCGCCCAGCTCAAACACCGCGCCAGCCTAGGCTGACGCCCTACCCTTCGGGCAGGTAGGGGCCACAAAGTAACACTTGGCACCGAAATGCCCAACCTAATATAACAAATCAGGCGGCTCAGGGAGGAAATCCACCCGTTTAAGGACAACAAACCAAACTGAACGCCCCTCTCAGTACGATCTTGCGAGTGGTAGGGCAGGCAAACATAGTCCAGTACACGAGGCCACCTAGGCGACCTCCCGCAAATGTGGATACAACGAAGTGGTGTAATTTTCATAAAGCTATGGGACACACTACGGATAATTTCTGGACTTTGCGCAAGGAAATTGAGAGGTTGATCAAAGCAGGGCACCTGACAAACTTTGTTTTAGGAGAAAAAACACAGTCAGAGGCAGTCAAAGCTGCCGGGGCGGATCATCAAAAGGAAAAGAGATAGTAGAGGATTTGGGAGCACCTGCGGGGTCGTGCTCGTCAATCGCTGGAGGCTTTGGCGGTGGGCGTCTATCTTGTAGAAGGCGAAAAAGATATGTGAAGGCGGTAAATTCCGTACACAAAGCTTATGAAGGGGAGTGTTGGTTGAACCACACTCCTATCACTTTCTCGCCTAGGGATTTTGATCATGTAATTCCACATGACAATGACCCAATAGTTGTGACTTTGCGAGTGAACAACTATATTACTAAGAAAGTCTTTCTGGACCAAGGCAGTTCGGTGGACATTATTTATGGAGATGCATTTGAAAGATTAGGCTTAAAGGAGTCGGACTTGAAACCATATACAAGGTGTTTAGTTGGATTCACCGGCGATCGGGCCAAGGTCAGAGGATATGTGGAACTGGCAACAGCTTTTGGTGAAGAGGAATTTGTGAAAAAGTTTCAAGTAAAGTATTTAGTTCTTCCATGCAAGGCGACGTACAATGTACTTCTTGGGTGTGATACTTTAAACAAAGTATGTGCAATAATCACGACCGCACATATAACAGTAAAGTATCCAGCTTGTAATGGCAAAATTGGAATTTTACGGGTGGATCAAGCGGCGGCGAGAGCATGCTATGCTGAAAGTCTGGCGCTTTATGGCAAGAGGGCGGCGAAAGAAAGTCATCGTGTCACGGAAATCTTTCCTCACGAAGATTTTAATTTGGATCCTCGTGATGACACAGGGGAATTGCGGCCTCAGCTTGCAGAGGAAACAAAATCCATTCAAGTGTCAGGGCGAGCTTTAAAAATTGGAAGCACTCTGTCAAAGGAGCAAGAAGACCGGCTGATTGACTTACTCAAAGATAATTTGGATTTATTTGCTTGGACGATCAAGGATGTTCCGGGTATTAACCCTAGAGTTATATCACATGACTTATCAATTCAACCCGGGGCAAAACCCGTAGTGCAAGCTCGAAGGCGAATGGGCGAGGAGAAAGACAAGGCGTTGCAAATGGAAACTCAAAAATTACTTGAAGGAAGATTCATCAAAGAAGTTCAGTACCCTACTTGGTTGGCAATTGTTGTCATGGTACGAAAGGCAAATGGAAAATGGAGGATGTGTACGGATTACACAAGTTTGAATAAGGTGTGCCCAAAGGACTCATATCCAGTTCCAAATGTGGATAAGTTGGTAGATGGGGCTTCTGGAAATGAAATGATAAGTTTGATGGATGCATATTCGGGATATAATCAAATTATGATGCATTGCCCAGATGAAGAGAAAACGACATTCATGACTAGTCAGGCAAATTATTGCTAGAGGACAATGCCTTTCGGCTTAAAAAACGCAGGAGCAACCTACCAGCGGTTGATGGACAAAGTTTGTGCAAGTCAAATGGGAAGAAATATGGAAGTGTACGTGGATGACATGATTGTTAAAACTATCAAAGTGAAAGCACAACCAAGATTTGGCTAAGGCATTTACACAGATCAGAAAGTATAACATGAGGTTGAATCCGGAAAAGTGTTCCTTTGGGATTTTGGGCGGCAAATTTCTTGGATTCATGATCACTTCAAGGGGTATTGAGGTTAATTCAGATAAGTGTAAAGCTATTTTGGACATGAAAAGCCCGTCCAACGTTCACGAGGTCCAGAGGTTAACAGGAAGATTGTCGGTCTTATCTCGTTTTTTGCCAAAGGCGGGAGACAGGGAGGCGCCCTTCTTTGCTTGTTTAAAAAAGAACACAACTTTTCAATGGACTAGAGCATGTGAAGATGCTTTTCAACAGCTGAAAGAGTTATTAGCCTCGCCACCTATGTTGGCCAAACCTACACCGGCGATTCCTTTGACTCTTTACCTGGCGGTCACTGAGGCAGCGGTTAGTACAATTTTGCTTCAGGAAGAAAACAAGCAATACAAAATCAAATAGAAAAGGCAGCCTTAGAAATACTGAAAACGGCCAGGTGAATTCGGCCGTACTTTCAGAGCTTTCAAGTAAGGGTCAAGACTGACATTCCACTGTGGCAAGTTTTACAGAAACCTGATTTATCAAGGCGATTGGTCAGTTGGTCGGTGGAACTGTCATAGTATGACATCATTTATGAGCCAAGAGGACAAGTTACAATTCAGAGTTTGATTGATTTTGTAGCAGAACTAACGCCTACGGAAGGCGACAAAGAAAATTCAGAATGGGTCCTCTCAGTTGATGGTTCGTCAAATGAGTTAGGAAGCGGGGTTGTTGTGTCAATTGAGAGCCCAGATAGAATGTTGATTGAACAATCGTTAAAGTTTGGATTCAGGGCGAGCAACAATCAAGCCGAGTATGAGGCGTTGATAGCTGGTTTGAGACTTGCTATTGAACTAGGGGTGCAGAAATTATATATAAAGGGCGACTCTCAGTTGGTCGTGAAGCAAGTTCGCAGCGAGTACCAGGTAAAGGACCCTCAATTGTCTAGGTATTTGGAAATTGTGCAGAGGCTTATTCAGGCGATCGGTCAAGTAAAGATTGAGCACATACCAAGAAGTCAAAATGAGCGTGCAGATGCGTTGGCTAAATTGGCTAGTACTGGGCGGCTTGGGAATTACCAAACCGTGATACTTGAAATCCTGCCCCGTCCAAGTACTGATATGGTCGAATTCAAAGTGGTGAAGGCTATAGAGAGAGGTGAACCATCTTGGATGGATCCAATCATTGAATTTTTAAGTCAGCAACCTCAGGATGAAAGCAAAAATACCAAGGAGAAAAGAAGAGAGGCTAGCTTTTATATTCTGGTCGGCGGACAGTTGTACAGGCGGGGGATTATGTCCCCAATGCTCAAATGTGTAGATATCGCTAAGTCTCAAGAAATAATGGCTGAAGTTCATGAAGGAGTCTGCTCGAGCCACATTGGAGGGCGGTCCTTGGCTGTGAAAGTACTCAGGGCGGGATTCTATTGGCCATCTATCAAAAAAGATTGCCTAGAGTATGTGAAGAATTGCTCGAAGTGTCAAATTTTTTCGGATGTACATAAGGCACCGCCGGAGCAACTCACGACAATGACCGCCCCTTGGCCTTTCGCCATGTGGGGGACGGACATTTTGGGACCTTTCCCTAAAGCCAAAGCACAAATGAAATTTATTGTGGTCGCCGTGGATTATTTTACCAACTTGATGGTGGTATAGTGCGTCGCACGTTGAACGCCTCTAGTTTGAGGTAGTATTATAGCTAAGTAAAAGAAAGTCGCACTCTTTTTTCATTGGAAAAGATTTTTAATGAGGCGACCTATGTAAATGAAGGGAGGAAACTCTCATGTAAGGATCTATAGATCCTAGTTTTAATTAAAGAAATGAGAAACGTTTTACAGTTTGATGTTCGTCACAACTAACAAGATCTCATGATGACCCGGGTTTATATGATGTTTTTAGGGTTTTCCCTTTCTAGTTTTGAGTCTTTTTCTTGTGTCTCATGTAGTGTTTCATGCATTCTCATGCATTTTTACTTTTATTTGTGCATTTGCATTAGTTTATTAATTATTTAGTTTTATAAGGGCTTTAGTTGCATTTGATTAGAGTTTAAGAGTCATAGGCAATTTCCACTTGTTTTGGAGCCTTTGTGCAAAACTAACCTCTGAATTTCTAGATATTTTCCTAGCTTTTTCATCAAGTTTTCAGGTTGTAACAGCTGAAGATGGAGTGTCTAGAGGTTTGGAGAATTGAAGGGAGGCTTAAAGAGGAGTAAAGAGGAGTTAAAATGAAGATCAAAAGGTTTTCCAGCGAGTCTGAGCGCCTAGGCATGCTCAATTGGCGCCTAGGCGCCAATTGCCCAATTGCCCTGATCCAGAAATTGGAATTGGCGCCTAGGCGCTCTGAATTTGGCGCCTAGGCGCTCTGAATTCGCGCCTAGGCGCCAATTACCTTCCAGGGGCTCATTTCCAGGATGGAATTGGCGCTCAGACGCTCTGAATTGGCGCCTGAGCGCCCGGAACAGCCCAAACTCGAGACTTTTGCCTATAAATAGGATTTTAGTCATTTTCTCTGTAAATCTTTGATATCTTTTCATACTTTGTAAAATTCAGAGGTAGAGGATCATCTAGGATAGTGAGAGAAGGCTTCCAAGCTTGTGTTCAAGGTTCTTAGCCTGCTTGGCTAATCTCTCTTCTTTTACTTTGGTTTTCTTGTAAGACTTTTTTCCTTTTAAGTTATAATCTTAAGTTCTTTCCCACATGTTCTTCTTCTTTCCTTGAATCCCATATCCATGCTTTATGTTTCAAGTTAGAACATGTGCTAGCTTTATGCTTTTCTATAATAGAACGGAAGTTTGTTATAGATTAGGGACTTGTTATGGGATTACCTCTTCTATACTTTCTACTAGGAATAGAGGAAGGGTTGGGGTTTGTTGGCCTGAACTTTATAATCTTTATGCTTCAAACGAATGTTTAAGTACACAAGGAATTGAGCTTATCTTTTGGTTTGAAAGAATTATCTATGCGAGGCATCGATAGGTAGTTGCTTAGGCTATAACATCAAGGCGAGATTCATGAGAACATGTGCTCAAAGTAAATCACTATTTCTTTTCATTCTCTGTTTCATTTTTGAATTTATATTTTCTTTTTCCTTATTACTACTTCGTCATATGTTTGCCTCAATAAAAAAAGCCTTCATACTCAAGGCTTGAACCGAATTTATTCACTCACAATCCCTGTGGTTCGATATTTAAAACCGGGTGGATTCCGTACACTTGCGGATTTACCAACATCTTACTTATAAACTTTCCTAACCAATTTTTCTATGGCAATGACCTAGTATGACTAAAACTTTCACAATCAGAAAGCGTCATCACTGAGCAAACATAGCCTTGGCAATTCTAGTGGCCACTAGAATCCAAGCCCTGTCCGTAAAACGACTAAGGCCAATAAAATGTGCCTAAGTCTTGGCCATCGTACCAAGCACAAAAAAGCCTCGCCAAGGGCGAGCAAAGCCTCAGTAAAAAGCCAACAAAATCATATTAATCGCAACACATGGTAATTAAAAATACAAAAGGAGCAAGGCCCCAATGTTATGGTCATAACATAAAAAGGGCGAGGCTCATGGTATAAATAACAACAAATTAAAATGAAAGGGCCTAATTACAAACACGCAGAAAAATTTGAACTTAATTATTCTTCGCTTGCTTGTCTGCATCGGCATTAGAGGCAGCTTTTTCCACGCCCTCGCCCTGGGTCTCTCCATTGGCGTTAGCTTTCTTCACGCCCTCGTCTTCCTTATCATCAGATTCTTGCATAAAAGGAAGGCTGCGAACGTCAGGATCTGAGGGGCCGACAATTTCTCCATCCACGACTTTCTTCATAAAGCCAAATTGGGAGAAATCCAGATTAGGATAGAGAATCTGCAGTTGAGCCTTGGCGCTCAGATGACCGAGGACATATTGGCGAGAACTCTTTTCTAAAAGAGTCTCGTCAACTTGCTTCAGCTCGGCCTCAAGCTCTTTGATCCTTTTCTCTGCAGCATCAAATTTGGTCTCAACACTCGCTCTGGTAGCCCTCTCCATGGCGAGATCCTCCGTTGCTCCTTGTTGCTGACGGCGGACGTCGGCCAAAGCATCCTCAGTTTTCTTCTTGGCGGGATCAGCACGCTTAGTGGCGGTCTCTGCCTCAGCTTTCAAGTGGGAGTATGCCGACGTTGCCTCTTCAAGCTTCAGTTGACTGCGGGCCTTTTTAGACTCAATACTCTTCAGATGGGGGAGAAGACCGGCGGCACAACTGGCAGCGACGAGGGCTTAGTTCACAGCAAGGGTCACTGCACCTCGAACACCTTGATGAGCCACTTTGATGAGGAATTTGGATGTTGAAATTCCTCTCCATGAAGTGGAGACCATTGAACTTAGTGTCGAAGACGCTGTGCAGTGCGCCAGTCAAACTACCGGGCACTGTGTCCCTTGATGATTGAGGAACAGGGCTGGTGGCGGCCATCAAGTTGGCTAATGCGCCAGAGGTTTGATGCTTCGGCGGAGGAATATTGTTGCGAGACTTCTTCTCCATGTGAATCTTAGACAAGGACTCATTCAAAGTCGCTTGCTTAGGATCACTTCTAGAGGAGCCAGTTTGGCGTTTGGGGTCTCGGTCATCAACCAATGGCGATTTCTTTCTGTCGCCCTTGGTTTCCTTCTTTTCATTCTTCCTTTATCCCTTCGCAGTCTCGACCTGCCTAGAGATGAAGGTCGCCATACTATCAGATTGACGCCGCCCTTGTTCTTGCCCATCTCAGCTGCACAAAATATAAAGAATACGCAAGCCAATAACAGTCGATTCGAGAAAATGATACTTCAACATGCGCATTGGATAAATCTAAACTTACTAAAAAATTCTTGAAGTTTCCCATCCTCGGCGGCTTGGAAATGGTCACAACAGGAAATTTGAGGGAGAGTGAGGATGTATAAGGCGACCTGTTGTTCTTCTTCGGTCAATGCCTCAAGATCAACTGTAATATCGCGGCGGGGATTGACGGTCCAGTGTAAAGGGAACAAAGGGCGGTCTTTCGAATCAAGGATAAGGTTGGGAATGTCAGGGGAGTGAACAATCTTAAAAACTTCTTTTGCCAATGTTTGAAATTACTCTTCAAAGGCTTAAAGACAGCCATGTTGGGGCGGGCCGACAAAGGGACAAAAGACACACAGGAGGGTTTGGCGATACAGGTTTTGTAGAAAAAGGAAAACAAGTTGATCACATAAAAACTCAAAGCATCGAATGAAGCCTTAGGCGTTGGGTAAGAGTTGTGTTGGTAAATATGCAAGTGTACGAATCCACTCGGTTTTAATTATCGAACCACAGGGATTGTGAGTGACTAAATTTAGCTTAAGCCTTAAGTTTGAAGGTTTGTTTTATTGAATCAAAGATATGTCAAAGTAGCAAAGAATAAAATAAACAAAAACTCAGAAAAGAACATGTTTTGGGTTCTTGCTCAACTAGTCAATTCAAGCACATCATTCTAAGCACATGTTCTCATGGATCTCTCCTTGATGCTATAGCCTAATTACTCACTTATTGATTCCTCACATAAGCAATTCTCTCATACTAAAAGCTAAGTCCAATTCCTTGTGTACTTAGTCATTTATATGAGGTTTTATATCATGCAATTTCAGGCCAACAAACCCCAACCCTTCATCTATTCCTAGTAGCAAGCATAGAAGGGGTAATCCCAAATCATATCCCTAATCTATAACAAACTTCCGTTATGATTATAGAAAAGCATAAAGCAAGCATGCATACAAGCTTAGATTGAAATTCAGAATATGGGATTCAAGAAAAGAAGAAGAACATGTGGGAAAGAACTTAAGATTATAACTCAAATATGAAAAGTCTTATAAAGAAAACCAAAGCAATAGAAGAGAGATTAGCCAAGCATGGCTCCCATGCTTGGCTAAGAACATGAATTACAAGCTTGGAAGCCTCCTCTCACTCTCCTATATGATCCTCTACCTCTGAATGTTACAAAGTATGAAAAGATATCCAAAATTACAAAAGAAAATGACTAGAATCTTATTTATAGGCAAAATCACGAGTCTGGGCTGTTCCGGGCGCTCAGGCGCCAATTCAGAGCGCCTAAGCGCCAATTCCATGCTGAAAAAGTGCCTCTGAAGGAAATTGGCGCCTAGGCGTCAATTAAGCACGCCTAGGCGCCAATTCCAAAATCCTGGAAATAGCAATTGGCGCCTAGGCGCTAATGGAGCACGCCTAGGCGCTCTAAACACGCTGGAAACCCCCTTGATCTTCATTTTAACTCCTTTTTACTCCTCTTTAAGCCTCTTTAAGCCTCCCTTCAATTCACCAAACTTCTTGACATTTCTTCTTCTTCAGTTTCACCTGATTATTCTCATCAAAGCTCAAGGAAATTTTTTTCAAGAATACCAACTATTTAATTGCACAAGGGACTCAAAACTAATGACAATTAACAAAAGACTCAAAACTATACTAAAATGCAACTAAAGTCCCTATAAAATCATTAAACTACTAAACAAAGTAAAAACACAAAGAAAGGCAAAAATGCATGAGAATGCATGAAACACTACATGAGACACAAGAAAAAGACTTAAAACCTACAAAGAAATGACCCTAAAAACACTACTAAATCCGGGTCATCACACCATTATACTCAACGGCAGCTCGGCCTCGAGCGTCACTAAGATTAGCTTGCCCTCAAGCACAAAGAATTACTCCCAACACACATGCCAAAAGAGGGATACATTTTCAGAAAACCGGGGGATCAAGTGAATGCAGTTAGTTTCAAGAGAAAGATACAACAATCAACTTCATGCTACTCTTAGATAAAGAAGAATTAGAGCCCACCATAATAAGCATTTAGAACTAACATCCTAGCATGAGACAATTGTTTAGTGCACTGAACACACAAGCAAGTTCACAGGTTCTGGGAATCATTCACTCAAGAGAAACTAAAGTTGACAATGCATTATTCAATGAGACTTCAAAAGGGTTATGATGTTGGCTAGGTAAAGCACATGGTAGGTGGTCCCTAAGGAAGACTAAGGTTGCTGCAAAAAGTTTGAGTGTGGTCCTATTTGGAATTCCGGAGCTTTCAAGCTATTGATATTTAGCACACAAGTCTCTTAACCCCTTGTTATTTCAGACCTTTTTTTCTCTTTTTTTTTTGGAACTCCACCTTTGAACTGGAGTTCATTTTTTTCTTTTGACTTTCCTTTTCAACTTTTTTTCACTTGGGGTAAAAGACAATTGCACTTTTCATAAACTAGCACCATTAAGATTTAAGGACCACAACTCCCCATTGAATCCAACCATTCATCCAGCCCAATAAACAAGGTAACAATAAAATCTCCATAAGGCTCAAAAGGGTCAACTAGGGACAAAAATGTTATAAAACAAATTCTGAAGTCCAAGAAAACCTACCAGTGTCAAAAAATGCAAGTCTCATAGAGCTACTCTCAAGGGTGCACAAAATGAAACACAGAACCAAGAAGTGCAAGTGAGTCAGGATCCTCCAGGGAAATTATATAGTGAAGGGTCAAAGATGGACCCTTGTGGACTCACATCAACTCTATCCTCAAGACAACACTTAGAAGACCGAAGTCTCCTCCTCTCTTTCCCAAACATACAATCACTCCCCAAAAGAAAGCACAAAGTATCCACTTAAAAACATTTTCAAAACCAGCATCATGTGTGTAAGCAAGACTTGGGAACATGTAATTTGAGTAAAGGGCATAAAGACCAAGATACAAAAGATTCCATGTAAATATGCATGATAAAAAAGATAAACAAAATCTAAAAAAGAAAAATATACTAAAAATGCATGGACTAAAACTCAGAGTAAGAAAAGAACCTCCTTCCAACTGATTGAGTGCCTCCAAGTGTTCTCCACTTTTATTTCCTGAAACATTAAACAAAACGTAAAACAAAAAAAAGAAACATGGGTTGTCTCCCATTCATCCCTAAGTTATAGTCTTAGGTAGACTATACTTCAAACTCGTAACTCAAACCAAAAACCACAAACAATCCCCGGAAACGACGCCAAAAACTTGTTGGTAAATCCGCAAGTGTACGAACCCACCCGGTTTTAATTATCGAACCACAGGGATTGTGAATGACTAAATTCAGCTTAAGCCTTGAGTTTGAAGGTTTGTTTTATTGAATCAAAGATATGTCGAAGTAGCAAAGAATAAAATAAAAAAACTCAGAAAAGAACATGTTTTGGGTTCTTGCTCAACTAGTCAATTCAAGCACATCATTCTAAGCACATGTTCTCATGGATCTCTCCTTGATGCTATAGCCTAATTACTCACTTATTGATTCCTCACATAAGCAATTCTCTCATACTAAAAGCTAAGCCCAATTCATTGTGTACTTAGTCATTTATATGAGGTTTTATATCATGCAATTTCAGGCCAACAAACCCCAACCCTTCCTCTATTCCTAGTAGCAAGCATAGAAGGGGTAATCCCAAATCGGTTCCCTAATCTATAACAAACTTTCGTTCTGATTATAGAAAAGCATAAAGCAAGCATGCATACAAGCTTAGATTGAAATTCAGAATATGGGATTCAAGAAAAGAAGAAGAACATGTGGGAAAGAACTTAAGATTATAACTCAAATATGAAAAGTCTTACAAAGAAAACCAAAGCAATAGAAGAGAGATTAGCCAAGCATGGCTCCCATGCTTGGCTAAGAACATGAATTACAAGCTTGGAAGCCTCCTCTCACTCTCCTAGATGATCCTCTACCTCTGAATGTTACAAAGTATGAAAAGATATCCAAAATTACAAAAGAAAATGACTAGAATCCTATTTATAGGCAAAATCACGAGTACGGGCTGTTCCGGGCGCTCAGGCGCCAATTCAGAGCGCCTGAGCGCCAATTCCATGCTGAAAAAGTGCTTCTGGAAGGCAATTGGTGCCTAGGCGCCAACTCCAAAATCCTGGAAATAGCAATTGGCGCCTAGGCGCTCTAAACACGTTGGAAAACCCCTTGATCTTCATTTTAACTCCTTTTTACTCCTCTTTAAGCCTCTTTAAGCCTCCCTTCAATTCACTAAGCTTCTTGACATTTATTCTTCTTCAGTTTCACTTGATTATTCTCATCAAAGCTCAAGGAAAAAAATATCAAGAATACCAACCATTTAATTGCCCAAGGGACTCAAAACTAATGACAATTAACAAAAGACTCAAAACTATACTAAAATGCAACTAAAGTCCCTATAAAATCATTAAACTACTAAACAAAGTAAAAACACAAAGAAAGGCAAAAATGCATGAGAATGCATGAAACACTACATGAGACACAAGAAAAAGACTCAAAACCTACAAAGAAATGACCCTAAAAACACTACTAAATCCGGGTCATCAAGTTGGCAAGGGGCGACATTCAAAAAAGTAAGAATGTCACAAACAAAAGAAGAAAAGGGGAGCTTCATGAAAAGCTCGGTAAAGATGTAGCCATGAAGGTAAAACCAAGCGAGCGCCCTATCAGCCCCTGAGGGATTGAGTGTAACGACGTCGTTATCATCACAGGGGGAAACATTTAAAGACAAATCGTCGTTATGGCCGATTTTAGGGTTCACTTTAGTGAAACCCTGGGCGGTAAGGCGGTTATTATTCAGAGACTGGACGCTGTTCCAAATGGAATGGAAAAGGCATTTATCATCCATACACTTTTCACTAGTGCACCAATCGACCGAGGTGGATGGGTTATCAGAAGAAAGGTGAGAGGTTATGGAACAGGTTCTTTTGTGGGCGAGAACAGAAGTGGAGGGCGTGTTCTTAGACTCAAAATCAGAGTCAACTACGATGATCTTTTCTTGGCTAATGGTGGTTCTATCGTCATCAGACAGGGAATCAAGAGAGAGGAAGGAATAGGTTTGACTTTGTGAAGACATTTTAGGAAGTCTCATGGGAAGAAGATGAACAGCAAAATAAAAAGCAAAGAGAAGAAAAAGAAAAGAGAGAAGTAACCGAAAGCAAGAGAGGTAACGGGAAAGCAGCGAGCTATGGTGGTTGGAACAACGAAGGGTCACCGGAGTAGCAAGGGTTGTCGGAAACGAAGAGCAGGGTTGTCGGGAATGGAGAGCTTCAGATATTCAGAGGAGAACAAAGGTTTGAAGTAAGTTGAAGTAAAAGAAAGCAAAATGTGTGGCTTTGGGGTTTTATAGGAAATCCGAATGAAGAAAGAGAAACCAAGGGGAAGCGACACGATCGTTTTTGAAAGCTTTCACGAAACGAGGCAATCCCTCGAATTCCGCATGAAAAGACAGCGGCAGTTGAAAGCTAATGATGGTAATTTTTCGGTAACGGTGAAACATGTGTCATACGAAACGGTGTAAGATATGTAATTGAGACGGCTAAAGATGAATGGCGGTTGCACGTTTAAGCTTTGTAAGACATTTCACCTCCTAAAAGAAGTGAAGCTTCATGTCTTGTGGGCTAGGTCAGGCGAGGCGAGTTGTTCGTGCAAAGGCGGTGTGGCTTCTTTGCTCTGATCATAAGACATTTCAACTCCTAAAGAAGTGAAGCTTCATGTCTTGTGGGCTTGTGGACTGGGTGGGTTAGTACAAGCCCTTGGACCCGCCCAGTAAGGCTGACATCCTCCGGATAAGGACATGGGTCCCAGCATAAAGAAGTGGACCCGAGTTTCTTTGTATTAATCATATTGATGATGTATGTATTTGTCTTATTTCACATAGGGATTTGAGCCTTGCATGTAAGGCCCAAATCCATGAATATTCTAGATAAGGACCACTCCTACTATAAAAAGGGGTGTCCTCACCTTGTACTAGGTACCTTTTTGATCATTAATGAGATATTTTCCTTATTCTTACATCACTTATATTCTTTTAGCTCTGCTAGGGTTTATGAAGGGTACTTGATATTCATTATTAGACCTTAGACCAGAACAGTGTTGAACAAGTAGTGGTTGTTGAGGTGGAGATAATGGTGTTTGGTTTCATGATAGAAGTGTATTTGGGAGAGAGTGGAGGTAAGGTTTGGGTAGGAATAGGAGAAGAACCAGTAACAGCATCATCAGATTCATCATCATCAGAAAGAACTACAAACTTACTTGAGTTCTTGACAGAGGACCTTGTAACTCTGGTAGGCCTCGGTGCTTGTTGGGTTTCTTGCTGGATAACCTTGGTTACAATTCTGACCTTCTTCTTCTTCTTCTGAGGTGGTGGCTCATCATCGTTACCATCCTCAGAGTCATCCTTGGCATCAGAAGCATCCTCATGCTTCCTCTCTGCCTTCCTCTTGGGAGCAACATCATAATCAGGAGCATCTGGGAGATTCCTGAAGAATTCATCAACATCAATATCCAGACCATGACTCTTCAAATCATTGATGTAGTGCAAGATTGCCTCTAGATCATCAGCCTTGGACCAGAGAGGGAAATAGTCAATGGGAATTCTTCTCTTCACAATTTCTGCCGGTTTAGCGACAGAGGCAGCTCCAACCTTGTTGTCTATCAGTCCCATCCTTTTCAGAGTCGTGGAGGTCAAAGCTTCTCCAGTGAGAGTAGTTAAATCTTCAGTGCACCCTGCTTTGATTAACTCTTTGACCAAGTTGCTCTCAATGAAGATATCATACAGAAGCCTGCCAAAGGGAATGTACTTGATTGTGCTCTTGCTTTCACCAGCAGTTGTCCTTGACTTCTTGATGCAGTCTTTCAGATAAGTGAACAGGAAGTAAGGGAGGCAAATCTTCTGATTTGTCTTGATGAAGAACATCATCACTTTTGGATTGAAGTTGATGTAGTCATGAGAGCTTCCAGAGGGTCTGGGATTGAGACAATTGAGCATGATCTTGTGGCAGATTCTCAAGTCAGGATGAAGATCTCTTGTCTTGTAATCAGATTTCCCAGATCTCCAGTTGGCATACAACACTGAATTGATGTTTTCCTTGACGTTCTTTGACTTAGAGTAATTAGTCTGAAATCTATAGCCTTTGATAGTTTCACCGCCCAGAAGTAAAGCTATAGACCTTTCAGAGATGATGATTTTCTTGCCCAGCACATGTGACACAACTTGATAATCATCACAATCTGCATGTTTTCAGAACTCCTTCACAAGCTTGTCATAGATGGGTCCAGAGAGCCTGTTGAAGTACCTTTCCCAACCTTGAGCTTTCACAGCGGGGAGAAGATCTACTCCATTTTCTGCCAAATTCTTGAAATCAACTCGTATTTCACAGAGTACTTGAAGTTCTTCTGGTGGAAATTTGCATGTAACTGCACATCTTCTCTTAGCAATTGGAATAACTTCTCCAATATCCTGAGTCTCAGCTTGAGGCGATTCAAGGGATCTTGATCGATGAGTATGACCAGCTTGTCCTGTTGCTAGACCCACAACCAGATTAGGAAAAACCCTTCCATCAGCAGAGTCGGCCTTCTGTGCAGGTTCCATGGCGGATGAAGGTTTGGGTAGAAGAGGGTGATGAACAGGAGAGAGAAGATAGGGTTTGAAGAAAAACCTTAACACTAGATATTTCGAAGAAAGAGAGAGAGAAAGTGTGTGAGGTGGAGAACGTGTGTGCAATCGTGGGTATGTAGTGAATTTTGAAAGTAACCGTTGAGTAGTTAGTGAACCACAGATAAATGTTAAAAATCAACGGTTAGAAACTAATAACATAATAACAAGCAATAAATACACATATCATGCGGTAGAGAATAAAGTAGATGTAATCATTACGAAGAAATTCCCAAGAGGCACAAGGAACGAGGCATCAGAAATAAGTGACACACGTTTGTTGTCTTGTCTAAGAAGGAGCACCAATGGGTACACAACTTCTGATAAAGTTATCTTCTGAACTAGATAACTTCTGATAGAGAACAGTAGCATCATAGTCAGAGGTTCTGATCCATCTTCATACTGGACACAAGTCCATATTCAGATTTTTCAGTATAAATTTAAATCTATCCTCTGCTAAGGGCTTTGTAAAGATATATGCACATTGATGATCAGTATCAACAAACTTCAGAAGAAGTATGCCCTTCTAAACATAATCTCTAATAAAATGATACTTTACCTCAATGTGCTTGGCCCTTGAATGTAAGATGGGATTCTTACTTAGAGAAATAGCAGCAGTATTATCGCAGTAAATTGGAATATTTCTCTCAAGGATTTGATAATCTTCTAGCTGATGTTTCATCCAGAGCATTTGTGTACTGCAAATAGCTGCTGAAATGTATTCTGCCTCTGCAGTAGATAGTGCAATAGTTGATTGTCTCTTGCTTGCCCATGAGACTAAGTTACTTCCCAGAAATTGACAATTTCCAGAAGTACTTTTTCTTTCTGTTCTATCTCAAGCATAATCAACATCACAATAACCTGAAAGCTTATACTCTGATGTCTACTTGTACATCAAGCCAAGGTTAGTGGTACCTTTCAGATATTTGAGAATTCTCTTAACAGCAGTTAAGTGAGTTTCTCTAGGATCTGATTGGAATTGGGCACATAAATGTACACAAAAAAGAATGTCTGGTCTAGATGCAGTCAGATATAGTAGAGAGCCTATCATACCACGATAGAGCTTCTGAAAAACTTTAGCACTAGCATCTTCTTTTTCCATAATGCATGTATGATGTATTGGAGTCTTTGCTGGCGTACATTCTGTCATATTGAATTTCATCAGAAGTTCCTTTGTGTACTTGCTCTGATGGATGTATGTTGATCAACTTGAATACCCAGAAAGTACTTAAGTTCTCCCATCATACTCATCTCAAATTCAGCCTGCATCATCTTAGAAAATTCCTTGCAAAGAGATGTATTAGCAGATCCAAATATAATATCATCAATATAAATTTTTACAATTAAGATGTCATCTTTGTAGGACTTGCAAAAGAGAGTTGTATCTACTTTACCCCTTACAAACTCATTGTCCATAAGGAATGAGCTTAATCTCTCATACCATGCTCTGGGAGCTTGCTTTAGACCATAGAGAGATTTCTTTAGCTTAAAGACATGGTCAGGGTTTTTCTCATCTTCAAATCCAGGAGGTTGGTGCACATAAACTTCTTCAGAGATGTATTCATTTAAGAAAGCACTGTTGACATCCATTTGATGAAGAACTATGTTGTGATTCACAGAAAATAAGATCAGTAGTCTGATTGCTTCCAATCTTGCCACTGGAGCAAAAGTTTCAGTGTAATCTATCCCTTCTTGCTGACTGTAGCCTTGAGCAACTAGTCTTGCTTTTTTTTTTCTGACTACTTCTCCTTTCTCATTTAACTTGTCTCTGTAGACCCACTTGGTTCCATTGATGTGAGCACCTTTGGGTTTCTGGACTAGGTTCCAGACAACATTCTTGGAGAATTGATTCAATTCTTCTTCCATAGCCATAATCCAGTTCTTGTCTTGAAGAGCTTCATCAACAGATTTCGGTTCAATCAATGACACTAATCCTTTTAAGTTTAATAGAGTCTCTTCTGAGGGTTTGAACGTTGATCTGGTTCTGACTGTTTCTTCTTTGTTCCCCAGAATCAGTTTCTTAGGGTGAGAGGCAATCACTCTGCTCTTCTTCTAATGAGGCAGATAAGAGGAATCAGCTACTTCTGATGTATTTTCCTCTGGCTCAGCATCTTCTGAAGCTTGGCCTTCATCAGAAACAGTTATGCTCATATCTGCAAACTTTTCAACTAGCTTTGACCTGTCAGAGTCAAGCTTATCGTCAAATCTAACATGTATAGACTCTTCAATAGTTTTAGATTCAATATTGTAAACTCTAAAGCCTTTAGAACGTTCAGAATATCCTAGCAAATAGCATTTCACAGACTTGGAATCAAACTTATGCAATCTATCTTTAGTATTAAGCATATAACACACATAACCGAAAGGATGAAAATAAGAAATGTTGAGCTTTATATTCTTCCACAATTCATAAGGAGTATTATTCAGAAATGGTCTTATTGAGATCCTGTTCTAAATGTAACACGCTGTGTTTACTGTCTCGGCCCAGAAGTGCTTTGCCATATTTGTTTCTTGCATCATGGTTCTAGCCATCTCTTACAGTTTTGTTCTCTCTTTCTACAACACCATTCTGCTGAGGAGTTCTAAGACAAGAGAAATCATGAGATATCCCATAGGAATTAAAGATCTTCTCAAACTCCTCATTCTTTCACTCTCCACCATGATCACTTCTCACGTAGACAATCCTATTGGATTTCTCATTCTGCACTTGGACAACAAAGGTAGAGAACACATAATACGACTCATCCTTGCGTCTTAAGAATTTTACCCATTTCCAGCGGCTATAGTTTTCAACAATGACCATCCCATATTTCTTGCCACCTATAAACTCAGTTTTCACTGGTCCAAATAGGTCAATATGCAGAAGTTCCAACGACATTGAGGTGGAAACAACATTCTTTGCCTTGAATGAGACTTTTGTAAATTTCCCTTTCTGACATGCTTCACAAAGAGCATCTGAATTGAAATTCAGAGTGGGCAAGCCCCTGACAAGGTCAAGCTTACACAGCTGAGAAATCTTTCTCATACTGGCATGCCCTAACCGTCTATGCCATACCCATTGCTCCTCATTAACAGAAAGAGGGCACTTTACTTTATGAGACTCCAACTCAGAGAGTTTGATCTTATAAATGTTGTTTAGCCTCTTGCTATTAAACAGAACAGAGCCATCAATCTGACTTACAGCTCTGCAAGACTTTTGATTAAAAATTATGGCATAACCCTTGTCAACTAATTGAATTATTGACAACAAGTTATGCATTAAACCGTCTACCAACAGAACATTATCAATGCATGGACTCTTATTGACACCTATGGTACCATAACCAATGATCTTACCATTCTCATTGCCTCCAAAACCAACTTCACCTCAAGGTTTAAGTTTTAGGTCTTGGAACATAAGCTTTTCTCTCGTCATGTGTCGCGAGCATCCACTGTCCAGATACCATGATTGGTGTTTCAGTTGAGTAATCAAGGATATCTGCAACTTAGATAATCTTTTCCTTAGGTACCCACTTTCTGGGTCCTTTCTTATTAGTTACCCCAAAGGTTTTGACAACCTTTGGTTTCTCAACATAGTAATACAGGGGAATCTGAGCATGATATTTAGACATAGAGAAGGTTCCCTTTTTGAGAGGGGGATCAACAACTTCAAGAGTTAAAGGTTCAGGCAATATAGTATCAGAGGGTACAAAATGTTCATACAAGGATTTTGTATTAGGCATAGGAGGCTCCTTTCTACTAGGTCTAGAATAGCCAATGCCATTCATTCCATTTCTACTCACGCCATAGATCATTGAAGTCATTAAGCTTCTATCTACGCTTTTAGCTAGGAATATTTGAAAAACCTTTTCATATTAGGATTCACTCTTAACATCAGAGGCATCATAGGCAACTGAAGTTGCGAAAAACACTAGAAATGGGGGGTTTGAATAGAGTTTTTCAACAAAAGTTTTCCCCTTTTTAAGTTTTGACAAACTTAAAGATAAGAACTAGGTGCTAAAGAATATGAAGTAGAGCACACAAGTATTTCATCCTGGTTCATTTGAGATAAAACCTCAAGTTAATCCAGTCCACCCGTGAAGGTTATTTCTTCCTTCTTCTGATGAAGGTAATCCACTAAAATCAATGAATGTTACAACTGCACTTGCAACCTGCAAAGTGACTAACAATACACTGATTTTCTCACTAGTATACTCTCAAGAAGCTGATCAACCGATCCTCTCAAGACTAGCTAAACACTGAACCAAACTTGATTCAGTCCTCTCAAGATCCGACCAAACTTGGTCTCTTAAGGAACTTTACAAAGTGTTTGTAAAAGGTTTTGGGTTTACAAGAAATGCTTCTAAAAAGCTAATAGTAAACTCAGATGTTCAAGAATAATGAAGCAATATTGCTAAGAGATCGGTTAGAATGAATTCAAGAAAATCAGCACAGTTTCTTAGCTTCTTTCTTCTATCTTCAGCCCTTATATACTCTAAGGTATTTGGTGTAGCCGTTGCTAGGGTTTTGCCCGTTGGAGTGGCAATCTTGTAATATCAGACTGCTAGGCTGAACGTGGTAGGTGGCGGGCAGGCTATGACTGTACGATGTGTACTATGACAGCGACATGTCCTTTCACCAGCTGACTTATGATCTGGAGTGCTTCAGATGGATGTTGGTGAAGCTTCTGATCAGAGTCAGACGGAAGCTTGGATCCTCTGACCTTGCAATTTCTGCTTCTGGGCATGTTCCTCAGAACTTCTGAACACCAAAGCTAGAATAGCTTGGGTCTTCAGAGCCAACTTCTTGCAGGTCTTCAGAACTTGAGTCTTCTACTTCAGGACCGTTCCTTCTGGAACATCTGGTCTTCAGAACTTCTGACTCCGGTTCTTCAGTACCTCTTGAGAGCTTCTATCTTCAGAACTTCTGAAGGATTTTCCACTGTTTTGAACGAACATGGTGAGCTTTAGAACTCTCTTTTGGTTACCCCTGGGTCTTCTTCTTCTGATGGAATCGGCTTGGGTCAGAATCAGAACCTGTTTGTCACAACTCAAAAGGACAAACGTTAGAGTACCATAATTGTTCATCCTCAAAAACCTTAATTGTAATCATCAAAATATAGAGATGCAACCACTGATCAAATCTTGATCTTACAATTTCCCCCTTTTTGATGATGACAAAAAAAGTATTTTGATGAACAATTCTTAGTCAATAAACTGAATACACAAGAGAGAAGATATCAGAATTAAAACTTATCCTTGTGTAACGGTTTATGTTGCTCCTTCTGAATCTAGGATTACACCTGATTCTGAGCTGAGGTCTCCCCCTGACTCCCCCTGAATCTATGACATGATGAGATGATGAAGAGTCTAGATTTGGAGTCTTGTGAGGTGATAAGAAGATACGCATAGAAGAATGTATACTCATCAGAAATTGATGGTTCAGAACTTGCGTAGATCACATGGAAACATAGAGTATTGTCCAGATGTATTGGAATAAGGCGTCAGAGGAAAAATGTATTCCTTGTTTAGGACGCTTGACAATATCTATGTGCTATAAGCATTTGATACTTATTCTCCTCAACTGGTTTTTTTTATTATAAAAAAAATAAAGGTTTTATATAAAAAAATTAAAGGTTTATCAAGAACCATTTTGTTTATCAAAAACCATTTTATGTACTCCCCCTTGTTGTCATAAGCAAAAAGAGTGAAAAACAAAAACACTAACAACAGAGAATTAATTCAGATAAAACGCATTAAATAAGTTGTAGCAGAAACACATAGAATAAAACATAGTTAAACATAGAAAAAGTTCACAGACAGATAAGATGAATAAATATGCATGAAAGATAGATGAGAGGGGTTCAAGGCTTTGATGAAGATGGGAGATTCTCGATCAGATACTTCATCATGTTCTCCATTCTGCTTGAAGATTCCTAAATCTGCTGACTTTGTTCACTCTGAATGATGCCTTGAAGCTCAACCATCTGAAACAGCCTCTGCTGATCATCTTGTATCCTATCAATTCTGGCAGCCTCTGCTGGAATCATCTCAGCATCTTCTGAGGTACGTTCAGCGACAACATATGTTCTTGCAGCCATTGCTCTTCTCATGGGTTCACAGACCCTGTGTAACACCCTCTGCCTCTGCTCATAAGCTCTCTCAGAGGCATCATGAACTCTTAGACACTTCTCTCTGCTAAGCTGCTTCTCAATCTCAGAAGCCCTACTTTCTGACCATCGTCCGAAGGTAGACCACATACCATCAACCAAAGATGCATCAAATTGATTATCAGTTACCTGATATAGCCATTGCAGTCTTCTGGTTGCTTCATCAGAGAACTCCTGAATGAGCTGACTAAGATTTTGTGGCCTGAAGGAGGGTGTCAAATCCATGATTGGCTGAGGAGTGTTGGTTGCATTAGAGCTTGATGCATTAGAACTCTCAGTTCTATTTTGCCCTGAAGGTGCTGATTCATCCACATGAACCTTCCCTTGTCCAGAATGATATGATTCATCCATACGTTCAATCTCAGGAATGGTCTCTTGTCTTTGCCTGGATGTAGGTGTCTTCTCAGGCGAGGTGAAGCTCAGATCTCTTGAGTTCACCGTGGAGTAGTGAGACAAGGACACATAAGAGGTCTCAGCAGCAGCATCTGTGAGCTGATCTTCAAAATAGGAGGCTACCTACTGGATAGGTTGCACCTTGAAAGGAGGTTCTAGAATCTGAACATCCTCATCTCCATCATCTTTCTCAGCAGGAATCTCACCAGATTCAGTTATCAGAAAGGTTCTTGAGGTGGATGAAGGCTTGGGTGTGAATTGTTGAACCAAGTCCCTCAAGGTGGCTTCACTCTGAGCGATACCCTTAATGAATGAATTGATGTGAGGTATAGACTCAGTTGTGGTGGATGTGGAAGAGGTTTAGATTGGGGTGGATGGAATGGAAGTGGTAGCAGTTTGGATGTTTGAGTTGGGAGCTTGTGTTTCGGCTTGAGATATGGTTTGTGTGTGTGGTTCTGTTTGAGGTGGAACTGTTTGGATTGAGGTTGGCAGGGAGGTAGATATAGGCACAGGTTGTTCAGGAATAACTACTAAAGCAGAATCTAAATTAATGCTTTCAGTAATTGCCTTACTTGAATCTCTGAGGGTGGTAGATCTGGTGAGTCTAGCAGTCTTTGCAGGATTTGAAGCTATCTTTGATCTCCTTTCCCTTTGTACCTCTGGAACACTCTCAGATGATTGCTTTGGTTCTGACTCCTTCTTCTGAAGTGGACCCTTCAGAGGCAGTTTCTTCCTCTTGGCTATGGGCGCTTCATCAGAATCGGTGGATTCTTCAGCTTCTGAAGATTCTCTTATAACTTGGAGCATATGCCCAATAATCTCACTATCATCCTGCTCAACTTCCTCCTCAGCTTGAATTACCTGAACTCTTTGCCTCTTGGTCAAGGGAATATCATCATCTTTAGTTTCCTCACCAGAAGATTCCTCCATGACTGCTTTCCTCTTGACATTCCTTCTAGGTGAATCTTCTTCAGAGTTAGAGTGAACAGCTCCTCCTCTGTTGGTGTCATATTCTTCTTCTTGAGTTCCAGTGATGGAATCCATAGAGCTCTCAGAGCTATTAGACTTAGATTTCTGAGGTGACTGCACTGGAGTTTGTTCTGGAATAGGTTCCCTGATGACCACAGATTTTGATGCAGCTTTCATCTTCTTGGTTTTCTCTATCAGAATCCCTTTGCCCTTCGGATCTGAAGGCTTGCTGCTTGTTGTTCTCTTAGACTTCCTTGTTGGTACCTCAGGAGGACTGTCAGGAAGTCCTTTGATGAATTCCTCGAGACTAATTGGATCTCCTTCACTTCTGAGCATTCTCACATATTCCAGAATACTGGTTGGATTATCCTTCTTAGACTAGAGAGGATAGTCATCAACAGGGTGGTTCATCTGACGAACCTCTTCAGATGATTCTTCTTCAGGTTCAACTTGAACTTTGTCAATGATCTGCATTCTCTTCAACTTAGTCCCATTGAGAGCATCTCCTATGGACATAGCCAGATCATCATGAAGTCCTAGGTCAGATAGAGTCTTGACCAGTTTGTTCTGAGTGAAAATATCTGAGAGCAGCCTGCCATAAGGAATGTAGGAGATAGACCTCTTGGTCTCAATTGCAGTAGTCCTTGACTTCTCAACACATTCCTTTAGATATTTGAAGAGCAGAAATGGAAGACATACATGCTCACCCTTAGAGATATAGTACATGATTACCTTTTGAGTTGCATTGAGGTAATGAGTTCCTCCTGTTCTGGGGTGAATGCAGTAGATGAAAATCTTCTGCCAGATCTTCATTGTTGGCTTCAATTCCTTTATGGCATACTTTGTCTTCTCCAAAGACCAGTTATCATAAATAGCCTTATTAACTAATTTCCTCATGCTAGGAACATTAGCATCCACATTCTTGATTCTCTTGCCCTGTTGGAACTTCATTCCCAGCAATTTTGCAATGGATTCCTCGGAGATGACAATCTTTCTATCCAACACATGAGAAACGACGTAGTAGTCGTTGCATACAGCATTCTTCCAAAATTCCACAACTAGTTTGTAATAGATAGGGCCACAAAGCCGATTGAAATAGCCAGACCAACCTTGCAGATCGACTTGATCCCTGATGTCAAACCCGTGTCTAGCCAGGTTATCAAAGTCCACTCTTGCCTCATTGCACACAACCATTTCTTCAATCTTCTTGACGCAGTTGACCGCATTGACTGCGTTCAGGATTTGCTGAGCTTCTTCCAATCTTTGTCTCTCTTGCTCTTCGACAGTCAGCTTGGAAGAAGTAGTAACATTCGCCTTTGATTTCCTTGATTTGCCCATGATTCTCAAGAGTGGGAGGTTTAGGGTTCAGAGAGAAAGGAAATATTGGAAGGAGACAAGTGAATGAATGCAATGCACACAATAGGTTTGAAAACAATTAAGTATGTGTGTGTGAATTAGATCGTGTGTGAGATCGTGTGTGGTGGGTTTAATGGTAACGGTTGAAATATTAAAAAGCATAACGCACAAAGCAAGATCAACGGTTAAAAAATACTTAGTCAGAAAATAGCACAGTCGAGGAGAGTAGGTATCATCATTATAGCAGGTACACCACGCGACACAAGGAACTATGTCACAAAAGAAGTGACACGTGTATTGTTGTCCACCACAGAAGTTTAACCGGTGGGTTAAGTGCTTTCTGATCGAGTACCTTCTGAATAGGTAACATCTGATGACTTCAGAAGCACCATGGTCAGAGGTTCTTAAAATTCCTTACTCTGGACAAAAGTCCATGTTCAGATTTTCAAGAATAAATAAAAACCGGTCTTCTGCCAAGGGCTTAGTGAAGATATCTGCTCATTGATGGTCAGTATCAACATACTCTAATGATAGAGTGCCCTTCTGAACATGATCTCGAATATAATGATACTTTACCTCTATGTGCTTTGCTCTTGAGTGTAAAATGAGATTTTTGCTGAGGGAGATGGCAGCTGTGTTGTCACAGAAGATTGGAATCTTCTTCAGAAACAAACCATAGTCCTCCAGATGATTCTTCATCCATATGGTTTGTGTGCAGCAAGTGGCAGCTGAGACATATTCTGCTTCTGCAGTTGATAAAACAATTGTGTTTTGTCTCTTCCTTGACCAAGTGACAAGATTTGCTCCAAGGAAATGACAACTTTCTGAGGTGCTTTTCCTTTCCACTCTGTCTCCAGCAAAGTCCGCATCACAAAAACCTGAAAGTGTATACTCTGATGTTTTTCTACACATCAAGCCAAGGTTAGTGGTTCCCTTCAGATATTTGAGGATCCTCTTAACAACTATTAAGTGAGTCTCTCTAGGATCTGATTGAAATCTAGCACAAAGATGCACACTAAACAATATATCAGGTCTGGAAGCTGTTAAATAAAGAAGAGAGCTTATCATACCACGATAGAGCTTCTGACAAACCTTAGAGGAAACTTCCTCTTTCACAAGAATGCATGTTGGATGCATTGGAGTCTTTGAGATGTTCCAGTCACTCATGTTGAACTTCTTCAGAAGTTCCAAGGTGTACTTCTTATGATGGATATAAGTGACTCCTGGTCGTTGATCAATTTGAATTCCCAGGAAGTACTTGAGCTCTCCCATCATGCTCATCTCAAATTAAGCCTGCATCATTTTAGAGAATTCCTTGCAAAGAGAGGGATTAGCGGAACTAAATATAATGTCATCAACATAAATCTGAACTATAAGAATATCATCCTTATAGGTTATGCAGAAAATAGTGTTGTCACCTTTACCCCTTACAAACTCATTCTTCAGAAGAAAGGAGCTAAGCCTTTCATACCAAGCTCTGGGAGCTTGTTTCAGTCCATAGAGCGACTTCTTGAGCTTGTAGACATGCTCTGGATGCTTGTCATCTTCAAAGCCAGGAGGTTGCTTGACATACACTTCCTCTGAAATGTAGCCATTGAGGAAGGCACTCTTGACATCAATCTGATGAAGAATTATGTTGTGATTCACTGAGAATGAGATCAGTAGCCTTATAGCTTCAAGCCTTGCCACAAGAACAAAGGTCTCAGTGTAATCAATTCCCTCTTTTTGACTGTAGCCTTGAGCTACCAGTCTTGCCTTGTTTCTCGTGACTTCTCCTTTTTCATTCAGCTTGTTTCTGAATACCCACTTGGTTCCTATGACATGGAAACCTTCGGGTTTAGGCATTAAAGACCAGACATCATTCTTGGTGAACTGATCTAGCTCTTCTTGCATTTCCAGAATCCAGCCTTTATCTTCAAGAGCTTCATCAACTGATTTGGGCTCAATGAGAGATACAAGTCCCTTCAGACTCAGAAGAGTCTCTTCTGAAGGTTTGAGCATGGACCTAGTTCTGACAGGAGAATCTTTGTTGCCAAGAATCAGTTCTTCTAGATGAGAGGAAGCTATTCTCTTATTCTTCTGAAGTTGATTAGAAGTTGTTGGAGCATCTTCTGATGCTTCTGCCTCTGGAGCAACATCCTCTGAGCTGTCCTTTGGTTGATTTGCTTCCGAAGGATCAATGCTGAGATCTGCAAATATTTCAAACAGCTTTGACTTTTCAGAGCCAAGCTTGTCATCAAATCTAATTTGGATAGATTCCTCAACAGTTTGAGGGACAATATTATAAATTATAAAACCTTTAGATCTTTCGGAATAACCAAGAAAATAGCATTTTAAAGCTTTAGAATCGAATTTACCCAATTGCTCCTTTGTATTGAGCATGTAGCAAGTACTCCCAAAGGGATGGAAGTAAGAGATATCAGGTTGTCTTCCGTTGCACAGCTCATAAAGAGTCTTCTCCAGAATTGGTCTGGTGGAGATTCTGTTCTGGAT